>NW_011494669.1:1639764-1645186 GCF_000754665.1 Bison bison bison
GCTCTAAAATCACGGCAGATGGTGACTGCTGCCATGAAATTAAAAGACACTCTTTGGAAGAAAAGTTATGAGCAACTTAGACAGCATATTAAAAATCAGAGACATTACTTTGCCGACAAAGGTCCAGCTAGTCAAAGCTAAGGTTTTTCCAGTAGTCATGTATGGATGTGAGGGTTGAACTATAAAGAAAGTTGAGTGCCAAAGAATTGATACTTTTGAACTATGGTGTTGGAGAAGACTCTTGAGAGTCCATTGGACTGCAAGGAGATCCAACCAGTCCATCCTAAAGGAAATCAGTCCTGAATATTCATTGGAAGGACTGATGCTGAAGCTCAAACTCCAATACTTTGACCACCTGATGGGAAGAACTGAGTCATTTGAAAAGCCCCTGATGCTGGGAAAGATTGAAGGTGGGAGGAGAAGGGGATGACAGAGGATGAGATAGTTGGATGGCATCACCGACTCAATAGACATGAGTTTGAGTAAACACAGGGAGTTGGTGGTGGACAGGGAGGCCTGGCGTGCTGTGGTTCATGGGGTTGCAAAGAGTCAGACACCACTGAGCGATTGAACTGAACTGATAGTTGATGTTTAATATAAGTTTCAGGTATACAACACACTGATTCATAATTTTTAAAGGTTAAATTCCATTTATAGTTATTATAAAATATTGTCTATATTCCCTGTGCTGTACAATATATCCTTGAAGCTTCTTTATTTTACATATAGCAGTTTGTACCACTTAATCCATTGGGCAACTGTTAATTAGGAGCTCAGTGGCATACAGCTAACTCAGTTATCCAGAAGACAATGTGAATAAGTGCCTGTGATTCTCTCTACCACAAACACTTGAAAGGATTTAAGTTTATCATTCTTACAGAAAAAATTCAAAAAGAAAAATGCTTTTAATTTTAAAAAACCTTAAAAAGAAGAAATCAGGAACAAGAGATAAAATGCAACCTTAAGACCCTGATAACAGGTCGCACTCTCTTGACTATAAATTTATCAAAATCTCCAAAGCTACCTGGTTCTTCAGTTGTGCCATTGTTTTAAACCTGCTGTTTTCTGTAGCAATCTACACTTTCCTGATATTTTATGCCTAAATAAAGTGTCTCCAGATTTAATTGTTTGCTTAAGACGAATAACTTTCAAATGTTTTCATTACTTGACGGATTATATTTTTATTTGTTCTAACAAAATTGTTTTCAGATACTTTGATTTTTGTACTGAACTATGAACACCGGTAATCTGTCCTTGTTCAACACACTCAGTATTAACATTCTTCGGAAGTTTTAACACTTTTTTACTGTTGTTTAAACACAATCAGTGAGATTTAAAAATGAAATGCATGTCTAAAAATATCACTTATCTTATTAAGAAGTATATCATTTCATCAGTAAAAAGAGGTTTGTAAAATACACATTACCTAGTGGGTAAAGTCCAGCTAACTGAACTGGAGATTCAGAGAACATGAAAAACACAATGAGATATAAAGAGAATGGAGTTTGTAGCTTCATGTAGCTATGTAACTGGATTTCAGAAATAACATTGATCACAGATGCGTTTTAAGAAGCAGACGCCTTTAAGAAACTTACCACATTCATATTTGTTTCAGGATCCACAGGTGTCTGCTTCCATCCAGATGCCTGGGAAGGCAGGGTCCCAAGGACCAAACAGACCAGCAAACCCCAGAGCCACATTTTCATTCTGTATAAAACAGTCTGTTGTTATTTGCCCACACCAATTTTACTACACAAAATTACGCTGGTAAATAATGCTCCCATACGAGGTTCTGAACCAGTTTACGTCAGCTAAAAGTTAGGCAAAGGCCAAATAGGGAACAAATGACTCAAGCCACACCTCAAAGAAAAAATTCAGGAATTCTTTTTAACTAGGAAACCTCCCACCCACCACCCTCAGTTAATTTGTGACACATGGAGCCCAGAACACCCACCCACCTGCTCACCACAAAGTTAAACGTAATGTTCCTGGAGCAAGAGCGGAAGAGAGGACTATACGTTAAGAAAAGGGAAGATCCCCAAAATTCCAGAGCCTGTTAACCTCCCACCTTTTCCTCTCTAACTGTGATTCAAATGTTCTGAAGTTCAGCTGATATGAGCTCCTATTCTCGCTAGTTATTCACTTCCCTTCTTGCACAAAGTTACACGTTAGGATTTGAATTTGTCACCCAAGGGGAAAAAAGTGAAATGAAAAAAATACGAGAGCATGCAGAAGAAATAGAAGGAAAGAAGATTGCCCCTCTCTGCTTCTGAGACCCTCTCCAGGGATCAGTTCTAACAGTGATGGCACAAAATCACAGCACAGCAAAGACCTTGGGGATGGACATTAAAGGCAAAATGAAGTGACTCTTTCAAGGACACGCTGATGGTTAGAGGCAAAAGTGGGACTACAGCCCCAGCCTCCCATATATTTTAAAATAAATATAGTCCCTTAAAGATATGAATGACGGCAGATGAATGGACAAGAAGTTGTGGCACATATACACAATGGAATATTACTCAGCTATAAAAAGGAACACATTTGAGTCAGTCTAATGAGGTGGATGAAACTGGAGCCTATTATACAGACTCAGAAAGAGAAACACCAATACTGTATATTAACGCATAAATATGGAATTTAGAAAGATGCTAACAGTGACCCTATATGCAAGACAGAAAGACACACAGATGTAAAGAACAGACTTTTGGACTATGTGGGAGAAGGAGAGAGTGGGATGATTTGAGAGAATAACATAGAAACGTGTATATTACCATATGTAAGACCAGTGCAAGTTTGATGCATGAAGCAGGGCACTCAAAGCCAGTGTGCTCTGGGACAACCCAGAGGGATGGGGTAGGGAGGAATGTGGGAGGGGGATTCATGATAGGGGGACACATGTGTACCTGTGGCTGATTCCTGTCTATGTATGGCAAAAGTCATCACAATACTGTAAAGCAATTATCTTCCAACTAAAATAAATAAATTACTTTTTTAAAAAGATATGGATGAGTGTATCCCAATACAAAGACTTGTATAAAGATGTTCATAACAGCTCTATGGGCAATAGCCAAACACGAGAAAAACCCAAATGCCCTGAATGGGTGAATGGATCAATATATTATGGTATATACATACTATTCAGCAATAAAAAGGAATGCACATAAATAACATGGATGAATCTCAAAATAATCCTGGTGAGTGAAAGTCCACAGTCCCAAGCACATGATGTGTGCAGTCGCTCAGTCGTGTCCAACTCTTTTCGGCCCCATGGACTATACCCCGTCAGGCTTCTCTGTCTATGGAATTTTCCAGGCAAGAATACTGGAGTGGTTTGCCATTTCCTACTTCAGGGGATCTTTCTGATCCAGGGATTGAACCTGCATCTCTTGTGTCTCCTGCATTGGCAGGTGGATTCTTTACAAAGCCAGATCAAATAAATAGATATGATTTCATTTCTATAAAACTCTAGAAAATGCAACCTAATCTCTATTGACAGAAAGTAGATAAATGGCTGCCTGGGGAAATGAGGGGCAGGAAGTAAGCATTGCAAAGGGGTACCCAATGCACAAGGAATCTTTTGGGGGTAACGGATGGGTTAATGACGTTGAATAATCATAGTTTCACATGTACAAACATATCAAAATGCATAAAATGTACATTCTAAACATGTCCTGCTAGTACTATATGTCAGTAATTCAACAGAGCTGTTTTTAAGATGGGCTTAAACCCAGAATTCCACAAGTCTTAAGAAATTGGTTCTCGGATGATTGCAAAAGTGAACTAGCTCCCGTCTGCTGATGCATCTCCTGCTGGTGATGGAGTGATTTCTCCCAGAAGTGGTGAACCTGCAATTTCTAGACAGGAACAGATACTATCTTGAATCTGTACAGACAAAGTCACAAGTTTGCATTTCTTTATGGTGGTTAGGAAGGGCTGTACAGTTCAGGTCTACCTTTATCATAAATACAACCTTCCGAAAGCCTATTATTACTAGGGAATACCAAGTAGATTGAAAAAGAAAAGAAAAAGTTTGTAACCACAGTTTCAAATAGTAACACCTCCGGTGGCAGCTGCTTTTCCACTCAGTGCCAATGCTCCTGGATTTGGGGCTGCTGCTGCTGCTAAGTCGCTTCAGTCGTATCCGACTCTGTGCGATCCCATAGACTGCAGCCCACCAGGCCCCGCCGTCCCTGGGATTCTCCAGGCAAGAACACTGGAGTGGGTTGCCATTTCTTTCTCCAATGCAGGAAAGTGAAAAGTGAAAGCGAAGTCGGTCAGTTGTGTCCGACCTCCAGGGACCCCATGGACTGCAGCCTACCAGGCTCCTCTGTACATGGGATTTTCCAGACAAGAGTACTGAAGCGGGTTGCCATTGCCTTGGCAGCTGTCTGCAAAGAAAGCTCCAGAAGGATAACATCTGAAGCTACTCAACTAGAAAAATCATCCAACTGATTTTTCCCTCCAACAAAACACTGGACAGTTTCTCAACCTATCAGTCAAGTAACTGTCATAGGATGATGACTAAGAAGTTCAAGGAGAAAAAGCCTCCTCCAAGATGGATTCAGTGGGCTCTGCAACTTTATCTCAATTCTTTTGGTACTGTTAACAGCCCAACTAAGTATTTGTCTGTCTTCATTTTACACCAGCCTGAGGGCAGAGCCAGTCTCTGGGTCAACTCTGAACTCCCAGGACCCAGCAAAGGGTGGACACAGAACAGATTCTGAAAAACAGGATTGGGGCAGTCCAGAGTTCAGTAGCTGAAGAAAAGATAAGCTCCAAAGCAGCTTGTTATTCAGCTAACAATAAGAACAACACTAGTAATTTTGACTCCCATTTAAGCTCTTGCTATGCTCCAGATTTCGCAGGCAGCGCTTCGGTCCTACTATGTTCATTACGCCTCCAACAACTCTCTGCAGTACCGTTAAATCCTTTTTCCAGGAAACTGAGGCTGACCCAGGTTTATTACTGGAAGCAAAATATCCAGTGGTTAAATAGTATCTCCGGGATATTCACCAGGACAGGTATCAAGCCGTTCCTTGACCATGCCTTTGGCTAAAAAGTAAGCGAGGTCTGGGGGCTGCCTGGCGGAGCTAATGCGAGTGAAGGACGAGGAGGAAGTAGGGGAACTGGGAATCAGAAATCCCGGGTGTCGCTGCAGCGCAGAGAAGGACGGGCTAAAGTTGCCCGTCCTCGGGTGCTCCGCGAACCAGCGCAGAGGGGTCCTGCAGAGGTTCACAGGCGGTGAGACTGAGCACCCGGCAGGGTGCGAGGCCCTCGGAGCCCGCGGAGGAAGGCCGATGCTGCGGAACCCTAGCAGTGCAGCAGGGCCGGCACTCACCTGCAGCCGTCCTCCCGGGCCGCTGTCGAGAGCCGCAGTGCCCGCTCGAGAGGCTGGGGCGGCCGCAGGGAACCTGGAGGGGGC
>NW_011494669.1:1645286-1653773 GCF_000754665.1 Bison bison bison
GCTGGACCCGGGGCCCGCGCCCGCGCCAGGCTCAGGCTCTAGCGCTCCCAATCAGATCAGCCTGCCGCCGGGAAGTGCAGCGGAGACTCCTTCGCTTCCGAGCGGGCTCTCGGCTCCCGCGGAGCATGCGCCATGGGCGCGCTCGAGCGCTGCGGCGTCCCGCAGCCGGCTCCCGGGCGGAGCGGATCACCAGCTCCACCCACTGGCCGCGCCTGCCGGGTCTAGTAGGCTGCGTGGGCTCCACCGCAGGAGCTCCTGCAGAGCCACTAAGCTCCGCCCCTGGCACAGAGAACGTGGGCTCTGTAGATGTAATTACATGCTACTTATGAATCCCTCAGCGGCGTGCCTGAGGCAGGGCAATCTTGCTGTACATTTTATTTTTATTACTAAAATGCCTAGTGGATAAAGAGTTTGCCTGCAATGCGGGAGAACAGTGTTCGATCCCTGGCTTGGGAAGATCCCCTGGAGAAGGAAATGGCAACCCCCTCCAGTATTCTTGCCTGGAGAATTCCATGGACAGAGGAGCCTGGTGGGCTACAGTCCAGAGGTCACAAAGAATCGGACACGACTGAGTGACTAACACTTTAACTTTTGAAGATACTAGGGGTATAGCAGCCAAACAAGAACCGTCATCTCCTGCTTACATTCTAATGGGAAGAGACATCATGAATAAATATAAAAATGAAGTAGTGAAAATGCCATGATGAACAATAAAGAGATAATGAAGGTGGGTGCTATGTTATGTCTAAAGTAATCAGGAAAGGACCCTCTGATGGCACTTCGAGCACAAACAAAAAGAAGGTGATTTCGAACCATGTGGATACTGGGAAGGAGCATTCTGAGATGAGAGGATAGCAAGTGCAAAGGTCCTGCGGCAGGAATATTCTTAGTGGTGTTTAATAAGCGGGATTTGGTCAGTGTCGCTGGAACAGAAAGTGGGAGGTGGAGAGCAGTAGATCATGATGTCCTAGAGGTAACTGGGGGCCTTGGGGACCAACTGGAATGACTCTATTACTTCTTACCAAGAAGAGAAGCCGTTGGAAGGTATTCAGGAAAAAGCAACATAACTTTGTTGACCATATCGTTTGTAACTATTGCCACCTGTTCCATAGATTGTCCTTTTATCAGTGATGTCCTTTGCTATGCAAAAGCTTTTAAGTTTAATCAGGTCCCATTTTTAAGTTTTTGTTTCCTTTGCTTCAGGAGAAAGATCACATATATAAAATATAATTATAATGTTATATATATTATATATATTGCTGTGATTTTATGTCAAAGAATCTTCTGCCTATGTTCTCTTCTAGGGGTTTATGGTTTCAGGTCTTACATTTAGGTCTTTAAACCACTTTGGGTTTATTTTTGTATATGATATGAAGGAAATGTCCTAATCTCATTGTTTTGCCTGTAACTGTTCAGTTTTCTCAGCACCACATGTTGAAGAAACTGTCTTTTATCCATTGTATGTTCCTGCTTTCTTTGTCATAAATAAATTGGCCATAGGTGTGTGGGTTTATTTCTGGTCTCCCTATTCCATTTCCTCTTAATAGTTTAACTCTTAAGCAGGCCATTTTTCACTTTATCACATAGAAGGGGATGGTTGAGTCAAGCTGAAGGAAATAGGGAGCTTGCCCTGTCAATATCAGAGCAGCAGAGCATACCAGCTAGAGATTCAGAGGATGGCAGGGATGGGGGTAAGGATGGGGGAGCCCATCATTTATGTATGTGAAGTGAAGTGAAAGTCACTCAGTCGTGTCTGACTCTTTGTGACTACATGGACTATACAGTCCATGGAATTCTCCAGGCCAGATTACTGGAGTGGGTAGCCTTTCCCTTCTCCAGGGGATCTTCCCCACCCAGGGATCGAACCCAGGTCTCCCACATTGCAGGCAGATTCTTTACCAGCTGAGCCACAAGGGAAGCCCAAGAATACTGAAGTGAGTAGCCTATCCCTTCTCCAGGGTCTCCTGCATTGCAGGCAGATTTTTTACCAACTGAGCTATGAGGGAAGATTGTATTCCCATCTTCAAGAGATGGGAATATACAGCCTTGATGTACTCCTTTCCCAATTCGGAAACAGTCTGTTGTTCCATGTCCAGTTCTAACTGTTGCTTCTTGACGTTCATAAAGATTTCTCAGGAAGCAGGTAAGGTGGTCTGGTGGTCCCATCTCTTGAAGACTGATTCCCATCTCTGCGAAGAACTGATTCATTGGAAAAGACCCTGATGCTGGGAAAGATTGAAGGCAGGAGGAGACACGGATGACAGAGGATGGCATCACTGACTTGATGGACATGAATTGAGCAAGCTCTGGGAGTTGGTGATGAACAGGGTAGCCTTATGTATATATGGTCACATAAATCCTTCTGAGAACTTTGGCTTTTACGAATTTGGAAACGTTCTTATTCTAATATTGGTTATTATTGAGTTTGCAGTTGTTCTATAAAACACATGATATTCTTAAGCAATGAAATTGTGCTGATATCTTTAACAATTTGTCTGCAGCTTCTTCAATACCACCTGTCACAGTATAATCCACAAGTTTCTGTTGGAGTTCTGTAACATTATCATTTTTAAAATGATTCATGGTTCAAATGAATCATTTGACAAATGAAATGAAAATGACATTTCAGACAAATGAAAAAAGGCAATATTAAAGTAGAGGGACAGTAGGCAATTACATTTTTTGTCTGTACCATTCATTTTATTATAGAGAAAGAATCTTCCAAACCAGAGAAGAACCAGGCTAAATCCCTGGGATCTTCAGGAGAAAAGGAGTGAAATGGAGCAGACTGAGACCTGAATAAAGGCTACAGTGGTCAGCAGTCCTGAATTCTTCCACAAGATCCTGGTTAACTGTAAACCCTGGGAATATGGAAATCAGTGTCAATTCTAAGTGCCAGTCAGTTCCAGACAAGCCAATCTCACAATTACACTCATGAAATTTGTCTTTTCAAGTATTACAGAATTTATTTGCATTTTATAGAAAGCACAGATCTGAATATAGTTAAGGAAGCAACTATAGACAGAACTAGCAGATGCAGCATTAGCTTTAAGAGATGATCTGATGGCTTTTTCCTTATTTGTGCAAGTGACTTTCTAGAATCTCTTACTCTCCACCTCCTCCTCCAACCCTTTCCTATGTGAGTCAGAACTCAGCTGATGGAGCAGAGAATTAAAGGCTGTGTCCTTGCCTCAAATTTCGAAGAAAATTCCTATGTGAGTCAGAACTCAGCTGATGGAGCAGAGAATTAAAGGCTGTGTCCTTGCCTCAAATTTCGAAGAAAAAAAAAAATATATATATATATATATGGAGAGAGAGAGAGAGGGAGGGAGAGATAAAACTTTTGTATATTATCACCGTCAATCTGTTGGGTACAACAGAAGAAGGCAGATGCCTCAAGGGAGTGGAAGAGTGACCAGGTCATGACTTGTGGTGTTTGGCTATTGACGTCTCAGAAGTTGCAAGTCCTCAAACATCTGTTCTGCTCAGACTTTTAAGAGTTCAGTAGTTAATGAGAAAGGTCTCAACATTAGAGGACTGAGAAAGCAGGGAAGGAACTGTATTATTATAGCTTTATGTTATCTTGAGCAGAAGATAAGTCCATAAAACATTCTGACTCAAGTCTGTCTCAGCTTCTATTTTCTGTTTCTGTTTCTAGAGAGGTCCTATCTAATGACCTCGTGAATCTGTTCCAGATAAAGAGTTGTCTATAAAATGCTCTATGATTCAATGTCCATGCATGTCACAAGCTCTGTAAATTGCTCTGAAAACCAGTGTGAGAATTACTTTGCTATAATTACTTCTGACACCGAGATTGCAAAACTTCAGAGCGCATCTTGATCGCCATGCAGCATGCTTTACAGACATCTCTACAGCTAAAGAGGAAAATAAAATGGAGAATAAGATGCAGGTGGCCAGGAATATGCAACTTAAAACACCTTAGTTTGTAACCATCAACCTTACTCCTACAGATGATCTCTTTTTATACAGTCTTCAGCTTTCCTGTTCCTGAGGTATATGCCCCAAGTGCTCTGTGTCAGCTTTTTAAAAACAGAGATCACACCTTGCATCAGTTTGGATTCTAACTAGGACACTTAAAATGGGATGTTTGAGAGAGCGGATTTACAAAGGGGCAATTTAACTGTGGTTGGATAGGGGAATCACAAGATGGCACAGTTGTTAGCCATCCCTAGGCCCAAAGAGATGAGATGGTTACCGGAAAATGGAAGGAAAGCATCTCATAGAAGCCCCCGTGAAAGGAACAGAATCCTTCTTCAGAATGACACAGCCCTTAGCCTCTCAGCAGGGAGAGAAATAAACCCTGTGCCATCACCATCTGCCTCCCTTCAGTCTTCTGCAAAGCATTCCCTGTTGACAAAACCCAGCCAGTAGCTGGAGGATCAAGGAACCTGTTAATATAGTCCATTCCATAATCTTCCCACTTTACAAGGCTGGATGGAAAAGGATGAAAAGTGGAGCCAGAGAGGGAAATTCAACATAATGTTCACATGATCTTTCTATATTCTATGTTGGCAAAGTAGGAGGAAGTCCAGAATTGTGGTCAGGAGTGCAGACTCAGGGGTCAGACCACTCAAGTTCAAGCCAATATCAACAATTTGTTAGCTGTGCAAATTTGGGCAAGATTTTGAACTTCTTTTTCTCAGTTTTATCACCTGTAAAATAAAATTAGAAGGGTCAAAGACCATTTCAAAGTTTAGACAGGATAATATGTGTAAAGCACTTAAAATTGGTCTGGCATATAGCACTCAATAAATGCTAGTTAATTGTTTTTTTTTTTTAATGTTTTCTTACAGTAAATTCCTTTCTATAAATACAATTTATCTTATTATTAGTGGCTTTTAGTTATCATATAGGTTCAATGTATTTCCACTTGTGTGTATAGCATCTAACCCTATTCTCCTCTGCATACATAATTTTACAAAACTGGGCTCAGACCACATATATTATTTGTCTGCTTTATTCCCACTTAATATTGAAAATCTTTCTATGTCATTCAACATTTTAAAAATCATTTTTAGTGGCTACATGTATGATACTGTTATTTGGAGTCACAATAATTTACTAACAAATCTCCTTTGTTGTATGTTTAAGTTATTTTTAAAAACCAATATCACCTACTTATCCATGGTAATTCCATTAGGATAAAGTCTCTGAAATAAAACTTGTAGGTCTAACATAGGCTCTCCTTTAAGAATTTTTTAATTCTAATTAATATTTTACAATTCTTTTAACATTGTTCAAAGGTGCTGACATATTAGATAAAGAAATCTTTGGTAACATAAGTGTTACCTTCTCTGGAGACAGCCGTACAATCCTTTAAGATGACATGAAAGTGTGTATAAGTGAGACTGACGTTTCTGTAGCCTAGATGTTTCCCCATCTTGGGGAAAATTTAAAATGACATATTAGCAATATGGCAGTTCAACTGTAGCTTTTGAAAATATTTTCTTGCCAAATGTTAACATCCAATAAATGAACATATTCCTTGTTAGATCAAAGAACTCAACACAGGAAAAATACAAGCTTGGGTATTCCCTTCACCTCCATTCATCATCTAAGACTTTTCTGATACCCCTGGCTGCTTCAGGAAAATATGATCACCTAGAATGATCCTTCACCTCTACCTCCTATGGGAAGTACTCCTTATTCCCAAAGAGATGCAAGATAACAGTCTTCCTAAGGGAAGGCAGAAGGAGGAAACATATTTGTTAAGCATGTCTTATGAGTGTCTTCCTAAGTACCTCACATCCAATATTTCAATAACCCCTTGCAAATATGCATACAATTCTCTAGACTGCTCACTTCTTTATGCAGAAAAGAAGGACGCTATCTACGTCTTTCTAATTCATCTTAGGTGACACCTGGCACAACTAAGTATTTTACTGAGAGATAAGTAGTAAGTATTGGACTTACTTGCTTTCATCTGGCTTACAGTAAAAAAGAAAATACTCTATTAAAAACAGTACTCAGAACTTCCTTGGGTGGCTCAGTGGTAAAGAATCTGCCTCTTAATGCAGGAGACACAGGTTCAATCCTTGATCAGGGAAGATTCCACGTGCCACAGAACAACTAAGCCTGTGCGCTACAACTATTGAGCCTGTGCTCTGGAGCCCAGGAACTGCAACTACTGAGCCTTTGCTCTGAAACTGCTGAAACCTGTGCACCCTAGAGCCTGTACTCAGCAGCAAGAGAAGCCACACATCAAAATTACAGAGTAGCTCCTGCTTGCTGCAACTAGAGAAAAGCCCACACAGCAACAAAGACCCAGCACAGCCAATACATCAAAAAGCTAATAAATCAGTAAAATTATTTTTAAAAAAGCAGTACTCAGACCAATGCATGATATAGTACAAAACTTTAATACACTACTTAAGGACATGAAAGTCATCTTCTGACAGATGAACTGGAAATTTTTTTCAAGTTTCCTTATATAATTGTAACCTTATAAAATTCCTCCTTTCAAAAGTGACACCGATCCTGATACTTGTTGAAAAGTCTAAGATACATCGCTACAGTGATTTAGGAGATTATCTTAAAGCCCATCTTTTGAATACATCATCAGAATGTAACAGAGCAGGGTGAGCACAGCCCTTAGCAGGCAGCCATTGCTGTGCCTCATTGCTGCCCCGCCCTCCACTCTGTCACTAGGCAACAGGTCTAGCGAAGCCATTGATCAGTGCCTCAGTGGGCCCCGCCCACAAGCAACCAACTATCAGTGAGACACCGGGTTAGTTGTCCTGCTCAGCTATTGGTCAGCACCGCAGTGGGCTCTGCCCACAAGGAACTGTCAATGAGGGGCCATTAAGGAAGTGATTGAGCCAAGAGTCAGTGGTGTAGTGGTCATCAGGTGGAGAGTAAGGTAAGAGGCAGATTCAGACCTTTTCCTGGAAGCCCTCCAGCTCACCCAGGTTTGGGCCAGCAGGTGAGCTGGAGGGCCCAGGGAACAGGCTGAGCACTATTTCCTGCAGGGCTCTAGAGCCCTCACTAAGGCTTTCTAGTAGCCGTAGCCCAACCCTTGAGGTAGGGGTGAACCTCTCCTCTATCCCTGTCTCTGTGGTCTAGTAACAATGAGTAGCAATGGCTGTCTGCATGGGTTGCAGTCTGTGAGACCTGGTCTTACCATTTGGGTTGGCCTGAGGAGACTGAGGGCCAGTTGTGTTGGGTGTTTGGCTCCCTTAGGGGTTGCAGCTGGGAAGCATGTGGGAACCTGGCCCTGAAGGAGCTGCCAGCTGAGATCTGCCTCCTCTTAGCCAGGACTGGGACCTTGGAGGGTGAAAGTTGTATCTTGGGACCTTGCCCTTTCTTGTCAAGACAAAGAATAACATTCCTTTAGTAGAGATTTATGGGAACATCATTACCTGACCATGCAATGACTCAAGAGCAAAAGATCTGGCATCAAGAAGTTTGCAACAACTAACCATGCCCCTCCCTCACATTTTGCCTTTAGAGGGGCTTGCTGAACGCTTTCTGTAACATAGGGGTTCTTAGTGCATGAGCCACCCATCTCCTTGTATGAACCTCTAATAAAACCTTTTTCTGGTCCAGATTCCAATGTTCTAGTTTTGATTTGCCTCACAGTGCGTCAGGCACTCGGACTTGTGATTTGGTAACAAGAGAACTGATCACTGTCTTCATCCCTTCTTGGGATTTCCCCCAAAGTCTGATTCAGTTCAGTTCAGTTGCTCAGTCATGTCCAACTCTTTTCGACCCCATGAATCCCAGCATGCCAGGCCCCCCTGTCCATCACCAACTCCCGGAGTTCACTCAGACTCACGTCCATCCAGTCAGTGATGCCATCCAGCCATCTCATCCTCTGGCGTCCCCTTCTCCTCTTGCCCCCAATCCCTCCCAGCATCAGGGTCTTTTCCAATGAGTCAACTCTTCACATGAGGTGGCCAAAGTACTGGAGTTTCAGCTTCAGCATCATTGCTTCCAAAGAAATCCCAGGGCTGATCTCCTTCAGAATGGACGGGTTGGATCTCCTTGCAGTCCAAGGGACTCTCAAGAGTCTTCTCCAACACCACAGTTTAAAGGCATCAATTCTTCAGCGCTCAGCTTTCTTCACAGTCCAACTCTCACATCCATACATGACCACTGGAAAAACCATAGCCTTGACTAGATGAACCTTTGTTGGCAAAGTAATGTCTCTGCTTTTGAATATGCTATCTAGGTGATCATAACTTTCCTTCCAAGGAGTAAGCATCTTTTAATTTCATGGCTGCAATCACCATCTGCAGTGATTTTGGAGCCCAAAAAATAAAGTCTGACACTGTTTCCACTATTTCCCCATCTATCTGCCATGAAGTGATGGGACCAGATGTCATGATCTTTGTTTTCTGAACATTGAGCTTTAAGCCAACTTCTTCACTCTCCTCTTTCACTTTCATCAAGAGGCTCTTTAGTTCTTTTTTACTTTCTGCCATAAGGGTGGTGTCATCTGCATATCTGAGGTTATTGATATTTCTC
>NW_011494669.1:1653873-1668985 GCF_000754665.1 Bison bison bison
AAAAATAGATGTTTTTCTGGAACTCTCTTGCTTTTTCCATGATCCAGCGGATGTTGGCATTTTGATCTCTGGTTCCTCTGCCTTTTCTAAAACCAGCTTGAACATCAGGAAATTCACAGTTCATATATTGCTGAAGCCTGGCTTGGAGAATTTTGAGCATTACTTTACTAGTGTGTGAGATGAGTGCAATTGTGCAGTAGTTTGAGCATTCTTTGGCATTGCCTTTCTTTGGGATTGGAATGAAAACCGACCTTTTCCAGTCCTGTGGCCACTGCTGAGTTTTTCAAATTTGCTGGCATATTGAGTTCAGCACTTTCACAGCATCATCTTTCAGGATTTGAAATAACTCAACTGGAATTCCATCACCTCCACTAGCTTTGTTCATAGTGATGCTTTCTAAAGCCCACTTGACTTCACATTCCAGGATGTCTGGCTCTAGGTCAGTGATCACACCATCGTGATTATTTGGGTCGTGAAGATCTTTTTTGTACAGTTCTTCTGTGTATTCTTGCCACCTCTTCTTAATATCTTCTGCTTCTGTTAGGTGCATACCATTTCTGTCCTTTATCGAGCCCATCTTTGCATGAAATCATGAAATATTCCCTTGGTATCTCTAATTTTCTTATTACAGGTCTGCATTTTAATATCCGATCTTTCAGCTAATCTTTGTCCTGTGAGCTTGGTTCTCATCTCCGCATAACTATTTCTGCTGTTTCTGAAGTGCCAAAGATCCTTCTAGAAAAGCAGCTGATCAGGTGTGTGGTGAAGTGTTACAAGTCTGGCTTCTGCGATGCCATCAAGATGATGCTTCTCCCTGTGCCCTCCTTCCTCAGAGGAAACAGTCCCCCTTCTCGCATAATGGCAAAAGCTAATACATTTGATTTAAACATATGCCATGGGGGCACTGGGTTTGGGGTTCAAATTCCTAGAACTTCCACGGATGAGGCTTCTTCTGGGTCCCACTATGGAGGTAGTACTGTCAAGGTAGAGTACTTGTGTTTTCTGCCTGGTGATGTTCACCTCGTGATCCTTTGTAACCCATCAATACAGGAGCTGTCAGAGCTGGAGTCTCTTCCAAGTCACCTGAAGATGAATGCTGAGGGAGGTGCTCACCGGCTTCAGAAGAGGGAGGCGCCTGGGCTCTGCAGCAGGAAGGTCGGCGCTCACCCTCGGGGGACTCGCCTCTTCTGTCTCCATAGCTTGTGAAGGGGGCCTGCAGCCCCATTGTGTGACGTTGTTTTAGACGACCTGCTGTTACCTGCAGAACAACCAGAAACTGTCCTGAAATGTCTCGAGTAGCTGTCAGCATCCTGGGCCTTCTCCGTGTCCACATCCTCCCGCTCAATGGCTCTCGCCTTGGTGCACCATCTCCGGGGTGAAACCCTTCACTCTTCCTCCGAGCTCCTCGCGTTCTGCAGTTTGGTCACAGAGTCGAAGTTCCCACCCTCAGTGGGCAACTTGTAAGTGAATTTGTCGTGGTCATGGTCTCTCCTGGCGCTTCAGCGCCTCCCAAGCTCTGCCGGGCTCCGCGGTCCGAGTCCCTGGAGCTGGGGCTCAAAGCGTGGCCGGCGGACCCGGGTGAGGCCGGAGTGCAGTAGACACTTGGCCGCTCGGCAGTCCCGCCGCTCGCGCTGTCTGAGCCGTTAAGGATGTTGATTGTTACCAAACCGCCGGCTGGGAAGCCGGTCACAATTCAAACATCCATCAGAGATCATCCAGTTATTGAAGGATTGTATCATATTTTGGGCACCTACTTTTGCAATCGCTTAATATTTCATATCGGAGAAGGCAATGGCAACACACTCCAGTACTCTTGCCTGGAAAACCCCATGGACGGAAGAGCCTGGTAGCTGCAGTCCATGGGGTCGCGAAGAGTCCGACACAACTGAGCCACTTCACTTTCACTTTTCACATTCATGCATTGGAGAAGGAAATGGCAACCCACTCCAGTGTTCTTGCCTGGAGAATCCCAGGGACGGGGCAGCCTGGTGGGCTGCCGTCTATGGGGTGGCACAGAGTCAGACTCGACTGAAGTGACTTAGCAGAATATTTCATATTGGAAAGAAGGTGAATTTTTTAAATTTTCTTCACCAAAAATTGAGAAGTCCTAGTAATGAATCTGCAGGTCCAATTTGTGATGGCAACTGGATATGATTACAGAATCACCGAGGTCTTATGATGTAAGGACATGGGCTTAGACTTAGGGGCCAGAATTCTGGTCGGAAATCAAAAGGGGGCAGGGGTGGTCTTCTTCCCTCCAGGCAGCTGGCTGTGCTGTGGTCCTCTGCCCTGTCCCCTGATCCTCCCCCAGATCTGCCTTCCTCCTCCAAGTGCTCTTGGTAGCAGTTAAAGGTGGGGATGTGGTGCTTTCAGTTGGCAGGGACCCTGTGCTTCACCTGGGGTGTGGGCAAGGAGGGCTGCTGTTGGTTAGATTGTCTGATGGCTGAGGCTTCAGGGTGATCGGGCAGCCCTCTGGCCTCAGATCTCTTATAACCGGGGAGTGATACTAGAACATTACCTCTTATTTCTGGCCTATCAGTGAGTCCTGGATCTCCAACTCCACGTGAAACTGTGGACGCCAAGAAGTCAGTCTGCCCAGTCCTTGTAGCTCCATGTAAAGCTTTAGTTCCTCATATCCATGACCCACAATAATCCTCGGATCCTTCACAATCTGCTTTAAAGTGCCTCTCTAGTTGGGATGGAGAATGAGAAATTCCCCCAGCAGATTTTCTCATTCCATTGACAAGAATGGAATGTGATACGTTCTGCTCAGACCCTGCGTCCATAGCTCCTTGAGTTTCCATAATTCTAAAGGCAGGGAATCTCTTCCCGGTGTAGACAGGATGACTTCCTGTGGTTCTTCTCTGAGAGAGTTCTGGGGCAGCATGAGGGGGACCACCCCAGAAGGTGTCCAGTTTGTTGTAAAAGGTGAATTTGCTGCTGAAGCCAAAGTATGATGCTTGTGCTCACATCCAAGAGCAGGTTTTCTGCTTGTAAATCTCTGTGGACAGAACCCTCCTGGTGACCACACAGCACACACTACTGGTGGACTCTGCCCTCAGCCTCTCTGCTTTCCTACTGCCCTGAGCCACGGGTGCTCACCCACCTCTCCTCCACAAGCATCCTCTGAACAAGGCAGGGAGTTTCCTCAGCCTCTGTCACTTCAAATATTTCACTATGTTGGGATGATCCAAGCCTTCATGATTCCTGCTTTGTGGCACAGTCAGCAGAGGCTGGAGAGTTCTGCCGAGATCAGTGATCTTTATGGCTGTCGCTTTCCCATCCAGGACGTGCTGGCCAGCTTCACTGGAGCCCAGTCTCCCTTACTGACAGTCTCGAGGGCCTGGGGGAGACCATGTGAATCTGAGTGTCTCCTCAGCAGAGAAGGCTCAGAGGGCCCTTGGCATGGTGAGACCCCTGGTCTAAATCAAAACAAATTCAGTTCAAAATTCACCCCATGAACTGGTCTTTATGATGAGTCAAAACACAGTGCCAGACAAGAATAAAATAAGAAAAATGGGAGGTCCAGTGGCTAAGACTCTGTTCCTAATGCAGGGGGCCCAGGTTTGATCCCTGGTCAAGGAACTAGATCCCACATGCTGCAACAAAGACTTGGTACAGCCAAATTAAAAAAAAAGAAAAAGAAAAATGGGAACAGAAGTAAAAGAATAAAGAAAAAAATGAGAAGAAAAAAAAAGAAACAGACAAAAATGCCAAAGAAGAAACAGGGTACCTCCTCAAAGTCTCTCAGGTGACTAAGCAGCTACCTGAGCCAGAGGACTGACAACCTAAGCCCAGTCAGGGACTTAGATACATGCTACGAACTCCAAAGCCATAGTTTCATATGAGGTCATGGAAAGACATGAACCTATCAACAAGGCTGGCATAACCCACTGTGATTTTCTCACTGTTCGATTTCACAACCTCCTTATTCTTAAATAGTAAGGATCTCAGAGAGCTTTTTACCTGGGTTAAAGTGACATTACCTTATTAGAAACTGAAACTTGTAGGATGCTTCAGTGGCCTTTTCTAGTTTGGAAAGGTGTGATTATTTTTGGCTTTTGAAAGCCTCATAAAGGTCTACACTTAAAATATTCAATTTCCTTTAAATTCTGAATGACTGGGCTCAAAACAACATCACAACTTAACTGGCATTATGAAACACATGTGATACTGTATGAAGTGCATCAGACACAATAAAGAACCTTGTTAGTATCTCTAAAGCCAAGGGGAAGCTAGCAGACATCATAGTTTAATTTCTTCTTCACAGATCTGCCCATTTCTTTGAAGTACATTTCTCTTTTCCCACAGTCCAACCTCAAGACTCTGCTCTAGCTCCTACCTCTTCCTGAAACATTCTCGGAGAGCCATACGGCTCCCTCCCCCACCTCATTTGCTCCAGCGTCACTTTCTTAGACTCTGGTGACAGTAGGCGCATGAAACCAGTTACATTTGCTGAAAGCCTGTCATTGATGGAACTCATTGAAAGCAAGCCTATTTCACAAAGCCAGCGAAAAGAACTTGTAAGAGTTGTTGTAATTTAATGAAATTGATCAATGCAAATAATTTACCTTGTATAGATGTGAGGTTTTGTAACTTGAGTTACAAAACCCCCAGGATTAGAGCCCATGATGGACATCATATACTTTCTTCTTTTTCCATCATAACCTTGTGGTCGTGTGGCCCTCCTCTGTCCCTTCTGTCTCTCTCAGCCATCTCAGACCTATTAGGAGGTGTCCAGTATCTGGAAACATTTCGGCATCTCAGGCCTCCACTGACCCAGCAGCTGCTTGCAGAAGAGCAGCTGGGAATCCTGGGGATCAGCGACTCTCACTGGGTCACCATTAATTGTGAGGAAATGTTCTGGCTTTTCCATCACGTGTTGTAGTTACCATGATCAAGGCGCTGTGCTAGGCAGAGAGGGGGACTCTACATCTCCACACATCTTTAGGAGTGTTTGGGGAGAAAGAACATACACTGAAATTAGAAAGGAAGAGAGGGGCATCCCCGGTGAGCCAGTCTTTAATAATCCACCTTCCAATGCAGGGGATGCTGATTCGATCCCTGATCAGGGAACTAAGATCTCACATTCCACAGGGCAACTAAGCCTGCATCCACAACTAAGACCTGATGAAGCCAAATACATTTAAAAAAGGAAAAAAGGAGAGAAGAAAACAGAAGGACAATGTCAGGTAGTGTTTATGTTCTGATACAATCTTGGTTGTTTACTTTTGCTTTTAGTGCTTGTGCTTCTGGTGTCATTTCCAAAAAATCATTGTCAAGACAGATGTCAAGGAGCTTTTTCTACAAGGAAAATTTTAAGAGACGCTGGAGGGGTCGAGGGCGCTGTCCGGTTTCCCCACTAGGGGGCGGGCTTGGTCACTAGTTGATGCAGTGTTTTTCCCACTTATGCACACACAAGCTCAGACTCCTTCCCAGCAAACCATTCTAGTCCTTTGCTACCAATTCATGGGAGTTGATGTTCAAGACGAAATGTCCTGCTCATCTTGACTTAGCCATAATATACATTCTATTGAAGCCAGTTCTCTTACAATGCCTCTGATGGATGATCCAAGACTTCCCACATTTGCCTCCAACTTTTCTAACTCTAAACAATGACATGCCATCAAATGGAATGCTTTCTGGTGCTCAATAAAGCCTTCACTGTTCTTGTATTACTGTGTAAGTCTTTGGAAGTCTCCAGAATTGCTCCCATCTCAATAACATTCCAGCATCCTTCAGCCAGCGTTTAAGAGCTGCTTCTGTAGCAAAGTCTTCTAACCATTTAGGCCTCACAGAATTTTATGTGATCACTTCATTTAAATGGGAGAAGGCAATGGCAACCCACTCCAGTACTCTTGCCTGGAAAATCCCATGGACGGAGGAGCCTGGTAGGCTGCAGTCCATGGGGTCGCTAAGAGTCAGACACGACTGAGGGACTTCACTTTCACTTTTCACTTTCATGCATTGGAGAAGGAAATGGCAACCCACTCCAGTGTTCTTGCCTGGAGAATCCCAGGGACAGAGGAGCCTGGTAGGAGGCCATCTATGGGGTCACACAGAGTCGGACACGACTGAAGCGACAGCAGTAGCAGCAGCAGTCTTTTGCCACAAGATTTCTTCCTTGGTTAATGCTTTTTTTTTCTTCCTATTTAAGAAATCATGTTTGCCCCAATTTACCTAAGTATCAATAAAAATGCTAAAAAATCAGAGCTGACAACTAATACATTTTTGACACCCAGGAAAGAGGTCTGCTAGGAAAAATATTGTAAAGGGGAGCAGCGAGGACCCTGCTAAGGACAGGCTCAGGTCACAATTGTCAGGACTATATTGATCACTTGGTCGAAAGATTTAGCCAATGTATAGATGGAGATGGTATGTTTGGGATGTTCAATGACGTTTTCCTGAGCTTTAGGTCATTTGTAGTAATAACAGAAATTCGAAGCAAAAGGAGGTAGACTGGATAACTGTTGCTGTGCTGTGCTCCAGTGTGTTTGACTCTTGGCAACCCCATGGACTATAGCCAGCCAGGCTTCTCTGTCCATGGAATTTCACAGGCAAGAATACTGGAGTGGGTTGCCATTTACTTTTCTGGGGATCTGCCCAACCCAGGAATCAAACCCATGTCCCATGCGTCTCCTGCACTGGCAGGAAGATTCTTTACCACTGAGCCACATTAGGTGCCATTTCCTCAAGATGCTCTGTGACTATGAAGAACATATCGGGCCACAGAGCAAGGACTAACTCCCAACAGCTAGTGGACTCAGTATAATTAGCTACTTGCTTATGTAAACAAGTTTTACCGGAACATATATTGTCTATGACTGCCTTTGCACCTTAACAACAGAGTTAAGGAGTTGAGGCAGAGACTGTATTGCCCACAATGCTGAAAATATTTACCATCTGGCCCTTTAAAAAAGTTAGAAATCTCTCCTAGAGAACATTATTATAGCTGTGAATCCCATTCCTGGGATCCTTGACACTCACCATCTGGAAGAAACTGCTGATGGTGTGCTAGTAATCCCTGGACAAAATACAGGCACCCACTGAGGTATTTTTTGGCTATTTGAAATGTTTCAATGCTTTGCATGAGATATAATTTAAATAATAAGAATCTAAAATAGAGCAAGGGATTATCCCTGGTCTTGCACTCTACTGTAAGAATATTTGCACATTTGTTGCTTTGAATTGTCTTTGTTAGAGACAAGAGAATGAAAACCCAAATGAAAATGAGAAACTTATATATGGCTGTAGACATTGTCAGTCATTTGGGTATAATTAGAGAAGTAGACGTGACCTCGAGGGAAAGGACTATATTCATGGACACAGGATACATTCATGGTACCTGAGTCCAGACAGCCTTTAGTGTTGATCCTCTTAGAAGGGGGGATATTCAAGTCTCTGCTCTGCTCAGTCCTCAAAAGCAGCTCACAAATTACAAAGAGAGACCTCTGCATTGAACAGCTAAGAAACCAGAGCAGGTCATTGTCTATACTATCTTGATTAGGATATAAAAGAATTTTAAAAAAATTATTTTGATTGATGTCTGCCCCTTAGCATCCTAGACCTTGTATTCATTGACTCATCCAACAATACTGTTTACGCTACTAAAATCTGGCAAGATGAATATTTCCCCTGATCCTTGGACCATGACAAGAGACTATGGATAAGGGTGGGGACCAGGGCTCCCAGGAGGAACTGTCATTTCTGTGTCTGATGGAAGGTAAGTGACTTCGTTGAGGACAGACTTCCTTGGAGTTTTCTTCAGAACCCACACAGAGGCAGAATGATTGCATTTGTTGGTGCTGCTGCTGTCATCAGAAGAGGCATCTGGTGCTATGATTGCTTTTCATCATCCCATTGCTCAACGCTGACCTTTCTTTCCCTATATTCTGTTCCACTTCTTTTTCTGAAGTTAAAAGAAACAAATGAGTTTCTTTTTCTTAGGTTTCTTTTCACCTTCTCAGCCGCAGATCTTTTCAAGGATCCGCAGATATTTGCAAACATTAGGTAAGCTGCCAGTTTCACATTTCTGTGGAAATCACTCACAGGACCCGCTCCTCTCTACACAGCTTGCTTTCCAGGTGGCTGCAAAGTAGCAGATATTTCTGTCCCTTCCCCTCCATCCAGAGTTCTTCCTCCAGCTCCCTTAATTAAGGTTTTTAAAAATATTTATTTGACTGCATCAAATATTTAAATATTTATTTATTTATACTTACTTATTTAGTTGTGTCATATGGGATCTTTCTTTGTGGCGCACTGACTCTCTGGTTGCAGTGCCTAGGCTTAGTTGCCCCAGAGCATGCAGGATCTTAGTTCCCCGACCAGGGATCAAACCCACATCCTCCACATTGTAGGGTGGATTCTTATTGTATGGACATTCTCTCACACTGGGTCCTGTGTCTCCTAAATTCTATTTCTTTATTCACTCCTAATTTTGATGGGACAATTCCTCTCAGCTTCCTGAAGAAGAGGGCACGGAAAGGAAATTTTATTTACATGTATAAAAGTATATTTTTCCTCATATTTAAATAATTATTTGGCTATGTTTAGAATTCTAAGTTAGAAACTATTTCTCCACAGTATTTCTGAAGGCATTTCTCCACTGTCTTCTAGCTTTTACCAGTTGTTGAGAGGTCCAATAACATGTGGATACTTGCTTACATTAATCCTTTTTCCCCTAGAACTGGTAGAATTCTCCTTGTCACCAGTATGTTCTAAAAGTTTACAATCATGTAGTTGGGAAGGATTTATTTTTATCCATTTGGAAACATACCGCTCAGCTCAGGGAAATTTTATTGGATTTTTCTTGACAATTTTTTCTTCCTTTCATTTTTCTTTGTCCTCCCTTCCTAGCACTCTTTGGTTAGATGATGGTCCTCATAGTCTGATTCTCTAATTTTAAAATTTTATATATGCTATTTTCCTTTTTTAGTCTGTTTTTCTATTTGAAAGAATTTTTTTCTGTTTTGTTCTAATCTTTCTTTTGAGTTTTTCCACTCAATTGTTGCTTTAATTTCCAAGAGTCCCTCCAAGTTCTTTAAGTGTTCGACTTCTTTCATAGCATTTTATTTTATTTTATGGATGCAATGTCTTCTCCAATATCTGAATTTACTGATGGTAGTTTGTTGTTGCTGCCTTAACTCTTCTCCCTTCAAATTGCTTGTGTTTGGCCACTGTCCTCTATATTTGAGGCTTTCTTAAACTATCTGGGGATCCTTTGATTCTAATTCAGAATTAAGAGTGGAACACTAACTGGCCAGAAGCATGTGTGTGGGCTAGATGACTGGGTTTCCTTTTCAGGTGATCTCACTGCGCCATTTTACTGAGGTCATGCTGAGACCATGATCTTTAGGCTTTTTCCCTGGACTTCCCTGATTTCCTTCATCGGTCCAGTTCAGTCACTCAGTTGTGTCCGAGTCTTTGCCAGCCCATGGGCTGCAGCACACCAGGCTTTCCTGTCCATCACCAATTCCCGGAGCCTGCTCAAACTCATGTCCATCGAGTCGGTGATGCCATCCAACCATCTCATCCTCCACAACTGTCTTCTAATCTCTTGCCTGGAGGGAATAAGTCTGGGTGCAGTATCTGACTCAGGAAGAAGACATGGTCTCAAAATTTGATATACAAACATAAATTTAGCACTCCTGTTTTCAGTATAGTATCCCAGAGTTTCAACTGTGCCTGTAACCCCAATCCAGGCCCCTTCATTTTATCTTCTATCTAAAATAAACCTACCATCTTCTACATAAATTGGGGAGTGGGAGTTGCAAAGACTAGAGGGAGAGTCTTTAGGTATAGATTCTCCTTAAACTTTTCATCAGTCCTCCTAGTCTTAGCTTCAGTTCATCCCTACATACACATACACATTCGATTGATTGAAATGGCAATGTATTTGCTTTGTGATATTACGTAAGTAACTAGCTCTTTGAGTTTCACATCTGAAAATGGGAATACTGACCACCTACCTCCTGGGGCTGCTGTGAATATGTGTATGGCCTCATTTGATTAACATAACTTATTGTTACCCATAGAGATAACAATACTAATAAATAGCCTTTTCAGATGCTTTCTATGTGCCAGGCAATGTTACAGGCACTTTTTATGTATCTCATCACACCCTCACAAAAAAGATGAGAAATCTAAGCTCAGAAAGGCTAAACAACTTGCACAAGGTCACAAAAAGAATACTGTAACTTCATCTGCCAGTTAGTTCTCAGGTTCTGAGTCCTGATTTTTAAAGTTTCCTTCCTTTTTCTAAGTCAGATTCCTGGCAAGAAACTGACAAACTCAAGCTGAGTCATTGAAGAAAGCTGAATAAGGAAGTCCCTTGAGAGTCCCTTGGATTGCAAGGAGATCCAACCAGTCCATCCTAAAGGAAATCAGTCCTGAATATTCATTGGAAGGCTGGACACTGAAGCTGAAACCCCAATACTTTGGCCACCTGATGCAAAGAACTGACTCATTGGAAAAGACCCTGATGCTGGGAATGATTGAAAGCAGGAGAAGGGACGACAGAGGATGAGATGGTTGGATGGCATCACCAACTCAATGGACATGAGTTTGAGTAAGTTCCAGGAGTTGGTGATGGACAGGGAAGCCTGGCATGCTGCAGTCCATGGGGTCACAATTCTGCTTTATTGACTATGCCAAAGCCTTTGACTGTGGAGATCCAACCAGTCCATTCTACAGGAGATCAGTCCTGGGTGTTCTTTGCAAGGACTGATGCTGAAGCTGAAACTCCATAATACTTCGGCCACCTGACTCATTGGAAAAGACTCTGATGCTGAGAGGGATTGGGGGCAGGAGAAGGGGATGACAGAGGATGAGATGGCTGGATGGCATCACCGACTCAATGGACATGAATTTGAGTGAACTCCGGGAGTTGGTGATGGACAGGGAGGCCTGGAGTGCTGCGATTCCTGGGGTCACAAAGAGTCGGCCAGGACTGAGCGACTGAATTGAACTGAACTGAGCCACTGAACTGAATAAGGAAGTGGGTTGGATTTAGAGATAAGAAGAGGTGATATAATACCCTGGGGCTACTAACAAACTAAGCCCCACCCCAGAGGGTCACGAAAAAAGGAGAAGTTATAGCAGCGTACAGAAATAGAAGAAAACAATAGAATGGAAAAGACTAGAGATTTCTTCAAGAAAATTAAAGATACCAAGAGAACATTTCATACAAAAATGACTCAACAGAGGACAGAAATGGTTTGGACCTAACAAAAGCAGAAGATATTAAGAGGTGGCAAGAATACACAGAAGAACTGTACAAAAAAGACCTTTACAACTCAGATAATCATGATGGTGTAATCACTCACCTAGAGCTAGACATCCTAGAATGTGATGTCAAGTGGACCTTAAGAAGCATCACTACAAACAAAGCTAGTGGAGGTGATGGAATTCCAGTGCAGCTACATCAAATCCTAAAAGATGATGCTGTGAAAGTGCTGAACTCAATATGCCAGCATATTTGGAAAACTCATCAGTGGCCACAGGACTGGAAAAGGTCAGTTTTCATTCCAGTCCCAAAGAAAGGTAATGCCAAAGTATGCTCAAACTACCGCACAATTGCACTCATGTCACATGCTAGTAAAGTAATGCTCAAAACTCTACAAGCCAGGCTTCAACAATACGTGAACTGTGAAATTCCAGTTGTTCAAGGTGGTTTTAGAAAAGGCAGAGGAAACAGAGATTGAATTGCCAACATCCGCTGGATCATGGAAAAAGCAAGAGAGTTCCAGAAAAACATCTATTTCTGCTTTATTGACTATGCCAAAGCCTTTGACTGTGTGGATCACAATAAACTGTGGAAAATTCTGAAAGAGATGGGAATACCAGACCACCTGACCTGCCTCTTGAGAAATCTGTATGCAGGTCAGGAAGCAACAGTTAGAACTGGACATGGAACAACAGACTGGGTCCAAATAGGAAAAGGAGTACATCAAGGCTGTATATTGTCACCCTGCTTATTTAATTTACGTGCAGAGAACATGATGAGAAATGCTGGGCTGGATGAGGCACAAGCTGGAATCAAGATTGCAGGGAGAAATATCAATAACCTCAGATATGCAGATGACACCACCCTTATGGCAGAAAGCAAAGAAGAATTAAAGAGCCTCTTGATGAAAGTGAAAGAGGAGAGTGAAAGAGTTGGCTTAAAGCTTGACATTCAGAAAACTAAGATCATGGCATCCGATCCCATCACTTCATGGCAAATAGATGGAGAAACAGTGGAAACAGTGGCAGCCTTTATTTTGGGGGGCTCCAAAATCATTACAGATGGTGCCTGCAGCAATGAAATTAAAAGACACTTACTTCTTGGGAGAAAAGTTATGACCAACCTAGACAGCATACTAAAAAGCATAGACATTACTTTACCAACAAAGGTCCATCTAGTCAAGGCTATTGTTTTTTCAGTAGTCATGTATGGATGTGAGAGTTGGACTATGAAGAAAGCTGAGTGCTGAAGAATTGATGCTTTTGAACTGTGGTGTTGGAGAAGACTCTCGAGAGTCCCTTGGGCTGCAAGGAGATCCAACCAGTCCATTCTGAAGGAGATCAATCCTGGGTATTCTTTTGAAGGAATGATGCTAAAGCTGAAACTCAGTACTTTGGCCACCTCATGCGAAGAGCTGACTCTTTGAAAAGACCCTCATGCTGGGAAAGATTGAAGTTGGGAGGAGAAGGGGACGACAGAGGATGAAATGGTTGGATGGCATTACTGACTCAATGGGCATGAGTTTGAGTAAATTCTGGGTGTTGGTGATGGACAGAGAGGCCTGGCATGCTGCAGTCCATGGGTTTGCAAATAGCCAGACACAACTGAGTGACTGAACTGAACTGAAAAAGGGAATTGTAAACAAGCCAACTGATGGCATCTGTGGGCTTCAGGAGAGGAAAGTTCTGCAGTGTGGAAGCCCCAGAAGTAAATACTCAGGGATACCATTCCCTCTCTCTGAGATCTGGTTGTGTCTCCCTTTGGCCAAACCCCTTGGGAAGCCAGAGACCATAGAGCTCCTTGTCTGACGGTGACAGTCAGGTGGAGAAGGATGCAGAGTGGAGCTGTAGGGGCAAGTAGAAACTATCATGTCCCAATTCCATGGACTCATAAGACCTACATTACTTAGTTTTCAGAAATGCATTACAGCATTACAGCTCAAAAGCAAAAACTTAAAGGTGGAGGATAAAAACACAGAGAAGTAAATAAAGATGAAAAATATCTTCATCAAATACTTCCATCAAAGTATTTCACCAAAAGTATATTTTGGTGTCAAGTGAAAGTCACTCACTCATGTCCGACCCTTTGCGACCCTATGTCCATGGAATTCTCCAGGCCAGAATACTGGAGTGGGTAGCCGTTCTCTTCTCCAGGGGATCTTCCCAACCCAGGGATTGAACTCAGGCCTCCAGTACTGCAGACAGATTATCAGCTGAGCCACCAGGGAACATTTTGGTGTAGACCTTCCCTTAGAAGCAGACTTAGAGAATCACCCTCATGTATCACTACCAAATCTTCTGCCTGTGTAAATCTGTGCCTTCAGGATGCCTTCCCTTCCATAATTTGGATGAATTATTCCTAGTATTTTTTTTTAAGTCAAGCATCATAATTTTGTTCTAGTACACATCCCATTTCACCTACTTAAAACTCCTCTCCAGCAATTATGAGCTCTTTGGTATCCCAGTTTTCCATCTCTCTGATCAGCACATATACATTCATTAAGTGAAGTGAAAGTGAAGTCGATCAGTCATGTTGGACTCTTTGCAACCCCATGGACTGTAGCCTACCAGGCTCCTCTGTTCATGGGATTTTCCAGGCAATAGTACTGGAGTGGATTACCATTTCCTTCTCCAGGGGATCTTCCCAATCCAGGGCTTGAACCTGGGTCTCCCGCATTGTAGACAGACGCTTTACTGTCTGAGCCACCAGGGAAGTCCATTACATTCATATCACCCAATTCAAAAGCAATATTGCCTCAGTCCTCTCTAGTTTTACCCACCCAAGTTTCTGCTTTTACAGTGAAATTTAGAATTGTCTCCTTACTTCTTGTTTTTTTGTTTACTCATTCCACACAAGCATTTGTTTCATCACTCTTGATTCACACACAAAGTTACCAGTGACCAACATGTTGCCACTTTTCTGTCCTTGTTGTGGTTCTTTCTCAAGAACTAATTCTACAGCTTCCTCTTTGGAACTTCTGTTTTTAAATTGGTTCTTACAGCAGCATCACCTTCTGGTTTTCTTCCCTCCTCACTGGCCACTCCTTACCTCTTCTGCAGTTTTTCATCCTCTATCCAATTTCTCTGACTGTCGCTGTGTACCAAGTCTTCATCTGGGCCAGCCCTCTCCTCTGCCTCTAGTCTTTCTATAGGTAATGGCTTGCAGACCCAAGGCTTTCAGAACTACCTACATGCTCAGGAATTCCAGATTTATCACTCCAGCCTGGACCTTTGAAGTCCTGACTCAAATATCTAGCTATTGCCTTATTAGTTCCACTTGGATATCTACTAGGCATCTCAATTTGATGATCTCAAAACAGAACTCTTAAATCTACTCCCAAAGTCTACTATTCTCCCATAAATCTGCTATTCCTGTTGTCTTCATCTCAAAGTTATCAGGGTCTATCAAGTTGCCCAGGTCAAAAACTCACTATAATCCCAATTTCTCTTTTTACTTTATACCATATACCATCAGTTCAGTTCAGCTCAGTCACTCAGTCATGTCAGGGTGACAATATACAGCCTTGACATACTCCTTTTCCTATTTGGAACCAGTCTGTTGTTCCATATGAAGTTCTAACTGTTGCTTCCTGACCTGCATACAGATTTCTCAAGAGGCAGGTCAGCTGGTCTGGTATTCCCATCTCTTTCAGAATTTCCAACAGTTTATTGTGATCCACACAGTCAAAGGCTTTGGCATAGTCAATAAAGCAGAAATAGATGTTTTTCTACAACTGTCTTGCTTTTTCCATGATCCAGCAGATGTTGGCAATTTGATCTCTGGTTCCTCTGCCTTTTCTAAAACCACCTTGAACATCTGGAAGTTCACAGTTCACGTATTGTTGAAGCCTGGCTTGGAGAATTTTGAGCATTACTTTACTAGCGTGTG
>NW_011494669.1:1669104-1732512 GCF_000754665.1 Bison bison bison
GGATTGGAATGAAAACTGACCTTTTCCAGTCCCATGGCCACTGCTGAGTTTTCCAAATTTGCTGGCATATTGAGTGCAGCACTTTCACAGCATCATCTTTCAGGATTTGAAATAGCTCCACTGGAATTCCATCACCTCCACTAGCTTTGTTCGTAGTGATGCTTCCTAAGGGCCACTTGACTTCACATTCCAGGATATCTGGCTCTAGGTGAGTGATCAAACAATCCTGATTATCTGGTATTACCATATAACATAGGGAACTATATTCAGTATCTTGCAATAACCTATTAATAAAAAATAATATGATATACATACGTATATTATATATATAACTGAATCACTTTGCTGTATACCTGGAACTAACACAATATTAATTAACCCCCAAAAATGTGGGCTTTCAAGCTAGACTGCCTAGATTCAAATTCTACCTCTACCAGTTAATAAACTATATGACCTTGCACAAGTTATTTAATGCCCCATCTGCAGATAGTAGCTCCTTCCCTACAGAGTTGTGAGGATTACATGAATTAATACAAGTGAAGTCCCTAGGACAGTACCTGGCATATAATTAGTGATCAAGAGATGTTAACTCTTATTTGCATTATCATTATCTATCTTCTTTCTCAAAGTTTTATCATATTTTACATTCAATAGAACACATGATATCCTGCATTTGTCTTAGTCATGGACTTTGACCATTTCCTCACACCAGTTAATGCACTTCTGCATGTTTAATAAATATTCTTGAAACGCCACCTGCCTTGGTGTGAAGAGGGTACACTGTGAAACTTTAGGAGGTGAAAGAATTCAAAATCAGTATAAAATAAATTAGATTTGAGTATAACATTAAAAATCCAGGCTCTTCAAAGCAGTGTCTGCTGTGCTGCAACAATAGCCAGGAACAGCATGGTGTGGCCATTTCTTGTCTCAAACAGCTGAGGAACAAGGCTTGTGACATTCTGGCCATTGATAAGTCCCTGGCACCAGTCACCCTGCCTGGCAGACGATGTCGCTATAGCGGATGACAGTGATTACTTCCTGTGTCTTCCTACCAATACTAACTTTGTGGCTTGGCTGGGAATGAGAAGTGGACACACAGTTCAGATGGAGGTACAGCTTGGATTACCCAGGAATCCTTCAACAGAGGTGAAACAGCAGGGCAGGGTTGAAGTGGAAGAACGTGGCCAGGCAGCTGAAGGAAGACCTATCCAGCATCATCCTGCTGTCTGAGGAGGAGCTCCAGATGCTCATTAATGTCCTGTGTTTGGAGCTGGCTCAGGAACTCGGCCAAAGTCATGTGGCAGTCCAGGGGCTCCAGCAGGTGCTTGACCAGAAAGAGGAAGCCCGTCAATCCAGGCAGCTCCTGGGACTTTACCTCTGGGCTTTGGAGAAGGAAGGTAGCATCTTATTGAAGCAGCAAGAGTCCAGAACTGACCTCAGGGACAAGAGGGACGCTGTTGACACGAGTGTTAGAGAGAGCTCCTCCAAAGTTACACCTGCGAGCCAGATCCTCTTGGCGCTAAAGGAGAAACCTGCCCCAGAGCTGAGTTTGTCTAGTGAGGATCTGGAGGTGGGCGAGCACCAGGGACCCTGACCTTTGCAGGGAGACACTTGTATCGGGCTTTTTTCACCTCTGCAAACCCTGAATCATAGCTGCCAATTTGCCTATTATTATGTGCAAAACTTACCTTGTTGCTGAGTTGGTAAAGAATCTGCCTACAATGCAGGATACCCAGGTTCAATTCCTGGGTTGAAAAGATCCCCTGGAGAAGGAAATGGCAATCCACTCCAATATTCTTGCCTGGAGAATCCCATGAACTGTAGCCTGTCAGGCTTCTCTGTCCATGGGGCTGCAAGAGTTGGACATGACTTAGCAACTAAGCCACCACCGTAACATTAAAAATAAAGATCATTATTTGGGCACAGAGTGAATTTGTGAGCTATTCCTCTTTACTGATAAATATGCTTGTCTCCCTTGGATGGTCACTTGACAAAGCAAATTCTTTTCTTTCCCCCTGTCCCCCTTTGCTTCCCCTCTTCCTGACTCTGTAGATATGAGTTTGTCTTCCTTTCTCTCTCTTTCTCTCTCTTGTCCCCAGACTGATATGCATGCATTTAGAAAGACTAATGGAAAGAATTCAATCAAATCTAGGAATGAATCAAATCTTGGTGAATAAAATGGTCTCTTGCACATGGATTGATCTGGGAAGGACTGCTGAGCTAATTTTTAGCCACTGTTGTCTGGAATGAATGCCAGCTCCCTAATTAGTACAAGAATTTATCCTTCTCCCATGTCTTGTCTGTCAGGTAATATCTTAATACTGTCTCCTCCAAGACAAGTTGAAACAGCCTGCAAAAGAAACCACAAGGTTCATGGTTCATCTTACTACTGTGTGAAGGTAGATGAAGGACTATAAATCGGTACATCTTCTGTATATTTAACCTCTTCTAAGAAGTGGCCCAATGCCTATGCCTTAAACCTGTTACTTTGTACATCTGCTTACTCACATTCCTAGATGTTCACTTTCCTTAGCTACTGTGAAAACAACACACATTCCTTAGAAAATATCTTTCTACAACTGAAATGCCATTTTACCTGGAATGTACGTGGTGAAGAAAGCTCCTTAGATGATTTAGAAGACAGAGGATATGATCAGGTAGAGTTTTTAAACACAGAATTCAAAGCAATCATGTACAATCTGTTTGCCTATATTAAACACTGCAGAGGCCAATACCAGGTGGCTCTGGAATACTTAGAACCAGCAGAGGAATTTATCATGCACAGACAGGATCACCAAGGCAAAATTGGACATCTGGTCACCTGGGGAAGCTATGCCTGGGTCTGCTATCACCTGGGCAGGCTTCTAGAAGCACACACTTACATCTGTGCATGCGTGCATGGTAAGTCACTTCAGTCATGTCTGACTCTTTGTGACCCTATGGACTGTAGCACACCAGGCTCTTCTGTCCAAGGGATTCCCCAGGCAAGAATACTGGAGACATTTACATCCACAGGGTGGGAAATCTTTGCAAGAAGTGTACAAATTCCTATAGAATTGAATGTCCTGAGATTGACTGTGAAGAGGGAAGGACACTTCTAAAATGGGGAGAAAAGTACTATGAACAGGCTATGCAGTGATTTGAGAGGCTCTGGAAAAGAAACCCACCAGCCCAGAATTCTCCCTGGGACTGCCCACACACTCTACTGTCTGCATGACAAAGCACCAACAGAGATCACCATTCACCGTCTGAGGCAGGCCACCAAGTTGGAGCCAGATAACAGGCACATTAACACTCTCCTGGCTCTGACTCTTCAACCGATCAAGAAAGAAGCAGAAGAGACAAGCTAGTAGATGAAAACATCAAGTCCAACAGACATACTCTGTGGTGCAGCCAAATATTACTGAAATAAAGGCACTCTGGACACAGTTATAGAATCATTGATACTTAAAAGGCCTTAGAAGCAGTGCCAAACAACATTGACTAACATCCCGAGGTTGGACGCTGTCTACAGAGCAAAAATCAGATGAATACAGAAACCAAATAAATGTTCAACGAATAAGGACAGAGAAACTACAGGAAATTATGAAAGGCGCTGTTCAGTTGAATATTAACCCCCCTGTACCTGCTCAGACCTTGCCTGCCTCTACACATCAGATCGGTATGGTGAGGCAGAGTATTGCTTCTAGAAAGAATCCAGTAAGGATCTCTCTCCAGTGGAGAGACAAGTGCTCAGCTGCACTATGACCACTCTCAGAGGCCAGCAGATGTGCAAAGACCACACCATCTGCCATTACCCAGAGGGCTACACCACTACAGCAAGTTAAAACTGAGTAGGAAAAACCGATCCTAGACCTAAGAAGAATTGCCAGACTCTGAAAATGCCTCAGACATTGTGGGTTGGCGAGTCTCCAGATTCCCTCCTAAAGTGACTAGGAAAGGGCACCCAAGAGCTGATGGCTGTTGGCCCATCCAGCCTCCAACCCTGGCAGATTTGACCCCTCCTCGTCTCTGGCTGAGAAGGGCAGTAAGGAAATGGTAGAGGGTGCAGGGGGGCCCATGACTCAGAAAAGCAGGAAGCCCTAGAGAGGCCATAAGCAGGCCTCTGGGCTTCAGAGAGAGAGGGGGGAGAGCAAGCAAGGCCTGGTGTGGTGGTCACGAAGGGCAGGTTAATGGGGGAGAGAGAGTGCGCACTCACAGGAGTGCGGCTGAATGGTGGGGCATTTCATTTTGCTGTTGCTTTTTCCTGGTTCTGAAAATTCTCTCATCCAAATCTGGAAATTCAGAATCACATTTCCTCTGCTATATAGATGTTCTGGGGGCTTCTCTGGTGGCTCAGAAGATAGAGAATCTGCTGCAATTCGGGAGACCCAGGTTCAATCCCTGGGTCTTGAAGATCCCCTGGAGAAGGGAATAGCAACCCATCCCAGTACTCTTTCCTGGAGAATTCCATGAACAGAGGAGCCTGGCTGGCTATAGTTCGTAGGGGTGCAAAGAGTTGGACATGACTGAGCAAGTAACACTTTCACTTTCACAGATATTTTGACCAAATGTTGCTTTGAGGGAAAGGACTTGTTTTGGGACTATATGATCCAGGCTTATTCTCAGTTTGCGTCGTCCAGATTTCCCAGCTCTCACTCACCCAGTGACTTGCACACGGCCTGACATACAGCATACATTCAACATTCGCTGAGTGAATTAGTGACTAGAACGTCACTCCAGGGTGGTCCTCTTTCCTCACTCTTTAAACTCCAAAATAAATTCCATGTATGTCAGAGTTTTAAATGTTTAAAAAGTAGAAATCATAAAATTACTATCGAAGTGTTGAGATATTTGTAATCATGGGGTCTAGAAGGTATAAGTATGAAAAAACACAAAAGGGCATAAAATATTAATACATATACATTAAAAACATATTTCATGGAAGAGATAACTTCAGAAAGTCAAAAGATAAATGACAAACAAAAATACTATCTCAACACATTACTAGGTAAAGGACTAATTTCCTTAATGCTGAAATAGTTTCTGTTTATCAATAAGGGAAAAGAAACTCAGTGGGAAAATGGACAAAGGTCAGGAACAGACAGGAAATGAAGAAAGCTGGTAGACATGTAAAATGATATCAGTGTCACTTTTGTTAAGAGCAAAGTACACCGACACTACAAGGGAGACTGTCTCAGGTCAACAAAGAAAATGCCCTTCCTAAGTGTAGACTAAAAAGGACTTGGATACAGGCTGTATCATGCACTGCCATTGAGATTAGAAATTGTATAGCTGGAGGGAATTTGTTGATGGTTATTAAGTATTTGTGAATCTTTCCCCAGCAATTTCACTCATTAATTTACTCTGTATTTGCATGTGTGTGCAAAGATGTGTACATGGATGTTCATGAAGCTTTGTTTATAATAACAAAGGACTGAAAACAACTCAAACATCCATCATTAGGGGCCTTACTTATTCAATATTAACATTTCATAACATGAAACAGCATGTCCATACTTTTAAGAAGAGTTCTAAATGTAATAATACAGAACATTATAGCTAAAATATATTTAAAAAATAAGAAAGTGCAGAAAAGTGTGTACAGAATGCTAACGTTATTTCCCAATATTAGCTTTGTCCATCCCATGTTCTTTTTGGTTTTGAAGGGCTCACCTCTCTGTCATCAGATGTGTGAAAGTTTAATCTTGCAATCAGATTGTAAACTCTAGAAAGGCAAGAACCAGGCTTTTTATTTCATAGTGATACTTACCTTCCCTGACTTTGAGGGGCAATCTTAGCTGGTATTGCTTGGGCCTCACATGAATCTTGGGGTCTCTGCCTACAGCGCTGTAGTAAGCATAAAAGGAGTCTAAAAGCAGGCGCACAGATGGGCTGGAATCTGTGAAGTACCCGTGAAGCTTTGCCCAGACTGGGGGAGGCAGCTGAGGAGAGAGGTGAAACTGCTCCTACCACTAATTTCAAAAACTTTCTTCAAGAATTCATATCCATGCAGAGAACACTCAATCCACCCATTTCCTCTGACTACTCTCGCTGTCTTTTGTACCTTTAAGTGGTCTTTTTCATCTCTCTTTTACCTACCAATGCTTCCATGAAATTATATATTTTTCAAACGCTCTTTATGCTCAGAACCAAACATTGACAAATATCTGAGGCATTCTTTGAGAGTATTAATATTTTGGATAAATGTTCTCCTTAGAATGCTATCAACAAAAGTTTTATGTGAGTATAGGAGTCTCTGGTACCAACAAAGTGAAAACAGAACCCCTAGGTAAGGCAGGAGAGGTGAGAATAACAGAGAAAATGAATGAACTCCCAGAGGCTGGAGTCAGGGATATGTAGAACAACGGCAGAATTGTTCCCATCAGAGAGCACAATCAGGATCTAACTAAGAAACTTCCACCATTGCCAGGATAGAGGATCTTCAGAATGTCTTCCCATCAGAATGTCATCATTGCCACAGACTTCCGCCTTCTGAGATTTCTCCATGTTCCCTTTCTTTCAACTGAGAGTATTTATTACAGTTATCATGCCCCACCGTTGCATGTGGTACACATGAGTTATCTAATCTTATCTAGTCTTTTAGGTTTTGTAATCATCAGACTGAAAGGAGTCACGCCCAGATCATTGGCAGCAGATCCCTGATCATGAGCTGGGTGCAATGACTGCCTTGATTCCCAAGGGCTGACTCCCGTGGAAAGGTCTGAGTATGTTTGGAAAGAAGGATACATCGTGGGTATTTAGGACCAGAGCAAGGTATTCACGGCCCACCCAAATTAGTGCTCCCACTTGCACAGTATGAAGTTGTCATTGGTAAAAGCAGTCCCCAGTTTGAAACTACATTTTCCAGGCTTCCCTTACATCTAATTGGTCCCTGAATTGCTGGTCCATGAATTCCACCTGAGAATTTCTGATTCATTTGGTCTGGACTGGAGTCTGAGAATTCGCATTTCTAGCAGGGCCCCAGGTGATGCTGATACGGCTGGTGGTTGATGACAGTGTTCAGACTAAGGCATTATACCACTTTGTAGCTGATGCAACCCCTTAAGGTGGCTTTCCTCATTCTTGGGAACAGCAAATCAGGACTCTCCCTTAGTCTATACTGAGACAGAGGCAGCCCTAGGCCCATATTTTAGGACACAGAACCATAAATATTAGTAATGAGCTGAGTAACCAGAACTCTCACTGTCTCACTTTTTTCAAAACAGAAATACTGCTAGAGGTGAACTGATTTTCTTCACAGTTTCTGTTTTGCAATCACTCAGTGAGTTCTCGAATTAACCCAGCTGCCAGCTCAGCTGATGCATTCCTGTTGTGAAAGCATTATACACAGGCACTGGCCACACAGATTTCTAAAGAATAAACCAGCACCTCTACACACTTTGAAACACAGTGAGCATGTTCTTTCTCTGTGCCTCTCCCCAACCAGGACCTTTATTAACAAGACTTACACATTTCTATCCTATAGTTTTCTTGAATGTAAATTCCAAAAACCAAAACAAAAGCCACAGTGTTCTAGTTCCCTGATCAGCATTTCTTGTACATCTGACCTGCATTTCTATAAATACATCACAGAACTTGTACATAGAACTAGAACTTGTAACTCTTGAGTGAGACCTACAAGTAAGGGTTACCAGCTTAGCTGTAATCCTAATGAAATGGTAGGGAATCTCCAAGAAGCATAGGTTCTGCTTTTACCTTGCCCTAGGCAGAAAAATCCACCGTAAATAATGCTTTCCCCAAAACTGAATAACCTGCCTCAGCAACCTCGGTTTTACTGGGAATGTTTCATCTGTTCTCTGTGTAATTTCCTGACCTCAAAGACAGTTGGTGTGATTACCTTTTCCCTCTTGGGTCTACGTACATTGTAATTCCTTTATGATTAGGGATATGCATAAGGATAAAGCACATTCCCTCTGTTAGAAGAAACCACTCTGGCTGCAAATTGTAGTGTGCAGATGCTAAATTCTAAGATGACCCACGGGGATTCAAACTGCAGAGCTCAGGAGAGCCAAGAATGTGTAGAGATGCTAGGAATTGTTTTTCTTTGGTTAATGATTCATTCCATGATGGATCATGGAATGTCAAACCAAGGCTCTGGAAAAGGTAAACATCCGAAGTTTCCTTGCTGGTCTCTTTGGTTAATGATTTAGTTATTAATTATAATAAACACTGACACTTATTATGTTCCAGGCATTATTCTAATGTATGAAGCCATTCAATCCTCACAACAAACACCACAAGATCGTGGCAGTGTCTTCATTTCACAGGAGAAGAAACTAAAACACAGAGACATTCAGTAATTTCCACATATAAATGGAGCCTGGTTTCCAATGCAGACAGACTGACATCAGAGCCCACAGTTCCAATCACATATTCATTCATTCAGCTACTACTTTGTGAATGCCTGCCATGTGCCAGGAGGCATGACTTCAGGAACTGGAGATTCAGTACTGAGTAAAATAGAAGAAACCCCCCCTGCCCTGTGGAAGTTACATAACTGTTCACCACAGGGGCCAGCAGGACTTCCCAAGTGGCGCTAGCGGTAAAGAACCCTCCTGCCAATGCAGGAGACATAAGAGACGTGGGTTTGGTCCCTGGGTCGGGAAGGTCCCCTGGAGGAGGGCATGGCAACCTACTCCAGTATTCTTGCCTGAAGAATCCCCATAGACAGAGGAGCCTGGCGGGCTACAGTCCATAGGGTTGGAAAGAGTTGGCTGAAATGACTTAGCACACACTCAGCATGCACAGGGGCCAGCAGGTCATCTTGCTGTTAATAGTGGACAGAGTGAAGATGGGTTAACATTCCAATAATGAGGCAGCTGCTAAGTCACTTCAGTCGTGTCTGACTCTGTACAACCCCATGGAAGGCAGCCCACCAGGCTCCCCCGTCCCTGGGATTCTCCAGGCAAGAACACTGGAGTGGGTTGCCATTTCCTTCTCCAATGATGAAAGTGAAAAGTGAAAGCGAAGCCACTCAGTCGTGTCCAACTCGCAGCAACCCGAGGGAGTGCAGCACCAGGCTCCTCCGTCCATGGGATTTTCCAGGCAAGAGTACTGGAGTGGGTTGCCATTGCCTTCTCCAATAATGAGGCAGAGTACTTGGTAAAAGTATCCTTCCCGGAGCTGGTAGCTTCCGTTGATGGCAGCTGATATTACCACATCAAAACAATTCACAAAGAACTTCTGGCTAACTGTAGGGGGAGGGGGAGGAAGTCACCCTATCAGTTTGGCTCTCACTTAGCACCCAAGATTCATTTCCTCTTAGAGTCTTGTCAATTTCAGTTTCCAGTTTCATTTTCTCTTTCCTAAAGTCTATTTTGGCAAAGGAATCTGGTAATGCATTCATATATAAGTCTCTTAACATTCCACTGAAGCAGAGGAGGAAGATTTCTGAAGAGCGCAGAAGCCCGAACTGCAGTCTTGCAGAACAGCTGAGAAGTGCACGGCAATCATGAGGTAAAAGACTCTCTCTTCTCTGATTGTGGTGAAAATGCCTAATCCTGCTTGTTGTGGAAGCTGAATTGTCAATAGCCATGCTCCTAAAAGACAAATTTCTAGGTTGTTTTGCCTTAGTATTTGATTACAGCCTTACACTCTTCTATCTTCTGTAGGTCTTTAGGGTGTTGGCTTGTTTACTCTTAAATTATTTCTGCCTCACACCGTCAAGTTTCCTGCAGGATCTCTCACCGGGAAGCTGAGAATTGAGGCTGGAGAACAATGAGGCAGGAAGGGAGGGGCAGAAGGAGAGAGATTAAAGCAGGCAGGTGCTGCACTTAAAGATCCATCTAGAGAAATTGCTCCTGTAGACTGCCCTGTGTTTCTTATCCAAAGGAATAAGTGAGGGACTTTTAATAAGATTGTTTTTTAATGATCTAAATGTTTTTCATTTATTTTAAATGCAACTTTGTTTCATAAAAATGAATATTGTTAATGATAAAAGGTATACTTCACAAAGAAGATAATCATAAACCATTAGATACCTAACAACAAAGAAGCAAAGATACATGAAGCAAAAATCAGAAGAAATATGAGGGAAAAGAAAACATATATATAACCACAGTGAGACATGTCTCTTTTTAGCAGATACTGTTAAAAATGTACTCAGGGTAGCAACCTCACTTCATGCTAAGGTGGAACATTTTTAATGTATTCATGCATCTCAGATTTGTATTAAGGCTGGCAAAATAACAAATATTTTCACCCCAAAATGCTACTGACTGGCTAGCATCCTCCTACCTGACATAAGAATTGGAGATAAACTGCTTGGAGAAAACAGTCCCCACTTCTAAAATCTTCTCATATTTCAGAAACATCAGATTTCCCTGGGGAGGAAGAGTTCCCACAGTGAGTAGGAAGAAAGCTTTCTATTCTATTTTCTCCAGTTTAAGGGTCAAGAAGTCAGACTGGATAGCTAAGCCTCAGTCCTAGGAGCTCCAGAATCTAGGGATACCAGCCCTGGTACTTACTTCCTAGAGGAAATACATTTTTTCTGCTAGTTTGCACCTCTGCCTGATAGGAAGAAAATAATAGTTTGAGATACTTCCAGATGTCAGTTTCTATAGTAATTCAGAATTTTTAGAAACTTTCTTCCTGTTTCTTAGAATTTGAGCATGTCCTTCTCTTAGAATCTTTCCCATAATAATACTGACCCATCAGTTCATTTTCTCATTTCCTTTGATTCTTTAGCTACAGGGATTGTTATTGGGCATTGCTCCTGTGGTGTAAGAGAATGTGTAAGGCTCAAACTTGAGCCTGAGTAAGATTCACAGAAAGCTTGTTAAAGACTGATACTTGAGCTCAAATACTAACCTCCCCAAACCCCAAGACTCTGACTTGGTAGGTCTGGCTTGAGATCCAAGCCTGTGCGTTTCTAATAGGCTCCCCCACCCCCAACCCCACCCTGGTGGTGCTGGTACTGCTCTAAGACAATGTGGGGGCAGCACTGGCTCTGAGCCTGGCAGACAGTGGGACTGTGGCTTTCATTCAGACAAGAAGCAAGGGGAGAAATTGTTTGCTGTGTAAATACTTGGAATTTCTAGGGGCATCAGGGGCACAAATCTCACAAGTCTGAGTTCAGGATGCAAGGATCTGGGACCAGGTTCTAATTTACCAGTAGAAATAAAAACTCAAAACCACACAATAAAATTGGATGCCTTTTGAATGACTACTCAAAAGAATTTAACATACATGTATATATTAAATGTATTTATCTTGTAAATGTAGAGTTGACTATATGTATTGTATGTGAGAGATAATCTCAACTGTATTCACTCTCTCTGCTCCTGTACACAATGAGAAAGGAGCTAAAGAACCCATGTGCTAAGTAAGAGAATCTTCCCATAACCTCACTAAGAAGGAAGAGAGACCAGATTGGACATAAACTTTGCAAGGAGAGGCTGGTGTCATTACAAGGTCAGATAGCAAGTGAGGCTCTCTCCTGGCTCACATTCCCTGTGTTACATCAACAGCCTCAGACAACCCTGATCTTCACTAAGATCTTCCTGATCCCTGGTTCAAGAAGATGCCCTGGAGGAGGGCATGGCAACCTACTCCAGTGTTCTTGCCTGGAGAACCCCATGTACAGAAGGCTTTGAAAAGAAGAGTTTTTCCCTAAGCAGTAACTCCTACCCATTTTCCCTCCTAGTTTTTGTTTATTCTGCTTGGGTAATTATAGCTCCATTTGTTACAAGTAACAGAAATGAGCAGGAATTGATTTAAAGTTCCTAGAATGGCGCAGAGAACCCATGCACAGGATCTAATGACCCCAGGAGACTAGACTAGGACACTGGTGAGCTTGGGGGACCCAGTCACTGAGTCTTCTCCACGTGTATCTGGGTCATTCTCTCTACAGCAGGTTGTACGGAACTTGTCCACCATCAAACCCCAGCATGCACAGAACTCTTCTTAATGTATGAAGACTCACTGACTCCCTCTCAGTTCCATTTCCAGCTTCCACTTGAATCTGGGTACCTGGCCCTGGTCTAATCAAACTGAGGGGAGGTATAAAAAGTGAAAGATAGAGAGTAGGAAAAAATGAAGGACTATTATCTTCCATTTAGACGATTATTTCAAAAGTGATCCTTGCCACATAACAAGACTTCCCAGATTTCTATTGGTTGTCTATGTCAGAATCCATAATATATAGAATATCAGCTTCTGATATGAGAACTGATTAATGTATATCATGAAAAAATTTTTAAGTGAGAATAAACAACATTTCAGGGACCCTAATACATAGACAACATTGAAAACAATTTTAGGTAATGAATGATTTTTAACCTACTCTTTTCCAAATTTACTCAAGATAGGGATTTTATTTGATTGCTGTTTCTGTTGGTTGGTTTTTGCTTATTTATTTACTTGTTTGTTTATTTAGTGGACTAACACAAAGGAGTAAAAAAAATCTTTTCAGAAGAGTTGCAAAGGCACCCTCAAGGAGAAAGAACATTTCCCATAATGAAAGATGCTAGCTGCCCATGACACTCCTGTAGCCCCCTGCTTGCTCTTTTACGAAAGTGTATGTCTGTGCATAGTTGCTTCAGGAGTGTCTGACTCTTTGCCACCCTATGGACTGTAACCCACCAGGCTCCTCTGTACATGATGGGATTCTCCAAGCAAGAATATCGGAGTGGGTTCCCATGCTCTCATTCAGGGGATCTTCCTGACCCAGGGATCGAACCTGTGTCTCTTATGTCTCCTGCACTGAATCTACTGGGTCTTGATTGCTTTCCACTCAAAACAGTCCACTTGCCAAAATGGCACATTTTGGGAAGACTTGTTCTAAACTCCTTCAAAAGCAAACCATAGGAGGGTCAAAGTTAAATTTCAAAGGAAAATTAAAACAAGTACAAAATTATTAATAATTCAAATCAGTGAAACATTTTAAGAAAAGGAATTGCCAAAGAAGTAACACATTGAATGGCTCTTTGTTTCTGTATTTCCTTCTTACCTAGCACTTACTTTGAAATTTCAACTGTATAGTTTTATAGTTCTTTATTGTTTTAATAAGGACATCCTTATTGTGCTTCTGAACTTCAACTCTATTTTCTCTTCGATGTTTTAAATTCTTTAGTTCTCCCTACTTTGTCTTTTTTTATTTTTATTACTTCATGTTTCCTGTCTAATTATGTGAGCTTGTTGTAAATCCTTAACTGATTTTCTTTGTCTAGCCAAACTTTTGGAGCTTTTATCAAATTGGTTTTGTTTGGTTCTTTTATTATTTTGACAGTCTATATTCTCTTTTTTCCCAAAGTTTTCTATTTTGACTATTACTTCTTTAAAACTATATAAAATCAAATCTGAAATCAGTTACCAAAGATTTGGCTGCTCCTGTAGAGACCCTTGGGCTTCCCAGATGTCACTAGTGGTAAAGAAAGAAACTGCCTGCCAATGCAATAGATGTAAGAGATGCAGGTTCAATCCCTGGGTCGGGAAGATCCCCTGGAGGAGGGCATGCCAACCGACTCCGGTTTCTTCCCTGGAGAATCCCATGGACAGAGAAGTCTGGTGAGCTACAGTCCATAGGGTCACAAAGCATCAAAGTGACTTAGCACGCACACATGCATGTACAGACCCTCGCAGAAAGCCAAGAGCCAGCATTCCTAATAAAAATTCCCTTTTTCAGGAAAGACTAGCCTCAGACTCAGATTCCTGCCCACTGCCCTCTCCCTAATTCTTTTTTTTTTTTTTTAATATTTATTCATTTTACTGTTGACTGTGTTGGTAGGGCTCTTCGTGCAGCACGCAGGCTTCTCTCTAATTGTGACCTGAGGGCTCTGTGTTGCCCCAGGGCACATGGGCTCTTAGTTCCCTGACCAGGGATCAAGCCTGTGTCCCCTGCATTGGAAGGCAGATTCTTTTTTTTTTAATTTAAATTTATTTATTTTAATTGGAGGCTAATTACTTTACAATATTGTATTGGTTTTGCCATACATCAACATAAATGAATCCGCCACGGGTGTACACGTGTTCCCCATCCTGAACCCCCCTCTCACCTCCCTCCCCATACCATGGGTCATCCCAGTGCACCAGCCCCAAGCATGCTGTATCCTGCATTGAACCTGGACAGGCGATTCGCTTCTCATATGATATTATACATGTTTCAATGTGGAAGGCAGATTCTTAACCACTGGACCCCCGGGGAAGTCCCTTCCTAATTTTTCTGCTGCCTGTGATCACCCCATTTCTGCTTCCTTGTGTATTTAACACATATACCAAGACTGGAAAAAAAAAAAAAAGACAGATATTCTTTTTTTTTTTTCTTTTTTGGCTGCGCTACACACAACATGGGATTAGTTCCCTGACCAGGGATCAGGCTGCAGATGCCCCCTGCAGTAGAAGTGTGGAGGCTTACCACTGGACCATCAGTGAAGTCCAAGGAAAGGATACTCTTCTTTTTTATTGGAGTTAACACTGTTAAGGAGAAGGAGAATCCTATTTGTCATGCTCCCCTTTTCTCGTGGGTAAATCTGTGCTATGTCTTAGAATGTTCATTTCTGTTTTTCCTTCACAGTGAGACCACAAAGAACTCCTTGGAGCATAGTCTTCAGCAGCTCAAGAGCCATTTCACCTGGAACTTGGTAGAGGGAGAACATTCTTTGGATGATTTTGAAGACAGAGTGTGTCACCAGACTGAGTTTCAGAACAGCGAATTCAAAGCCACGATGTGCAACATACAGGCCTTCATAAAACACCGCAGAGGCCAGCATCAGGCAGCCCTGGAATGCTTGCGGCAAGCCGAAGAGTTCATCCAGCGAGAGCACGCTGACCAGGCGGAAGTCAGAAGCCTGGTCACCTGGGGAAACCACGCCTGGGTCTACTATCACCTGGGAAGGTTCGCAGATGCTCAGCTTTATGTAGACAAAGTGAAACGAGTCTGCCAGAAGTTTTCCAGCCCCTACAGAATTGAGAGTCCTGAGCTGGACTGTGAAGAAGGGTGGACATGGTTAAAGTGTGGAAGAAACCAAAATGAAAGGGCCAAGGTGTGTTTTGAGAAGGCTCTGGAGAAGAACCCCAAGAACCCAGAGTTCGCCTCTGGACTGGCCATCGCGAGCTACCGGCTGGATAACCAGCCACCATCTCAGAACCCCATTAACCCTTTGAGGCAAGCTATTCGGCTGAATCCTGACAACCAGTATGTCAAAGTCCTCCTGGCCCTGAAACTTCAAAAGATGAATAAAAAAGATGAAGGAGAGAGATTAGTTGAAGAAGCTCTGGAAAAAGCCCCATTGGCCACAGATGTGATTCGAGGGGCAGCAAAGCTGTATCGAAGAAAAGGTGACTTGGACCTTGCTATAGAACTCCTGAGAAAGGCTCTAAAATGCATGCCCAACAACATCTACCTGCATTGCCGTATTGGGTGCTGCTATAGGGCCAAAGTCCTGGAAGTAGAGAAAATGGGCGGGGAGAGAGAGGAATTACAGAAATTAGTAAGACATGCTATAGATCATTTAAAGAGAGCTGATGAGAGTAATGGAAATTTCTTCCGTATCGGCTCCTATCTCGCCTGCCTCCATGCACAAGTCGGTCAGTATGAAGAAGCAGAGTATTACTTTCAAAAAGAATTCAGCAAAGAGCTTCCTCCTGTAGCCAAACAAGTGCTCCACCTGCGATACGGCAACTTTCAGCTGTACCAGAGGAAGTGTGAAGACAAGGCCATCCACCATTTCATACAGGGTGTGAAAATAAACCAGGGATCAAAGGAAGGAGAAAAAATGAAAAACAAACTGCAAAGATTTGCCGATATCAAGCTCTCGAAAAACAGAGCGGATCCTAAGGCTTTGCATCTCTTGGCGTTTCTTCAGGAGCTGAATGAAGACATGCAGCCAGCAGAGGAAAACTCTGAGAGGTGTTTGGACTCTGGAAACCTCATCCCTTTAGCATCTTTAGCTGAGGAATGAGGAAGTGGAATGTGGTACCCACAGGGCTACTGCTAGAGAGATCTGAAACCCCTCCACCAAGTTGGTATTCAAAATATTTAACAATTGGCACAGGCGTGGACTTAGACCCTGGCCACACAGTACTTGATCAAGGTTGGGGAGGAACTCTGCTGGGCCAGTGTTAACATCTGAATTGGGTTCTGGGAGGGGGACTGGACTGGGGGCAGGTCCGGGGGCTCAGTAAAGGGGCTATTTCCCAACTGACCTCTTGGGAACATTGGCATTCCCTCTGTGGGGTGATGTCATGGCTATGTTTCTATAAAGTAGTCAGATGTCTCACACCTATAACACTGTGGTCGCTTTCAGCAATGTTTTTCTGTCTTTGGAGTCATTTTAGATCCTGTACAGGTTGGTCCTGTGATACATTTCAGGGCAGGCTTCCCTCAAATATGCCAAAATGGAATATTGATTATTTTGAAGTTATTACTTGAGAAAAGTCTGACCCTTCTCTCAGAGCAGGAAATAAATCTCCCATGAGAAAGGTACCTTCACTATGCCAGGAGGCAGAGAGACATCCTTGTCACTGGCGGTAGGGAATTGAGGGCTGGGAAGGCTACATAAATCAGCTCTGCTTAGATTCTCCACTAATTAGTACCCAAGCCCAAGTTTCTTTGCCTTGCCAGTTTCTCATGAATTTATTATTTCTTTGTCTAAAAGGTATAAAAGCTGCCAGCTTTGGTCACTTCTTAGGCTGTATACTAGGAGACCTCCATATGTATGAAATTAACTTAGAGTTTCTCCTGTTAATTTGTCTTGAATCGATTTAATTATTAGATCAGCCAGAAGAACCCTGAAGGGTAAGCAGAAATTTCCCCTTCCCAACACCCTGCACAGACACTAGAGTGCTGTGTCCATCCAAAGGCTGGGGGATGGAAGCCTAGGGAGGCCTGGGGGGTCCTCTCTCCCTTCTTTCTGCCTTCTGCCTCGCCTCCCCAGACAAGTCTTAATCTAGGACTGTTTATACAAACTCTATACAACATGAGTTCAAGCGTCCCATTAACTGAAGGGAGGAAAGAGGTGTTTTTTTTTTTTTAAAAAAGAGAGAGCAGAGAACATCAAATCTGGAAGGAATATAGCTAGAAGAAGTGGGGTCAGGTGACCAGAGTACAAGTGTTTCAGGAAGCAGGCAGGGAGGTTTCCCCCTTCTCTGTCCTCCCTGTAACCGCAACACAGCAAGTGAGGGTAAAAAAGGTAGATTCTGTACAATACGCTAGAAACCAAAATAATGCTTTTCTTTAAAATATCTTGAATTGGTTTATAGTGCTCTTCAGGTCTACTATATGCTTCTATTCTCTGTATATTCATTCTTTTAATTTTTGAGAATTTGATATTGACACTCCAACTAAAAAATCTTATCTGCTTGAAAAATAATTGTAATATATAGTGAAACTATATGTAATCTTGTTCTGTATTTTCCAAGTCTCCTATAGATGTGTTATAATCTTTCATAATTAAAAAAATAAAAAAGAGAAAAAATTCTGACTCTTAAATTTGTCCATGGAGGTTTGAATAAAAAGAAAGGGGGGGAAATGTGTATGGAAAGATGTCTTACCAGTAGGGAGAGGGAAAGAGTAGGCAAAAGGGAAGGAGAGAAGAATGCTGCTTTGTCCTTGTAGATTATAATCATATGGAGAAAATGTCTTTGCAACACAAAGACTTGCTTTGATGAACTCAGTCGCTTTGATGAGCCCAGATTCAAAACGACAGGGAAGCAGCAGGACAGGGGAATTATTTGGTGATTAAGGACCTAGTGCTCGTTTCTGGGAAATGTCGTCAATAATGGAGGTTCCCCCCATTAGAAATGTTGTGTATTAGGTGATATAAAACTCCATTTAATCCTGAAAGTCTTCAGGGAAACCATGAAAGTCATGGTATGCCTGGGGCAATTGGGATTTTCTGGGTAAATACTGAATGACCAGGGACAGACATCAAGGTTGGTGTGAACCAAAACAGTCAGGTGACCCAGCAAGAGACTATCAATCACCCTCTGGGTTGCAAAATGATTGCCTGTTGGAATTAAATTTAGATGGTAGTTACCAGGGGCTGGATGTGGGGGAATAGGAGAGATGTAGTTTAAAGGTATAAACTTACAACCAGTAGATAAATAAGTCTTGGAGATTTTATGCACAGTATAGTGAATATCTTTTGTATTAAAAATAGTGTAGTGTGCACTTGAGATCCTCAATGTACATAGCGTGGATGCCTGAAAAATCATTAATTAATAAATAACTTAGATGTGATCAAACATAAAGGTGTGTTCTGGTTTTTCTGAAACTTGGCTGTACCTTAAATCTTCCAGACTCAGCTACTGAGAAATGCAGTGTTACACTGGGCATGAACTGGTTCCAACTAACACAGACTGGTCTAACATCGAGGGGACAACAGGCAGGAAGGACAGAGGTCCCCACGTGGCAGGAGGAAATAAACTGCAAGCTGCGGACGGTTTTTTCCTTCTCTACACACACACACACACACACACACACACACACACACACACACACACAGGGCCTCTTTTAATTCCGTGTTGACAACACTTGGTTCCGCTTTGAGCTAACCAATGCGTTTTTCTTATGGAAAGGTTTTTCTTAAACTATGTTAATGAAACCATGTATTTGTTTTGGAATTTGCCTTTCTGCAAAATGGTTCCACCTAAGACTACCTTTTTTTCTCTTCTCACACCTTGGGCGGATGATAGCTTCACAAACCAGTATTCCTGTCAATTTTTTTTACGGCCATCCTATCTCAAAAGGCATATTGTGGGAGAGGGGCCTGGTGAAACTCCCTCAGCCTTGAGGTGTCTCTCTTATCTGATTAATAGTTTTCTAACAGACATAAAACACCTTGCTAAAAACTAGCAAAGGGGCACTCTTTCTTTCCCCTTCTGATGTCTATGTCAGAAGCTTTCCCTATCTCTATTATATTTTAATAAAACTTTGCTACACAAAAAAGCTCCAAGTAGTCAAGCCTCATCTCTGACCCCAGATCGAAATCCTCTGGAGGTCACGAATCCCAGAGTAACACATAGCTCGCAGCAGCAACCTTTCAACAATCTTTTCACTGAATATCAGAACAAACATTTTTCCCTACAGCTTTTAGAGTCCAGGGCTTTATCTTACATCCTGACACCACCATGAGGTACCTTTGTGTACATAAACACCCTACCCTGCCCTCCACAGAAGCAGATCTTGTTACATCTTGTGTTCCATCCCTGTTCTCTCTCCTTTTCTGATGTCCATTAGGAGAAATGAGGAAGTATCTCCAGTTCTGTTTCAGGCCCCATCCTGGAGGCAATCTAAACACATGTGGGAGAATTTTTCCTGTTAAGTAAAGAATAGAAAGAAACATGAAGCGGTGAAATCTTTGTTTGTCAAAAGGCTTCTGATGGAAAATACAATTCACATCAGCTGCAAAGGTAAACGCATTCCATTGGACTAACTGGACAAGTAACCATTTCAAAAGAAGGTTTTAGCTTACTTGGCCTGAGTAACTTATTATCAGGGGCACCCCACTCTAGTACTCTTGCCTGGAAAATCCCATGGATGGAGGAGCCTGGTAGGCTGCAGTCCATGGGGTCGCTAAGAGTCGGACATGACTGAGCGACTTCACTTTCACGCATTGGAGAAGGAAATGGCAACCCATTCCAGTGTTCTTTCCTGGAGAATCCCAGGGACGGAGGAGCCTGGTGGGCTGCCGTCTATGGGGTCACACAGAGTCGGACACGACTGAAGCGACTTAGCAGCAGCAGCAGCAGCAGCATGGTGCCTGGGGGGAAGAACTGGGAGTGTTCTTAGTGGAAGGTAAGATGGGCAGGCACACTGACCTTGAGAGAGGAACCCTGGCACCTGTATAGTGCTAAAGAAGGCACACCAGGTATCTGTAACCTCGTCCTCGCAAGTCATGCCACCAAAATCTTTGCTACAGCAGAAGCCCCAAAAGAAAAAAGGAAGGAAGGGTAGAGAAGAGACATATGTCATGTTACACTTAATATTTATTTGAGGACTTAAAGCTGAAAGAAATGATCGGAAAACAATCAACAAAATTACATATATAATTCATGTTTCTTGAAATCTCACTATCCACGAATAACAAACAGAAACACATTAATTGGAATTACTTTAATTCCCTGCCCCTTGACCACATCTCTCAGTGCATCTCCCTCTCCTCCAATACCAAGGACTGACTGAGGAGAATGTCTCTTATCCTGGTCTGGGTTCTTAGTAATGCCAATTACTTAGTAATTACAGTTACCTCGGTCCCCAGCCCCCTTTTTCACAGCGCTTTCCTCTTTCTTCCCCATCACGTCCACTGACCTGCACAATTGTGCACAATGTGTGTCCGGTGCGACTGGAAGCGTGGAAGTGTGAGAATCCTGAAGATAAACAGGACTGTGTCAGGGTCCCTACTATATGCACAGTCAACCTGGGATGCCAACCTGAAAAATGTGGGATCCAACCAGAGACCATATGCTCCCGTCTTCTCCCTTCCCCCACCACTTCTCCCATCATCTCTTTTGGGAAAGGAGGTAACTTGATTTGTCTAATTGCAAATTTTCCTTATGATTTACAGCACAGCTGCCTCATTGCTGGTAGTCTACACCTTCTTAGGAGGCAACAAAGAGGGAGACCGACTAAAACCTTTACTGTAAAAATGGTGCAGTGCCTTTGGAAAAACAGTTTAGTAGTCCCTCAGTTGGTTAAACATAGAGTTACCACATGACCTAGCCATTTTATTCCTAGGTATACAAAGAGAAATGAAAACATACATTCATACATAAACCTGAACATGAATGTTTATATCAATGTTATTCACCTCAGCCAAAAGGTGGACCCATCAACTGATGAACTGATGTATTGAAGTATATCTTCACAGTGAAATATTATTCATCAATGAAAAATAAAGTACTGTACATGCCACAGCATAGATGAAATCTGAAAATGAAAGAAGCCGTTCACAAAAGGTCACATATTGTATGATTCTATTTATATGAAATGTCCAGAGTCGGCAAATTATAAGAGATAGAAAGTAGCTTAGTGAAGAGATAGAAGTAGATTGTCTAGGGCTAGGAGGACCGGTTGCTGTGCTTTGTCACTCAGTCATGTCTCACTCTTTGTGACCCCATGGACTGGAGCCTACCAGTCTCCTCTGTCCATGGAAATTCTCCAGGCAAGAAAACAAGAATGCCCTCCTCCAGGGGATCTTCCCAACCCGGGGATTGAAGCCAGGTCTCCTGCATTGCAGGTGGAGTCTTTACCATCTGAGCTATCAGGGAAGCCCAGGAAGACTGGAGGGGAGAGCAATGAAGTGTAGGTATCCTTTTTGGGGTAATGAGAATGCTCTAAAATTGACTATAGTTATGGTTGTACAGCTGTATAAAATACTGAATTGTATAGTTTCAGTTCAGTCTCTCAGTCGTGTCCATCTTTGCAACCCCATGAGACGGCAGCACACCAGGCCTCCCTGTCCATCACCAACTCCCGGAGTCTACTCAAACTCATGTCCATTGAGTTGGTGATGCTATCCAGCCATCTTATCCTCTGAGGTCCCCTTCTCCTCCTGCCTTCAGTCTTTCCCAGAATGAGGGTCTTTTCCAGTGAGTCAGTTCTTCGCATCAGGTGGCCAAAGTATTGGAGTTTCAGCTTCAGTATCAGTCCTTCCAATGAATATTCAGGACTGATTTCCTTTAGGATGGACTGGTTGGATCTCCTTGCAGTTCAAGGGACTGTTAAGAGTCTTCTCCAAAATGGGTGAATTGTATGGTATGTGAATTATGTTTCAATATGACTGTTTAAAAAAAGAATGAGTATTCTTGTTGTTAGTTAGTCGCTCAGCCGTGTCCAATTCTTTTCCGACCCCATGGACTACAGTCCACCAGGTTCCTCTGTCCATGGGATTCTCCAGGCAAGAATACTGGAGTAGGTAACCATTCCCTTCTCCAGGGGATTTTCCCAAACCAAGGACTGAACTCGAGTCTCCTGCATTGCAGGCAGATCCTTTTACCATCTGAACCACTAGGGAAGCCATCCTTATTATAAATGTACATAAAGAAGGTAAGCTTTTCTTTCAACATCTTCTATTTTTAACCTCTAAATTTGTTGGCACTGTGTCGTGCCCTTCTTATTATTCGAATTTTAACTACCATCATTACTTTTGCTCTCAAGAGACATGTTGGAGAAATTCTATATTCTATTTTCTGGATAGGGTGTGGGTATGAAAATCTGGTCCCACTTGATTTTATTTTTAAACATCCATTCTCAGGAACCATTAATCAGCAAGTTGGCACCAAGGAAGAGTTTAAAAGCAGAAGAAAATATGACTCAATGCGTAAGTCTAAATCTACAGGTGTATAAGTCTAAGTACACTATGAATTTCTTAACAGGCATAATATTATTTAACTACCATATGCAGCTGTTGCAAATACCATGCTTATTCACGAGCACTTCATAAGCCAGGGATAAGAACAAGAAGAGAAACAAGAAATGGGCAGCTGGTACAACTACCCTGGAAAATAACTTCATACTGTAAGATTGCAGTTGGGATGAGAGGACGCCTTCGGCCAGTTCAATAAATTTGCCTTTTCTCTGATCTAACGACTTCTGATCACTTCTATCGTTCAAAATAGTGTCTATCCCTAAAATCAGCACCCTCACAACACAGAAACCTTCATGACACAACTTCCTTTCTCTCTGAGCAAAGAAGGCAAAAGATAGAGACACATTTTCCCTGGGCTGGATGTTTAGGGTTTCATGTCTGGCTATGCCAGGATTAAGCACCAGGTTCTCAGTAACAGAGACACCGTGAGTTATTTTTGAAATGTACAGTTTGTTGGGAATTCCCTGGCAGTCCAGTTGTGTGATGCAGTCAAAAAAGCAAATAAATGAAAATGTACATAAATAAATGTTTTATGTGTCTGTGGTGTGTGGGGCCCTCTAAAGCACGGGGCCAAAAGCAGGAGCCCCTTTTACCTGGGTGACACTGTAAAAGATATAAAGGTACGTTACTTTATCACTACCAGTGTAACATATTGTTAAGGAAGACAACCAACAAAATTACATACTTTCCCAGGTGCAGGTTACTTTGGCTGGACATAACACAGTCTCTGAACTTGAAGTATTCTATGATGCTCCCATTGGTGCAAAAAAACAAACAAGTGTCAGTCTTGTTACACGAGAACCTCTGCTTCCTGCAGCTTCAGAATAGAAGGAGTCTTTCTCCTAGGCAACTGACATTCCTTGATCTTCAAATCAGCCTTGAGAATTATCCTCCATCTTTTTTCATGGATATTTACATCATAGGAAATTCTATTTTTAAAAAAATCTCTCAGGGTATTATCACTCCTTCAGAGCTCAAAGCATATATACCTAAATTTATCAGCTAGGCAGCTCACCCAACAATACTACACGTGTTACTATTTCTCAGTTTATAGCTGGGAAAACCGAATGATTGCTTTGGATCTCAGAGACCCTAAGTGCCCAGGGTTTATTCCAGGGCTTGGCTTCTTATAGTTAGCATGGGGGTGGGGGGCGGGGGGGACTCAGGCTCAGTGATTTGATTCATGGATAATCCCAGAGATAGTAAATAACACACTGAATTAAATCCAGGTGGCTCAGATGATAAAGAATTTGCATGCAATGCAGGAGACCTGGGTTTCATCCAAGGGTGGGGAAAATCCCCTGGAGAAGGGAATGGCAACCCACTCTAGTATTCTTGCCTGGAGAATTCTCATGGACAGAGGAGTCTGGTGGGCTATGGTTCATGGGGTCACAAAGAGCCAAACACGACTGAGAGACTAAGCATAGAGGCGCCTGAGCCACATACATCAAGGTGCAAATTGTCTCCCACAAGTAAGATGACTTGTCTAAGCTACTTTTTACAACAGTATTTCTTGAGCAGTCTTTCACATCATGTGCTCCCAGAAACCTTTACATAAGAATCTCCTGGAAAAAAAAGTGAAAGTATTAATCACTCAGTCCTGTCCCACTCTTTGCAACTCCATGAACTGTAGCCTGCCAGGCTCCTTTGTCCACAGAATTCTCCAGGCAAGAATACTGGAGTGGGTTGCCATTCCCTTCTCCAGGGGATCGTCCTGACCCAAGAATGAAGCCGGAGTCTCCTGCATTGCTGGCGGATTGTTTACCAGCTGAGCTACCAAGGATGCCTTTCCTTCTCCTGCTGCTGCTGTTGCTAAGTCGCTTCAGTCATATCCGACTCCTACATACTATTAAAAAATGCAGTTTCCTGGGACACACCCTAGCGTTAAGGTTAGATTCCTGAAATCGCGATTTTTATTTATTTGCCACTACACACCTCTTGTGAGGTCTTAGGTCCCCCACCGGGTATGGAAACCTGCACCACCCCAACCCCCACCCCAACGGTGCTCCGCTTGCTCCGCTTCCCCAAGTGGAAGGAGAAGTCTTAACCACCGGACTGCCAGGAAAGTTCTCAGAGTCATGATTTTAAAGGATTTGCTTCTTCTGAGTCATGATAGATTTCAACCTTGTTTCCTTTTCCTCCCCTTGATTTTAACACAGCTTCACTTTCCATTTCTTCTGTTTCATAAAGGCAATCACTCAGAAACTGAGAGAAAGCATCAGCTGACACATTCTCCCCACCCCATGTCCCTTTTAATAGCTCCTTCAGTCTTTGCTTGAGGCAGACTCGGAAGAGTTCTGAAGAGCAAACCAGCTTGGACCCCAGCTATTCAGAACAGCAGAGAGCAGATCGCCATAATGAGGTGAGTTAAGGTGCAGGCAGCCTTAATCTTGAATGCAAATTGTAAGCCGAGCTTCTCGAGTGCAGGCAAGTTCCGGAGTTTGTCCTGTGCTTGTGGACTAAAGTTCCTGTATCAGCATGGGCACATTTTATTTCTGTGACTTTTTCTGGTGTGTGTACTCACACTCTCTAAGCTTCACGGGGAGGAGCTGGGAGCAGGGAGCTGGATGAGAGGGAGGTTTGACAGGAGTGATTAAATCCAATCAGGCACTAAGTTTGCAAATTCAAATTTAGATCTAAACAAATTACTCTTTGGGGGCTTTTCTGTTGTTTCCTTTAAAAGAACTAAGAGGCTTTCTTTTTGTCATTCTAAAAGGAAGCATTTCTTTTCAGCAGATGTTATTAAAGATGGAGTTGGTAGTATAAAGCCAAGTCGTGTTGGGAATTCTGCCCTGAAAATTTGATCACTTCAAGATGGGAAGTGGAAAAAACAATCCTTACAAATGGACATTTTTTTCCATTTCTTATACGAAAACAAACCCGAAGCTTAGAGTTTATTTTTATTGCTGTAATGAAAGCTTGTGAGCAACAGAAAATAATTTTTCTTCAAAACTTAAGGATGTAATTGCCTTCCTATGTGTGTGTGCTTAGTTAACTCAGTTGTGTCCAACTCTTTGTGACCCCATGGACTGTAGGCCGCCAGGCTCCTCTGTCCATGGGGATTCTCCAGGCAAGAATACTAAAGTGGGTTGCCATGTGCTCCTCCAGGGCCTCTTCCCAACTCAGGGATCAAACCCAGGTATCCCAATTTCTTTCCTAGTACTGATCTAATTTCTAATGAATGAAAGCAGAGCAATTATTGCCTGGGGATGGTGGAGGGTGGGATTGGGCTTGACTAGCAGGGCACACCAGGGATGATACAAATAGTCTACAAGAAGGTAGTGGTGGTGGTTACATGGGTATATCCATTTGTCAGAATTCATCAAACTATAAGTGGGTACTTTTTAGTATATGTAAAGTATAATCTTGGTAAACTTGATTTTAAAAGATGTCCATAGATCTGCTTGAGTTCTACCATCAGATAGAGCCTCAGGAAAGATACAGCCAAAAAAAAGGAAAACTTTCCCATCAAACAACAATGGGAAGGAATTGAGAAGCTGATTGACTGGGGAGGGGCATTCTAGTGATCTTTTAGCGAGTGAGTACAAGGAGCCCCAAGGGCTTCCAGATGCTCTGCAGGCTTGTATCTGGGGATGGGTGGTTAGAGGAATTTACCGTCAAATGCCTCAGATCAGCTTTCCTATATAATGCGCTCCCGGTTAAGAATATGTTAACTGTATCTGCATAAGTGAGTTGACCAGAAAAACCTAGCCCTGCCCAGTGTCTTGGTATCCCGTCTGCCTGAGAAGTTTGGTAGTGACCTTTGCTTGGGTATGTCCAAAGCCACTGGCCCAAGGAAGTCTGAGAGAGGCTCTCTGGACTATGGTGGACTGAAGCCCACATCAAGGTGCCTGTTCCCAGTTGTTTAATCACTCAGACATGTCCAACTCTTTTGCGACCCATGGACTGTAGACTATAGCCTATCAGACTCCTCTGTCCGTGGAATTTTCCCAGGCAAGAATACTGGAGTGGGTTGCCATTTTCTTCTCCAGGGGATCTTCCCGACCCAAGGATGGAACCGGAATCTCTTGCTTGGCAGGTGGGTTCTTTACCACTGAGCCACCAGGGAAGCCCTGTTCCCAGAGGCTGTGCTAAAAATTACCAAACAGGGAAGCCCCCTGGGGAAACACCTCACACCTGCGGGCTGAGTGATGAGTGCCTTCCTCTGCCCAATCCACTGTGGAACTCTGTTGGCCCCCTTGCACACTCAGAATTCACTTAAAATGATAACACTGATACGCCAGTGACCATGGCAGTAACAGTTTTCATGTGATCAGTAGTTGCTAAGAGGTCTACATGCCTTGTATCATCCTACCAATAGCCCCAGGAAGGCAACCCTATTATTTTTAACTAGGCTCATTTTGTAGATGAGAAAAATGGGTCTCAGAGGGCAAATTACTTGGCCAAGAGGTCACATAAAAAGTAGGTGTCAGAGCATGGTCATTATCCAGGAGCCACACTCCAGTGCCAAGCATCTTCTGGCTCTGGTCAATAGCGCAAAATGTCTTCCTTATGCTTGTGTTAGAGAGGAGGGGCAGGGACTGGACGGTCTAGGCCCTTGGAGTCCCTAGCTGGAGAGGGAGGACTATTCCTTAGAGTGCTCAGAACCATGCCTTAGATAAGGGTAAAAGCGTACCCCTAGGGCACAGTCTCCTATCATTTGGTTGTTAAGAAAAAAAAAGGTAATTTAGAAGATATCTTCTAAAATGGCCTGGAATAACTTATAATTTTGCTGATTCGGTGTTTGCTAATAGATTAAATATGTATTTCATAATTTGATCATAAATCTACCTTACCAGTTCATGCATTTTCATTTCTGTGGCTCTTTCTGATCTACAGAGTCAGGTGCTGAGGACGTCCTCCCAGCAGAGCCAGCATCTGGTAGCTGGGCAGGGATGGGAGCTGAGGAAATGAGGCTAAGTGATGTGATTCAAGAACTTTCCCAGAGGCTGGTCAAAAAGAAGACTGAAATCCAGGATTTCTGGGGTTATTTTCCTCTCTTCCAGATTGTCTGCCTCACTGATACATTACATGATCTCTCATAAGTAAATGGAAAACTTTTCAAAATACCTCCAGGGACTTGCCTGGTGGTCCAGTGGGTAAGACTCCACACTTCCACTGCAGGGAGCATGGGTGTGATCTCCTGGTCAAGGAACTAAGATCCCACTGGCTACACAGCCAAAAACACCAAACCAAAACAAAATAAAGGAGCTCCAGGACTATGCTCCTCAAAATGTGATACAGGGGCTCCTACAACAGAATTTCCAGGATGCCTGTTAAAATGCAGACTTGCTGAGCCCAGGTCCACCTCCAGGCTGCATCTGAGTCTCTGGGAAGAGAGCCTGTAATATGCACAGCACCCACAATGCCTTCTTTCAAACTCACAAGCAGTTACAGGAGCTGTGTAGAAGGGTACTCCCAGCGGGGAACTGAGTTCAGCTCTGCACGTTCAGTTTCAGTTTCTCCTCAGCAGGAATCTCACTAGCACTGCCTCAGTTTTTTCCTTTTCTGTTTTATAAAAGCACAGACCTAGCAGCTAGCATCCTGAGTGGAAACCTGCTCTGCATTTGCTTGTGATCCACAAGCAGAAAATAAAATCTGCCTGAACCCCAGCTTTTCAGAATGGCAGGCAAACAGCCATCATGAGGTAAATATTCTCTGCTTCTCTGAAAGGAAGTTGAGAATCTCGTCCAAATCTTGTTCGTGAGTGTGATGTCCTGAAGTATGCTGATCCAGTGTTTGCTAATAGATTACAGATGCATTGCACTCATTCGATCGTAAATCTGTTATTGACTCACGCACTTTTATTTCTGTGGCTCGTCTTGTGCAGAGTCAGGCACTAAGAACTTCCTCCCAGCAGAGCTAGCAGCGGTGGCTGGAAGGAATGGAGGCTGTTAAGACAGTCTAGGAAGGCGTGCTCAGATCCCTTTAGCAGCAAAATCTGGTCCGTGGGAGCTGGGGCCTGGAAGAAAGTTGCTAGGGGGATCCTGTTCTTCTTTTGTTTCTTATATTTGAAAGGACTAAATCAGAGGTTTGTGTGTTTTGTTGTGGCTATCCCGGTCATTTTTAAAGCATTTCCTTCTCAGCAAATGCGCTAAGGATTAGTTCACTGCTGTAAAACTTCATGATGAGACTGTTTTTGCCTTGAAATCTGCCCTTTCAGGACTGGAGAATATGTCTCTCTGAACGGTCTTCTTACTGACCTGCTAGACAGGGAGTAAGTGTCTCAGAGACATGACTTAGCGACTAAAAAACAACAACAACTATATATATATATCTATGTGTGTGTGTATATACATATATATATAGAGAGAGAAAGTATTTAAAGCAACTTGCAGAAATACATGAGCTAAATTAGTAACTGAGGATACTTTGGCAAATGGAGTATTAGTTTTTGAAAAGACAGCAGTATTTTTTTTAATTAAATCAGAATTATCTTCAAATATTTTATTTTGATCTACTCAAATATGTTAACATCTTCATAAACATCAATTACATATGACACATGTAAACATATCAACTAACATACAGTTAATAGGTAATAAAAATACAAAAGGTTTTGGGGGGAACTGAGTATTTCACGTACCTAAACTATATAGAAGTGACCAGAATGTCTAAGATAATTCTTTTTTAAAATGTTTATAATTGATATATAAAACTGTAAGATACTGAAAGTGCTCACTGTAGTGATTTGATATATGTGTACATTGTGAAAGGATTCCTCCATCTAGTTAATTAACATATCCATCACCTCATATATTTTTTGGAGGGTGAGACCATTTAAATTCTACTCTCTTAGCAGATTTCAATTATACAACAGTGTTATCAAGTGGGCTCGCCATGTTTCACATTAGCTCCTCCAACCATATTCATCTTATAACTGAAAGTTTGTATTCTTTCACAAACCTCTCCTTATTTCCCCCTATTTCTTTTGTACATTTATCATAAATTTTCGCTTTGTGGTTACCGTGAGGCTTTTTACAAAACATAATAGTCTATTTTAAGCTGATAACAAGTTCAAACACATACTAAAACTCTACCTTTTTAACTCTCTCCTCCTCCCATAGTTTATATTTTTGTTGGCACAATTTGTATATTTTTACCTAGTGTGTACATTAACCAATTACTGTAGTTATAGTTATTTTTAAAACTTTTTCCTTTTAATCACTAGATTCACAAATGATTAACCCACTGAGGCAACAGTATTTTAACGCTAACCCCTGGATACTGGCTCTGGGTTTCATGTTTCTTCTTATCCAGATCTCAGGACTCCCAACCCAGTATACTCTGCTCTAAATCATACTTCCAGGGGAGATCAGGTATCAAATATCTAAGCAAACTGGCAACCTAGGGTGGAAGGCTTAGGGAAATCAACAGACCTGATTTCTAACATTCAATAGGTTTTGTGATCATGAAGCCACATACATAGCTGGCTATCCTCCTGAATAAACTGTTCAGCGTTACCACACATTTCTTAACATGGCCAGCTTTAGCATTGGTGAACTGGTGGTATGGATGCAATGTCCCCAGGAGTTCCATACTCCAGGCTCTCTCACAGGTTTAGGAATGTTGGGTGAGCTTTTCTGCTTGCCCTACTTTCTTGAGCAATTGAGATCTTCTGAAGTTTATGAGAAGATTGGAATATGTTTCATCTTGGAAGAAGAATATCAATAAGTGCTTTTAAATTTGATGTGCAAAGATCCCTCTGGTTCATTGATACATCAAAGCATGCTGTCTGCCCCGACAATGCACCCCCACTACTACCCTTGGGGGGAAAAAAGTGTTATCAGACTGGTAAGGTGATTTCTGGTTCTGCTGAAATGAAAACATCCAAGGTCACCTGTCTTTCTGCAGACTCACTGAGAAGCTGGATGTATATTCTCTATTAATCCTTGGAGTATTTACCTGTTGTTCTCAGGCACCTAAATAACACCGACAAATCTGCAGACACATTTTACTGACCTGAAACTCATGCTTTTTTTTTCTCTAAACTTCCTAATTGGGCAGTTAGCAAAGTTAACATGTGTTGAAACATGAAATGCCTTTCATATTTGAACCCAGGTCTCCCACATTGGGCTTCTCTGGTAGCTCAGCTGGTAAAGAATCTGCCTGAAATGCAGGAGACCCCAGTTCAGTTCCTGGGTTGGGAAGATCCCCTGGAGAAGGGAAAGGCTACCCACTGCAGTATTCTGGCCTGGAGAATGCCATGACTGTGTCAGTCCATGGGGTCACAAAAAGTCAGACACAACTGAGCAACTTTCACTGCAAGGGCCAGTGCTGGGCCACGGTAAACTGCCAAATACAGTCAGTGGCTCCTCTTACAGAAAAATGTGTTTGACAATTTAAAGAGCTTTCCTTTATTCGGAGGTTACAGTCTCACTTCTTCGGTGATAATAAAAGTGCTTCCTTTCTCTCTTTTTCTCTTATTTAGGTAAAATTTTAGCAAACGTAGATGGTTGGTTCCTTTTGATGAATTTTCTCCCCACGTCAGTGTTGCCAAAAAGTTGGCAGCCCTGTTTGCTTCAACAATTTTCTGAAACTGTGCCAGTCCGTGAAATCCAAAATTGTGGACAGTGGTGGGTTTAATGATTCTGGAGGTTCTTTCCAATTTCATGGTGCCAAGAATCTACTGAGAAAAAAGGAAGAGTACAAAATCCATAAACTATACCCCAAGCCCCAGGAAAATATAGACATGAGAACACATTTTGAGAATTTAGGTAATTTATTTAACTAATTAAGGCAACTGATTTCCCTTGGTATCCTCCAACTACAAAACACAAATATGTCCATTTTGTTTGTCATTTTTCAAAATAAATTTATCCTCTCGGGATCTGGCCTATTTAGAGTGACTGCTTCAATCAAACTGAAACCAGGCCTTCATGGGTCTTTGTGTCACCGTAGGGAAGTGTGGAAAAGAACAAAACCATGTAACACAGTGGCAAACATCCCTGGGCTTTCGTTTCTTTCTTTACGTGGTTCCTAACCAGATTGTGAGCTCTGAGGGTCAGAGATTACCTTTATTTTTCTCAGCATCCCTAAACACTAGCAAAGTGACACCAAGAGGCAGCCTTGTGAAGGGTCACTGGATGGCTAAATAAACCTGACTTCATAACTGAAACAGGCAAGAGAGACCTCAGTTCCTCCAACTGTGGCGCTCTCCTCTTATCCACCTTAACCTTACTTCCTACATAGCTGCTCACACGATAGAAGGGATGGGCTTTGTGGGTTTCCTGCATAGACCATAGATGTAGAAAGGTAAATCTAGGAAGCAAGAGAAAGTACTGTCTCCTCTGTCTTGGAAAACTTAGAGGTATGTATTAGTGAGAGCTACACACACACACTGCAGGTTGCTGTCAGCCCCAATTCATGAAGGCTGGACGCAGGCAAAAGGCATTTGCTAAATGCTGTTGTTCCAGGCTCTCCCATGTGTTTGCTAGCCAAGAAGTAAACTATTTTGAGCGCTGCAGTGGTGGGAATCCATTCAGCCAGGGATAAAGCTGAAGGTCCATTCTGGTTTCACTGCTGAAAAACATACAGAATAACACAGGAAAACCAGCTGAGATCAAATATATAAGCCCATTCCTGGTACCTTCCCACTTAAGCTCTGAGGAAAGCTGATGACCGCAATGCAAGGCAAAGCTGGTAGGTGGGCAACCAAGAATTCTCCATCCCAGGAATCCATCCTACATTAAGGATGTAAAAGCTAGAAAAAGAAGGCTTTAGTGAATTTTGAGCTCAAAATTGGTTTTTCTATGTTATTCTGTATGTTTTTCAGCAGTGAAACCAAAATGGATCTTCAGCTTTATCCCTGTTCCTTGTAAGGAAAGAAGTTTTATATAATTGGACACATTTTGGTTTACCCTCATTGAGTTTTTGTATGACTGCTACAATAATTTTTAAAAATTTTTATTTATTTACGGCTGTGCTGAATCCTCGCTGCTGTGGAGGCTTTTCTCTAGATGCCGTGAGTGGGGGCTACTTTCTAGTTTGTGGTGCTCGGGCTTCTCAGAGTGTTGGCTGCTCTTGTTGAGGAGCATGGGCTCTAGGGCATGTGGGCTTTAGCAGCTGTGGCTCCTGGGGTCTATAGCACAGGCTCAGCAGTTGTGCTACAGGGGCTTAGGTGCTCCACGGCTTGTGGGATCTTCCCGGATGAAGGATAGAACCCGTGTCTCCTGCATTAAGAGCCAATGCACTGAGCCACCAGGGAAGCCCAATAATTTTTAAACATATTTATTTTATCAGCTTAAAGCATGAGGGCAACAGAGAGAGAGATTTACTGTAAGGAACTGGCTCAAGTGGTTATGAAGGCTGAGACAATCCATGATCCCCTGTCTGTGAGCTGCAGACGCAGGGAAGCCAGTGGCATAAATCCAGGCTTGAGTCCAAAGACCTGAACACTGGAGGGCTGACGGTGTAAGTCACAGTCAGAAGGGAGGAGAAGACCAAAGTCCCAGCTAGTGCAGACAGGCAGAGAGACCAAAGTGACCCTTCCTGTGCCTTTTTGTTCTACTCAGGCCTCCAACAGACTGGACGATGTCCAGCCACACTGGGGAGGGCAATCTGCTTTACTCAGCCAACTGATTCAAATGCTCTTCTCTTCTGGGAACATTCTGGCAGACACGACCAGAACTGACGTTTAACTGGATAGGCTGGACACCCCGGGGCGCAGTCGGGTTGACACAAAATCACCTGTACTTGCATTGCAGGGCGCCATGCTGGGCAGGCGCACACCACACTGACTGTTTCCTTTCTCCACAGTGAGGACAAGAATTCTCTGGAGCAAATCCTTCCCCAGCTGAGATGCCACTTCACGTGGAACTTATTTAAGAAAGGAAGTGTCTCTCATGACCTCGAAGACAGAGTGTGTAACCAGACTGAATTTTTAAACTCTGAGTTCAAAGCTACAAAGTACAACTTGTTGGCCTACATAAAACACTTGAAGGGTCAAAACGAAGCAGCCCTGGAATGCTTGCGGCAAGCCGAAGAGTGGATCCAGCGAGAGCACACTGACCAGGCGGAGGTCAGGAGCCTGGTGACCTGGGGGAACTACGCCTGGGTCTACTATCACCTGGGAAGGTTCGCAGATGCTCAGCTTTATGCTGACAAGGTGAAACGAGTCTGCCAGAAGTTCACAAATCCTTACAGTATTGAATGTCCTGAGCTGGACTGTGAGGAAGGGTGGACACTGGTAAAGTGCGGTGGGAAAAAAATTGAAAGGGCAAAGGTGTATTTTCAGAAGGCTCTGGAAGAGAAACCCAACAACCCAGAATTCTCCTCGGGACTGGCCATCGCGATGTACTACCTGGATGACAGGCCGGAGCAGCAGTCCTCGGTGGAAATTCTGAAGCAGGCCGTTGAGCTGAGTCCTGACAATCAGTACATCAAAGTTCTCCTGGCCCTGACGCTGCAGAAGACAAATGAACAAGGTAAAGGGGAACAGCTGGTTGTAGAGGCTCTGGAAAAAGCTCCTTGTCAAACAGATGTCCTTCGCAGTGCAGCCAAATTTTACCGAGGAAAAGGTGATCTAGACAAAGCAATTGGACTGTTGCTAAGGGCACTGGAATCCATACCAAACAATCCCTACCTCTATCACCAGATAGCATGCTGCTATAGGGCAAAAGTGAAGCAAATTCAACATACAGGAGAATCTGAAGCTAGCGGGAAAGGAGAGAAGATTGAAGAACTGAGGGAACATGCTAGAAACTATGTGAGTAAAGCGATTGAGAAGGGACTAAATCCTCTGCATGCATGTTCTGATGAGTTCCTGGAAAATGAAGAATATTATCAGACAGCTTTCAGTAAGGAGCTCCCCAGCACCAAGGGACAAGAGCTCCATCAGCATGATTGCAATCCTCAGGAGGATCGTGAGATATCCGAACACACTGCAGTCCAATGTTCTTTAGACAGTTTATCCATAAGCACAGAATCAACTGAGAAAGAAAAGATGAAATTCCAGCTACAGAATATAGCTAATAACCAGCTACCACAGAATGTACCATATTCTTGGTCTCTCCAAGGCTTAATTCACAAGATGAATGGAGACCTGCTTCAGGCGGCTGAATGCTATGAGAAGGCTCTGGATCACCTCCTAAAGAACAGCCCTTCGGGCATAGGCAGCATTTTCCTGCCAGCAACTGAGCGTGAAGAAGGCAGTGAGGAAATAGAGCAGGATGCAGACAGCTCTATACTCAGAGAGCTTCCCGACCCCTGAGCTGAGACAGAGAGGAAGAAAAGGAACAGAGAGTCAGGGAGCAAGCCTGGCATTGTAGGGGAGAAGGCTGGGAAAGCAGATCCCCAGTCTGAGCTTACTGAGCAAGATGGTCCTGCTTATCGCTTTAAGGCATATTTCTAGAGAGTGGCTTGCTCACAACTGTTTTCCCTGTCCATACCAGCTACACACAGTTCTTTGGTCTGCAGGTCTTAAACTGTCAGCAGAAACAGTGCTTCAGGCCTGCATGAGGCATTCCTTTCTCCAGACAGCCCTGTGTCTGCCCCTCTTGCCAGGGTCATAACTGGCGACTATCAGCAGAATCTCATGTCCTTCACCCCATTATTATCCAGGTTTCTGGGCCCCCTGGAAGACTAGCTTTTGACCAACCCTGGAATGTTCCTTATGTCTTGCTTTTGGCTTCAGCTATATATTATTTTTGTTAGTGATAGTACAATAAATATATATTCTTGATTTGTTGTTGTTATTTAGTTGCTATGTCCAACTCTTTTGTGAGCCCATGGACTGCAGCCCCATCAGGTTCCTCAGTTCATGGGATTTCCCAGGCAAGAGTACTGGAGTGGGTTGCCATTTCCTTCTCCAGGGGAATCTTTCCAACCCAGGGATAGAACCCATGTCTCCTGCATTGCAGGTGGATTCTTTACCACTGAGTCACCTAAGAAACCCATATTCTTGATAGTAACACTATAATAAATTTTTGTGATAGATTTAATCATATGGGGGAGGTGTGTATGTGTGTGTGTGTGTGTGTGACTAAGAGTGACATCAATTCTCAAACTTTCTCTTGCAATGGATGGTAAGTAATCGCTACAGGCATACTAGACTATTCTCAACACACCCATTTTATCTTCTCCTTGGCACTAATACCCTCACCCTGTAGCCAGTCCATCTGTGGCTCTGGGAACTGTGACTCTCATTCCAGCCCAGGGGCCTCAGCTGAGCCCAGGGCCCAGTTAACATCTGCTGCTGTTGACCAAGGTGCACCAGAGTGTAAAGGGTACCAAGACTAGGCTGGCCAAAGATATTTAACCTCCAGGGTAAATAAAAACATCCCAGTATTCTCCTCTCAGCTGGGAAATCCACAAGGGTTGTTTGCTTTGTGCAACCAAGTGATGGACCAAGAGCCCTATCAACCTCCGCTCAACCCACTAAAAGGCTGGCGCTCATAAACTTTTCCAGTGATATCCTCTGACTGACTGTGTGCAGAGGAAAATTGTTAAATTAATATACCAGATCCCAGAGAAGACAGAAGAACTGGCATTCCCACTTGGACTGTGAGTAGAAAGCCAGAAAGTTGGATCTTTGTCATGCAGCAGAGTAATCCTGAAAAGCTATTTAGTCAGCTACACTGGCTGTGGGAGCAGCAGACTTCAGCGAGGGTGCCCCCCACCCCTGAGTTATCTGCTGGCTCCAGCAAGGCTGGGGAGCCATTAGGTGTCCAACAGTGAACTCTTGACTCCAGGCCAGCCTTGACCTTGAGCAGCACTGTCTCGTGTGACCAGTTCCAGAGGGGACACTGGGCCCCTATGAGGGATATGACCATGGAGACTAACACTGAAAGCCTGATTGAGGCAGAAGAGTGATTTGGGATGAAGGCAGGGCCTGGCTATTTCTTGCCCTGAAAGACAGCTAGAGCTCTGGGGTAGGTGAATAATTACCTATCTTTATGCCAACACATATACTCAAGGACACAAAGAGTTTGGATACTCAGGGGAAATTGGAGGCTTTCTGCACGGCTACTCTAACAGGGGTACCTAGTCCCATCCTCAGACTATATAGGTAGCTGACTCACAGAAGGATCATGAACACTGCCCAATGCAGTCCCTCTGCACTCTGAAGGAGTCTCATTCACTCTCCAGACGGTGCTGAAGCTTCCCAGAAAACGCAGCTGACTGGTCCTGACCTACAAACTGGGCTGTGATTTATTTTTCGCCTGGATAATGTTATTGAAAAGATGCCTGCAAGTCAACAATCTACCTTTGTCCAAGAACACATCCCCAACCCGCATTTCCTGGTGTGTGACTCTGATCTCACAGATCTTTGCCTCTGGAGACGCAGAAGGAGTCACATGAACTGCCGGTATTCACTGTCATCTGCTCCTTCTTACTACCTGGGGCCATACTCAGTGTTACCAAAGTAGTACCCAGTGGGGACTTCCAGATCAATTCCATTTTACCTCCACCCTGACTGTCACAAATATCTGTATGGCAGGTTTGACTTGCTATCACGTAGCATGTCCCAGGAGCTTCTAAGATTGTCCACAAAAAGACAGTTGGAGGAGTGGGGTAAATCTCCACACAGGCAATCGCGGACCTCTCCCCTTAAGTGTGTCAGACCAAGGAGGCAGGGACTCCATCTCCTTTGCTCACAACTGTGTGCGCATCCCCCAAAATAATGCCTGGAATGAATTAGGCCCTTAAGAATTTTTGATGAAGGAAGGAACGTGTGTGCATGCTCAGGTGGTTCAGTTATGTCCGACTCTTTGCAACCCTGTGGACTGTAGCCGGCCAGGCTCCTCTGTCCATGGGATTTCCCGGGTAAGAATACTGGAGTGGGTTGTCATTACCTTCTCCAGGGGATCTTCCCGACCCAGGAATTGAACCTGCATCTCCTACACTGGCAGGAGGGTTCTTTACCACTGAGCCCCCAGGGAAGCCCTCTAAGCTCATTGCCGGCACCTAAAACCGGTAGGGAAGTTATGAGGCTCAAAAAGGTTTAGTAACCTAACTAAGGCCACACGGGAACAGACTGGCAAAAAATGATTAAATAAAGGAGGAACAGCAGGCGATGGCCTTGCAAATTGCCTTCTTTTCTGAAGATGTGATATAAAAGGCTTGAGAGTTTACGCTAATATTAATTTTTTAAAAGATGTATTTTTCTCTAAACGTTAGAGAACTGATATCTTCAATATCACCACAGTAATACCATTACCATATGCAAATGATTAATATGCACACTTCAAGACTCCCAGGTCTCCATGAATTTGACTTTAGAATGTGTTTCTATAAAGACAAGAGAGATCACTGGGGTAAGAGAATGGTCTCTGGTGTCAAGCTCCAGCATGACTGATGAAGGATGTCTTGATGTTTTCCTCCTCTCTTCCCTGGCCTACTGAATGCAACTGTACCAATTCCAAACATCTTCCTCTCTGCAAAAGAGGATATTCATGACATTTTCTGGAAAAGGGACAGTTTAACTGAAGTATATTTCTATATTAACAGCAGGCATGGCTGCCTCCCACCACCCCTTTTCTTGTCATTCCAAATCAAGCATGTAACAAGTCAAGAAAAAGGACTCAAAGGTAGCCATCTGCCAGTGAAGTGACAGTCAGATCTACTCCCTGACCCTGAGGATCTCTTTACTTGATTCAGTTTCAGAGTTTTTACAGCATCAGTACCTGGGTCCCTAAAATTGTTCCTGGCTCTCAATCATTGACTAACCTGGTCCTGACAGTTGTCCAAAAGAAAACAGTATGTCAGAAATACAATTCCTGGGTAAAAGCAAGCAAAGTTGCTTTCCTAATGACTCCTGTATTCTGTATATATCCTGGACCCAGCATCCCATCTTCTCAAACCTTAAACTGATAATGGCTCAGCAAACCAGTACATCTTACTCATGGAAATGTTTTTCTTCAACTATGTTAATGAAACTACGCATTTGCTTGGAAATCTGCCCTTCTTCAGGATTCATGTCAATTGTGTTATGGCCTGAGATGACTCCCTTTGTGCCATTCTATCTCAAAATGCATGTTGTGGGAGAGGGGCCTGGTGCAACTCTCTCAGTCTTGAGGTGTTTCTCTTATCTGATTAGCAGCTTGCTAACAGGTATAAAACACCTCGCTAAAAACTTTCTGTCCCTTTCTGATGTCTATGTCAAAGCTTTCTCTATCTCTTTTTATACTTTAATAAAACTCTGCTACACAAAAGCTCCGAGTGATCAAGGCTCGTCTCTGGCCCCAGATTGAATTCCTCTACTATGGAGGCCACGAATCCTGGGGTCATTCACGGCTCTCAGCCACAACCTTTCATAGGGGTGGGGAGTACACTGAAACCAGCTATTAGCTGGAGCTAATTTCTAACATCCAGGAGCAGTTAGGAATTCAACCACTGGATGATGCCTTTACAATCTTATCATAAGAAAGAGCACTGATATACTTTGCTTCCCTGTGATTGGCTTAAGGGCAGGTGAGCAGCAGAAAATATTTTGCCCTGGAAAGTGTACTGACCTGAAAAAATCATCAAAGGACACAGGAGAAGAAATGAAAGGTGTGAGGTTGGGGACTGTGATAATAAGCTCCAACAGTGCAATGAGGAGAGATGAGATCAGTCAGGGAATAGGTAGGGAACTTGCCATTAACAAAGGGGTCAGATTGGAGAGCAGGGCCTGACCCCTAGGTCCTCCCAGTTGCTCTGTGGTGCAATCACTCAAGTATCATTCAATGAATTTCATTAAGATTTTGGAACGTGCCCTGGTGTTAGCTCTAGACCTATTTGAGTCTCATCTCCAATCTGCAGTGCTGGGAAAAAGTATTTTGACTTCTGTGATTCTAAAATATCCCAAAATAAAACCTGAAAATAATAATTATTCCTCCCAGTGTTTCATAAAGATTAAATGGTTTCTTTACAAGTATTAAGGAAGAGATATACAAAGAATAAAGCCTATATAACACAATAAAAAGATCTGAGTAGTATGCAAAACGTATCTTTATAAATGCCTAGCTGCTCTGGGAAGGGACTAGAGAATTCCAGGAAGTCCAGAAATAACAAGAAAGAGAATGCACATGAATAAGAACTTACTAGCTCCGGTGATATACATCTCTGGCTGTGGTTGAAACCATTAGTTTTAACAGACCGTTATCAAGGAAATGACAAAGCCTGGGACCCACACATGGGAGGTTACATCATAGAGCCTATGTTAAACCTGGGTCCACGCAGAGGATGAACTAGAAAAACTAACACCTCACAGACCTGGATGTTGGGGAGACACCTGCTTTTTCTACTTTTGACCCTAGGTGGAGAAGAAAAAAGTCTTTCCTCCCTAAGTGAAGGGAGTTGACTCCATGCTAAACACAAGCACCATACCCCAGACTGGGGAGATCTGGGCTGGAACTCAAAATGGGGAAGTGGTGAGGGGGAGTGTTATGGAGGAACTTATCAGAGCATTACTCAGCAGCCAGGCTCAAGAAATGACTACATCTGTTTTTTTTTTCCTTTTTCTTTTCCCCTGGGAACTGATTTAACCTTTTCTTCCTCCTAAATAGCAATACAGACTTTTACTACTTTTGGTCAACCCAAACTCAACTTTAGGAATGTTTCAGCACTTTTTCCTCCCACTTACAGGAGGGAATTAAAGCCTAAGGAAGCGCCCTGCCAGCGTGTTTTTCCCCTCACTCCAGCCAGCTGGGCCTAAAGAAGCCAGAGAATCCACAAGCCAACTCTGTTGGGGCTGGATTTATCATTTTCAAATTCCACAGGTAACTGTTATCTCTTACCAACAGACAGGAGGTCAGCTACAATTTTAGGCAATTAGAGGGAGGTAAAGAGCTTTTCCTATACCTACTGACTCTCAATTGTCTTTAGCTCAAAAGTAATCCATATGCCGAAGAAGCATATTTTAGGGTGGCACATTTTGGTATCCTTCAATAACACTGTAATAGAAGATCAATAAATTTGCCGGAAAAAAATAAAAGAAAATAAATTTGCAGAAAAACAATGAGACAAAGGAAAAGGGTTTTATGTTTTTAGGGGCAGTCAACTGTGGGCAGGTAAATATAGGGGAAAACTAACGGAAGACAGGGCTTCCCAGGTGGTACAGTGGCAGAGAATCCACATGCCAATGTAGGAGACACCAGAGATGGGGGTTCAATCCCTAGATTGGGAAGAAGCCCTAAAGCAGAAAACAGCAGCCTGCTCTAGTATTCTTGCCTGTGAAATCCCACAGACAAAGAAGCCTGGCGGGCTACAGTCTGTAGGGTCACCAAGAATCGGCCACAAATGGACGACTGAGCACACACGCAGTGGAAGAAGATAAGGGTTACTCTAGCAGGGTTTGTCTGCATAGACTCTCTGAATGCCATCTAATCTCCAGTAATAAGGTTGCAACCTTTTTCTCGGTACAGGAAATAGGAAGGCAAAGAGCTTTTCTTGTGTTTGCTACCTTTTAACTGATTTTAGCTCCAAATAATCTTTATGCTTGACTGACATATTTTGGGGTAGGACACTCTGACCCTCTTCAACAACAAAAGGATACAAAGCAAAATCAGCAAGAGAAAGGCACATGAAGAAAACCAAGTACGATTTTCCAAGAATCTTGTCCCAGTTGGAGTCACACAAGATGTGCTTAATTCCTGCTGCATCAAATTATGACAACACATGTAAAGTTCTTGTCTACCAGAAAAGCTCACCAGAGACCTAGCACCCAAGGCTTCTCAAGGAGGTTGGCCACATAGGCCCCATCTATCCAGTATGTACCCAAATTCCAGACTCTCAGGAGGATAGCACGAAGTTGCCATAAACCATAGTGTTTGTACAGTTTAGGCACAGTGAAAGCTGTTTGTATCAGAAAATAGTGTTCCCAGAAACCAACAATCAGGTAGGCTTTTCTAAAAACAGTCTCAAGCCTGTTAACTCTTCTCTGCACAGACGTGTATCTCCAAGGAGATAGTGGAGTTGAAGTACTCAGATCTTAATTTCAAATTCCCCAGGGAATGGGCAGCCAGATGATCAAGACCTACTCAGAGCTTATTAGAAACCTACATGAATGTGGAGTAGTTGGGACAGACAACAACTAAGATGCCATCACTAACAAGCCTAGTTTCCAGCTCAAGCCCCAGCATGAACAAGTCTCTCTCCTTTTCATCACATACATTAGGAATTGGGCCCCACAGCAGAAGGGGAGCAGCTCACCATCACTTGCATTACCGGCTGAACCATCCTGCCCCCTCTATCCATGGAAAACTTTTCTTCCACTGGTCTCTGGTGCCAAAAGATTGAGGGCCACTGACATGCATTATAAATTTTGTGACAGAATGGTATTTGGGGATCTGGGAAATTTTTCTGTAATCATTCTCCAAAAGTCAACATATTCAGTAACTACAGATTATATACACAGTTTAAATGCAGAGAAAACATATATGATTAAAAATGAAAATATTAATTGATTTAATAAAAATGGCATTTTTTATTCAAAGCATAGAATGGGTGCTTTAATTATGTTTAAGTTTTTTATGAGAAATGGAGTATTTCCTGCCATATCGGTAAACAAGTTATGTCACAGTCATCCGTGACACCTGCCCTCAAAATGTAAACTTCTGAGACCTAGGCACAATCAGGAAGAACAATACCTGCCCAATATGGCAGCCATCAGGCTGCAGCCACTCCCTGTGGTGAGCACTGAGGAACTCAGGCTGTAAAAAGAAAACACAGGAAACTGGCCCCAGATAGCTGAGATGCATATGAAAGGAGTAATTTCAGTGAGCCCAGCCTCCTGCATTTTCCCATATGTACAAAAGCACTAAATTCCTTAACTTGAGCTATCTGAAAGTGAAAGTGTTAGTCACTCAGTTGTGTCTGACTCTTTGTGACCCCATGGACTGTAACCCACCAGACTCCTCTGACCATGGAATTCTCCAGGCAAAAATACTGGAGTGGGTTGCCATTTCCTTCTCCTGGGGATCTTCCCCACCCAGGGATTAAACCTGGGTCTTGCACACTGCAGGGAGACTCTTTACCAACTGAGTCACCAGGGAGCCTGATCTAGCTGGTTTTCCTTAACTAACAATAATCTTTGGATGTTCAGACTACTTGCCCCTTTGTTGCAAATGTCTATATAACTGGACTCCCCACCCCTGCCTCCCTGAGCAGTACTCTCAGGGTTACTTGAGATGCTGTCTCCCAGTCTTGACATCCTAAAAATTCCTACCGAATAAAACATAACTGTCAACTTTTAGGTTGTGATTATCTTTTAAGTTGACACTGAAGACAAAGAGTTTAGAATCATATGTGTGATCTTTAATAAGAGAAGAGGCTCATGAGTCTGGCAGGAACTCTTGTATGTTATCCAACAGGTTAAGCCAACAGGTTAAGGGGCTGAGGCTTAGCCAGTTTTCTCAAGCAGAGATGAGGATCAGTGGGTCATTAGGCAACTGAAACTTTTCTAATGAACGAGGGAATTTTATCTCTTCTTGAGTAAGAAACACTAGGAAATAAGAAAAAAAGCACATGAAGACAGGTTCATATTTGTAGAAGAACACAGGCACTGCTGTATATGCACCGTCTCTTCCTAAAGAAGAGGACAGAGGTATTGTCCATTCTCTTGATGGGGGCAAAAAAGGCCAAAGACAATGAAGTTTCCAAAGCAAGGCCTTTCAGAGTCAGGGCTACAAATATGGTTCCAGGTTATATTTTCAGGAATTGTAAGCTCTAAAGGATCATGAAATTTCCCCTAATAACCTCTTTTGTTACAGTGATAGGAAACTGAGGCCCAGAGGATAAGAGTAAGTGGGTCACCAAATAGCCTATTTGCACAGGCCACCTAGCTCTAGGCCCAGTCCTCATTCCACAGTGCTGCATATTCTAAGTTCCAGTGCTGTTCTGATAGGCCACTTTTATCCCACAGAGAGGTAGTATGAAAAAGCTGCAACTCACAACTTCCCTCTCAGAGAGTTTAAAGTTTCGGTTTAATTTCCTTCAAATTGGCATCTCCCTGCCATATTTGTTTCCTTTTTTGCTTACAATATTCCTGCAGTTGTTATAGGTCTTTTCCCCCATCAGATCAATCAAATCTGACACCAACTCTACATCTCTCAGATTCTCTGAATACCAACTGGCTGTCCAACAATTCTACTCTGTTCTAATGCTAACTACCTGGAGTTAGCATGAGTCCCCACAAGTCTAGGGTGTAATCCAATTAGATTGTCCTCTCTTTAGTTACCACTTACAAGTAGTCGGTCCCCAAGTTATTTTTACTTCTGTCTGACTTAGCTACACATTCAGGAGTTCCCATAAACCCTTCCTCAGTTTTGATAATTCACTAGAACCACTCAAAGAACCCAGGAAAGTGTTTTACTTATGACTGCCAGTTTGTTATAAAGGATGCAGCTCAGGAAAACCCAAATGGAAAAGATGCACAGGACAATGTGCGGGTGAGAGTGGCACGGAGAGTGCACACTCTCTCCTGGTGTGCCATCTTCCCATATTCCCGAACATCTACATTGCACAGGCATGACTGATTATATGAGGTCATTTACATGTGGGATCTACAAAATAGTACAAATGAACTTATTTACAAAACCGAAACACTAACAGACATATAAAACAAACTTATGGTTACCAAAGGGGCAGGAGGGTGGGATAAATTGGGAATATGGGATTAACAGACACACACTACCACATAAAATCGATAAATAACAAGAATTTACTGTGCAGCTCAGGGAACTATAATTCAGTATCTTGTAATAAACTATAATGGAAAAGAATTTTAAAAAGAATATAGCTATTTACATGGAAAAAATATATATATAATTGAATCAATTTGCTATATACCTGAAATTAACACAATTTGTAAATCAACTATACTTCATTTAAAAAAACAGAATATGCAGAGGCACATTTCTTTTTTTTTTTAATTGTAGTTGATCTACAACGTTGTGCCAATGTCTTCTATACAGCACAGTGACTCAGTTATACATATAGATATATATACACTCTTTTTTTATATTCTTTTCCATTATGGTTTATCATTGGATATTCAACACAGTTCCCTATTCTATGCAGTAGGACTTAGTTGTTCATCCATTCTGAATGTAATATTTTGCATCTACCAACCCCCAAATTCCAGTCCATCCCTCTTCCTCCGCTCCCCCACCCTTGGCAACACCATTTCAACCTTGTGGATACTAAACAGAGCAGATTTATTAGATTTAGACAGAAGAAAACTACTAGAGCAGGAATACCACCTTTTCCTTGTAAACAAGGTCCGACTAAGTTAAAACAATACATATGCTGAAATGTTTTATCAGTTAATCATACTGATTATCTTCTTACACAACAACAACAACAAAATAAGATAAATTGATTGGTAGATCCAGAAGCTGATAGCTGAATATGTGACAAAGCAAACACAGTAAAATGTTAACTGTAGAATCTAGGTGGTGAGTACATTAGCATTTGTTGGAAAATTCTCTGAACTCTATGCTTAATGATGTTCATAATAAAACGTTAGGGTAAAAAAAAAGTATTTAAAGTAAATCAAAACAAGGAAAATGAATATATATATACATATATATATATATGGGATAAAGGCTAAAACCACATAGAGAAGTATTCCAAGTGATTTTTTTTAACACATTGTAATTCAACTTTTTAAAAGGATATATCTTGTGAACAAAAGAACAGCAAATAAGCAGTCATTGTGAATTGTTTTGTTATTCTGAGACTTCTTAGTGTATTGTGGAGTAGAACATATGTACACTGGTATCACTTAGAAATGAGATAGTCAATTCAGGAGAAAAGAAACTGAGATGTAGGATCAATTAGGTTAAGTAAAATTTTGGTAAATTTGAATTTGTAAGATGAAATCACAATATATTCTATCTTTAAAATATATACGGGGCTTTCCGGGTAGTTCAAATGGTAAAGAATCTGTGGGAGACCTGGGTTTGATCCCTGTGTTGGGAAGATCACCAGAAGGGAATGACAACCCACTCCAGTATCTTGCCTGGAGAACTCCACGGACAGAGGAGCCTGGCGGGCTACAGTCCATGGGGTCAGAAAGAGTCGGACATGACTGACTGACTAACTCTTAACAAGGGATACTGAGCTAGGCTTCTAACAGGCCCCCATGTAGTTTTCTGAGACTTCCCAAAGTAACTTTCAGGAGCATCGCCCATGACCGTACCTCCCTCTTTAAAATATACACACAGTACCAATATCATTTTCCTGGTTTTGATACTGTACTACAGTTACACAAGATGCTGCTATTGGTGAGGGGGGGTGGGTAGTCAGGGGCTGGTGGCTCAAGACTTCCTACAACTCCCTGTGAATCTATTCAAGAGAAGCCTGAAATGTAAAGGAGGAAATGGTACAAGTTCAGTTTGTACTTGACTGTGTTGCAACAAGCCAAACTGCAGGTCAAGGTGGGCTGAGTGGATGCCTGAAAACCCATAAGTATGTGAACATCTGGAGAAGGCAATGGCACCCCACTCCAGTACTCTTGCCTGGAAAATCCCATGGACTGAGGGCCCTGGTAGGCTGCAGTCCAGGGGGTCGCTAGGAGTCAGACACGACTGAGCGACTTCACTTTCACTTTTCACTTTCATGCATTGGAGAAGGAAATGGCAACCCACTCCAGTGTTCTTGCCTGGAGAATCCCAGGGACGGGGGATCCTGGTGGGCTGCCGTCTATGGGGTCGCACAGAGTTGGACATGACTGAAGTGACTTAGCATAGCATAGCACGTGAAAATCATCAGAACATTCACAACAAGAGACTTCTGATGTCTCTGAGTTCTTCACCATGGATGTGAGGGGAAGTATTTAGAAATAATCTCAAAAGCCAGGAACATACTCTTTCTGTTGGTTTATCACATTATGTAAGTTTTATATGTACAACACTATATTTCAACTTCTGTACACACTACAGTGCACTAACCACCAAATGTTTAGTTTCCACCTGTCACCACAGAGTTGACCCCCTTAACCATTTTGCCCTCTCCCATCCCTGTTTCCCTCTGCTGCTGCTGCTGCTGCTAAGTCACTTCAGTCATGTCCGACTCTGTGCGACCCCATAGATGGCAGCCCACCAGGCTCCGCCATCCCTGGGATTCTCCAGGCAAGAACACTGGAGTGGGTTGCCATTTCCTTCTCCAATGTATGAAAGTGAAAAGAGAAAGTGAAGTCGCTCAGTCTTGTCCGACTTAGCAACCCCATGGACTGCAGCCTACCAGGCTCCTCCATCCATGGGATTTTCCAGGCAAGAGTACTGGAGTGGGGTGCCATTGCCTTCTCCGCTGTTTCCCTCTAGTAGAGGTCAAAACATTCAGAATCCCATTCTTCTTCCATGCCATCCTGTGAATCAGGAGGAAACTGAGGACTTCATTGCCTGCCGTGCAGGTGGGGAAACAAGTCACAGTCACGAACAGACTGAAGCTGGGCCTCACAGAAAGGGAAGGAGGCTCAGGGACTGAGTCCCACATCGCTCAGTCAGAGAATTTCCGTCATACAATAGACAACAGTACCTTGTTCTAGCCCAGGCATACATCAAAATCACCTGGGCATTTCCTTTTACTACTGAGATGGGGAGAGGGGCATTCCCAGGGATGTCTTCAATTGGTCCCAGGTGAGGCTGAATTAGCATTATTCTGAAGTCTCCCTAGATGATTCTCGTGTGCTATGATGATTGAAATTCAATAATCTATTCCCAATCACTTCTGCATCAGTTGAGGAAACTGAGGCTCATAGAGCTGAAGTAGTTTATCACAGCTGGCCAGTCACTCAGGGAGCCATCTAATCCTACTATACTCCTGGGAATGGACTTATAGCATAGCGCTGAAATTCCATTTCTGTAAGTCTCATTTTCTCCAGTTCTTGTTTTCTTTTCCTAGCTGTAAGTGTACTCTTGGACACACACATACACAGACTTTTTGGGGGGCTGTTTTCTTCTCTACTGCTTTGTCTTGTGTTGCTCAAAGATCTATTTACTCCACAGAGACACGAAGCAAGATTCCGAATATCTAATCAGTCCAAGCCACAGTCCCATAGACCCAGGACTGCTGCCAAATTCATGGCAATGGTGCGATAAACGTTTTGTGTGCGTCTCTGCGTTCTATCTAGTGCCCTGGAAAATTACAAACCCAACTGTTTTTCTTCACACGAATTCCAAAGACACCTCACTCCCCTGCAAAGAGAGGTTGGCTCTCTAATTAATTTATCTTGGCATCTGCTTATTGCCTGAACATTTATTAGAATACAATTTATTCAGAAATTTTTATTTGTGTAGAACTTTCTAACCAGTTCAGGATGACATGGCAGATGAGCTGGGTGGGAGGGATTAAGCAGGAAGGGTTTAGATTTGGCAGTGTGTTTAAGTGTTTCTAAGAGGAACACATTCTTACAGTTCCTCCTTTTCTGATTCTTTTTTAAAAGAAAGAATGTAGGTGTTGTGTTTTTTTTTTTAAGAAAGCACTATTTAAACTTGATGACAGAAAATACCACTACTACTACTACTATTATTACCATCATCATCAATAGTCACCTTTTATTTGCAAGCTTTTATGTGCCAAGTAGTTGCTAAGTACTGGATTGGCCAAAAATTCATTCGGGTTTTTCCATCATATCAGCACTTACTCTTCTCAACCTCTTACCACAAGCACCATGACTCTGTAAGATTACACAGGCCAGGCTGAGGCAGGCCAAAGTGGATGCCATGGGCACCAAGAGGATAACAGTCTTACACAGATATGATAATCATGTCTAGTGAATACAAACACTTTAGATGGCTACAACAGAGGGCATTACAAATAAGGAAATATTTTCATTCAGGCCCAACATGTTTTATTTGAAGTCTCAAGATTCTAGCAGGTTTTCTTGGTTCCCATGAACAAATAATGAGTTTTAGGACTCTTTTTTTTAAATCACTGATCATTCTCCAGAAAGAAGGGTATGCAAAAGCACAAAATAATTAGTAAGACTGATCTCTCAGAGAATAGGAACAAATTTGAGTTAAGGCTCCAGTTTACTGACTTGCAGAATTTTATACCATATAAAGAACAATGTCTGTTTCCAGATGAGCAAACAAAGGCACAGATTGAGGGCATGACTTTGGCCAGTTCACAGAGCCAATTTTCACAGGACTCCCTGGCTCTAGGTTCAGTGGACTCTACATTACTGGCATCTCTTAGTTCCTGGGTTTCTAAAAGGCCTTACAAAGTCTGAGAGGAATTTGTTGTCGTTCAGTCACTCAGTCATGTCTGACTCTTTGGGACCCCATCAACTATAGCCCCCCAGGCTTCCCTGTCCTTCACCATCTGCAGGAGCTTGCTAATTCCTGAAGAGAGGAATCAGTACATCAAAAAGCTGCTTTCCACCAGCCTTTTCTCAATCCATTTTCAAAACAGAACAAAGGAAGCATTAGCTGTTTAAGTTTCATTTTCTGCAATTCTGCCTACTTTAATTTCACTTTCTACTTTCAGTTTCCAACTTATCGTTGCAAAAACACACCCACAAGTTACATCATTAGCTGTGGTTCATCTCCCATATATAGCCCTGACCTGGGGCATAAATTTATCTGAAAATCCGTAAGACAGACAGAACAGACCTCAGAGAAGACCATCCAGCTAGACAAAGCATTGCAGAACTGCTGCCTAATTCACAGCAACCATGAGGTAAGCCTTTCTCTGTTTCTCTGCCTTTCTGTATAAAGCTTCTGGAAAAAATTTTAACCATACTATATCAACAGACTTAGTCTCGGTGATGCCATTTCCTTATTTTTCTATTTGACCAACTGTTTTGGACTGAACGTATACGTGAGTGCACTCACACACATGCACATTCATACATGCCCATAAACTGTTTTATCAGTTCATTTTCCTTCTTTGTCAGCATCTTCCTGAGGAATTTGCTGAAACCCAAAGAAAGGGAGGGAAACAGAAAGGGTGGAAGGGAGAGAACAATCCCAGTCTCTGAAACAATTTTCCACCAATCTCCCTTCTGTCTGAGCTAGCGGGGGAATGGACAGTTAATCTGGATACAGATGTTGCTTTCTGGCTCCTCGACAGGAGGAAAAAAGTAGAGTGCACACAGCTGTGTGAGCCACAGCAGTGGCGTCTCTCAGCTATCTTGAGAGAAATATTGTGGTGGATGAGGAAGAGATGCTCACTGCTTAGAGAACAAGACCTTTCTCTGCTGGCATCTGGTCTCACTATCTGCACTGCCGGGCTCCTATGTCAGGCTTTGTCAATCTGACTGGATCTAAGATTCGCAGGTTAACTGTCCTCTGGGGCAGCCAGGTGGCCTGCGATCCTTGACAGCCTCCTGTTCACAGGGCTCGGCTAGAGTTCTGTGCTTGGGAACTCCCACATCTTCCTTAGCTAAAGGGCCTAATGTAAACTGTATTATCTAAACTGAATCTTGATTCAAAGAACCTTGGATCTTATCAGATCAAAAAAACATTAATATTGGCCTGCAAATTTGCCCTCAGTGTTCCAGTGTACAAAACTTTGAAGGGGCAACAGTTTCAGAAAATGCATAATTACAGACCTATTGTCAACCCTTCTCCCCTCCTTTGGTTCACAGACAAATAAGAGTGGATTATCACTGATAAGAAAATAATAACAACAGCAACAAAAATCATCATCATAATAATAGAAAAGTAGATATCATGTCCTGGATGCTTATCAAGTGCCAGCCTGGCTTCCAAAGTATTATGTAAATTATTACATTTACATTATACATTTACAAAAGAAACTTATGAGGCAAGTACTCGTATTATACTTTTTTTGCCAATAACGAATTTTAAATTAAAAAGTTAAGACTACACAGATAATAAGTGATAGAGCTAGACATGAACCAGAGTCTCTATTCAATGATACCTTATTTAATCTTTAAACTGATGTTTCTTAAAAGGTACCAACGGAGGTTCATGAGATCATTTCAGATGGCATAGTAATTAGCTTTTATATTTTAAAGGAAGATCCCCTAGAGGAGGGTATGGCAACCCACTCCAGTATTTTTGCCTGGAGAATCCCACGGACAGAGGAGCCTGGTGGGCTATAGTCCATGGGGTTGCAAAGAGTCAGACACAACTGAAGCAACTTAGCATGCATGCATGCATATTTACATAATTTGCAGAATTTCTACTCAGGCTAGTAACATGAATTTTTATAGTGATAAAATACATGTATGATAAAATTTACCATTTTAACTGTTTTCAGTTCAGTTGAGTTCAGTCATTCAGTTGTGTCCGACTCTTTGCGACCCCAAGGACTGCAGCATGCCAGGCTTCCCTGTCCATCACCAACTCCTGGAGCTTGTTCAAACTCTCGGCCATCTAGTCGGTGAGCCATCCAACCATCTCATCCTCTGTAAACTCCTTCTCCTCCTGCCTTCAATCTTTCCCAGCATCAGGGTCTTTTCCAATGAGTCAGTTCTCTGCATCAGGTGGCCAAAGTATTGGAGTTTCAGCTTCAGCATCAGTCCTTCCAATGAATATTCAGGACTGATTTCCTTTACAAATGACTGGTTTGATCTCCTTGCAGTCCAAGGGACTCTAAAGTCTTCTCCAACACCACAGTTCAAAAGCATCAATTCTTTGGCGCTCAGCTTTCTTTATAGTCCAACTCTCACATCCATACGTGACTACTGGAAAAACCATAGCTTTAACTATTTTAAGTATACAATTTTGCAGTATTTAGTACAACAATGTAGTGCAACCATCACCACTATCTAGTTTAAGAAAATTTCGTCACTCTGAGAAGTCACTCACCTCTCATCCTTCACTCCAGGACCTGGTAACCATTAATCTGCTTTCTGTCTCTACAGATTTGTCTATTGTGGATATTTCATATATATGGAAGCATACAACACACGGCCTTTTGTGACTGACTTATTTAACTTAATGCCTTCAAGGTTCATCCATACTGAAGCATGTGTCAGAATGTACTTCCATTTTAAAGCTGAATAATATTCCATTGTATGCACTGACTACATTTTGCTTATCCATTCACCCATTGGAGAACACTTGGGTTTCTCCCACTGTGAATAATGCTGCTATGAATATAAGTATACAAATATCTATTCAAGTCTTTGCTTTATTTTGGGTATCTACCAGAAGTGGAACTAATGAAGTATATGGTAATTCTATATTTAATTTTTTGAGGAATCATCATTTTCCACAGCAGCTGCCCCATTTTACATGCTCCCTAGCAATGCACAAGGGTTCTAATTTCTCCACATCCTTGACAACATTTGGTATTTTCTGTGTTTTTGATAAATACCCATCCTAATGGATGTGTAGAGGTATTTTATTATGGTTTTGATTCACATTTCATTAATGACTGGTGATGTTGAACATCTTTTCATGTACTTACTGGCCATCTGTATATTTTCTTTAGGGAAATGTCTATGCATGTCCTTTGCCCATTCTTTTAATCAGTTATTTGTTTTTCTGTTGTTAAATTGTAGGAGCTGCTTATTAGTCTAAATATTAATCCCTTATCAGGTACATGATTTGAAAACATTTTCTCCCATTCTGTGGGATGTCTTTTCATTCTATTGATACTGCCCTTTGATGCACAAAACTTTTTAGTTTTGCTAAAGCTCAACTTGTTTATTTTTACTTTTGTTACCTTTGTTTTTAGCATATCCAAGAAATTGTTGCTAAATCCAATGTCATGGAGCTTTTTCCCTGTTTTGTTTCTAGATTGTTATAGCTTTAGATGTTACATTTAGATCTTTGACACATTTTGAATTCATTTTTTGTATATAGTATAAGGAACAGGTCCAACTTCAATCTTTTGTATATGGATATTCCTCCTTTCTGCATATATCCCAGACTGAGTACTGGAGAAGCCAGAAACCTAGAAATGCTGGTAGGCATGAATAGAAAAGTCCCATGAAAAACCTGCTCTCTCTAGCCAAAGGACCCAAAAAGGAGACAGTCTAGCAAAACAAAAAATTTATAAACAACCACTACTCTAGCCAAATACCACAGAAAAAGTCAAACAAAAACTAAGGCCCCATTCCCAACTCTGCTAGTAAAGGCTGAGTGGGTAGCCAAGACTTCTATTCTCACCAGGCTATGAGCTAGGCATCTGGACTCTTCCACTCCGTCCCCCAACGGATGATGTCAGAGAAGGCCAAGTGGAGTGCATTGCCTTCTCTGGTTCAAAATCACTAGCATTAGGGAAATGCAAACTAAGACCACAAAGAGCTACCTCTACATCTATTAAAAGAGCTAATAACATTTTCTTTAAAAAAGTGGAAATATCAAATTCTGGTAAGAATACAAAGAACTAGATCATTCATACATTACTCTGTATGTGTGTTAGTTACTCAGTTGTTTCTGATTCTTTGCGACTCCATGGACTGTAGCCTGCCAGGCTCCACTGTTTATGGAATTTTCCAGGCAAGAATACTGGAGTGGATTGCCATTCCCTTCTCCAGGGGATCTTCCCAATCAAGGGATTGAACCTGGGTCTCCAGCACTGCAAGCGAATTCTTTACCGTTTGAGCCACCAGGGAAGCATACGTTACTAGTAGGAATGAAAAATGAACAGTGTGCATATTGTACCACTGTCAGTTTCCTAGTTTCGATGTTGTACTATAGTTGGATAAAATATAATCTTTGGGAGAAACTGGATCAAGGATACACTGCCTTATGTTCTATCTTTGCAAATTTCTGTGAATATATATAAATAAATAAATATTTCCCACAAATAAATCCAACTAAAATAAATGGGTCAAATATGATCACAGTTAGATAGTCTTAATTTGTTACATAATCTGCAGACTAAGGTTGTGATGTCAATAATATTTCCTAAGGCTCTGCGTTTCTTACTGGTCTCGACCTTAAATACAGCAATAGGAAAACAGAAAACTCTTATATAACATGAAATATGCATGCTCTAAGTGTTTTACATAGATAGGCTTATTAATTCTCACCAAATCCAGTGTGCTAAGTTTATCTTCTGTGCTTTACAAAGGAGGTTCTGAAGCACAGAGAAGTTTCATGGCTAGAAAATGCTGGAGTCAGTGTATGGAGCCAAGCAAACTGCATTCAGAGGCCAAATGGATCTTAGAAATACAGGAACTCGATGGAAGATCAAAGCAGGCAGGCCCTTTTCAAGGCTAGGCTCCAAATAGGAGGTGTTTTACTTGGCTTATTTCTATTGGCTATTTGTTACCTAACAAAGAAAATCTGCTTTTGTTTTTACAGTTATAAAGCTGATGAGGATCAGCTCAAGGATAAGCTGCTACTGTTGAGATGTCACTTTACATGGGATATGATCATTGCAGAGACAGAAATACCGGATTTAGAAAACAGGGTCTTGGAGGAGATTATGTTCCTGGACATCAAATACAATGTGGGAATATACAACTTACTGGCCTATGTGAAACACCTGAGAGGCCAGAATGAAGAAGCCCTGAAGAGTTTACAAAAAGCTGAAGACTTAAGCCAGCAAGAACATGCCAACCAATCAGAAGTGAGAAGTCTGGTTACCTGGGGCAACTATGCCTGGCTGCATTACCATATGGGCCAACAGGCAGAAGCCCAGATTTACCTGGACAAGGTGAAGAACACTTGCAGGAAACTTGGGAATTCCTCCAGCTATAGAATGGCGTGTCCTCAGATGGACTGTGAGGAAGGATGGGCCTTGCTGAAATGTGGAGGAAAGAATTATGAACGGGCCAAAGTCTGCTTTGAAAAGGCTCTGGAAGTGGACCCTGAAAACCCCGAATTCAGCACTGGGTATGCAATCGTTGTCTATCGCCTGGAGGGCTTTAACAAAGCACAGATTAGTGCGGAATTTTGTCTGAACACCTTAAAACAGGCTGTCAAGCTAAATCCAAATGATGCATACATTAAGGCTCTTCTTGGCCTGAAGCTTCAAGATGTAGAACAAGAAGCTGAAGGAGAAAAGTACATCAAAGAAGCACTGACCAATGCGTCCTCAAAGGCTTATGTCTTTCGGTATGCTGCCAAGTTTTACCGAAGAAAAGGCGTTCTGGATGAAGCTCTTCGGCTCTCAAAATTGGCCTTGGAGGAAACCCCCTCTTCTGCTTTCCTGCATCACCAGACAGGGCTTTGCTACAAGTCACAAATAAGCCAAATAAAGTTCGCTACAAACTGTCAGCCTAAAGGACAGGATAAAGAAAACATCAACAGAATAATACCATTAGCCATACATCATTTGGAACGTGCTGTGCAACTAAAGCCCACATTTGAGTTAGCTTATACAAGCCTGGCAGAAATGTACGCAGAAGCAGGTGACCACAGAAAAGCTGATGATACTTTTCAAAAAGTGCTCTGCATGAAAGCACTCGACAAAGAAGTGCTGCAACACATACATTTGCACTACGGCCGATTTCTGGAATTTCACAAAAAATCTGAAGTCGATGCAATTAGCCATTATTTAAAAGCAATAAAAATAGAAAGCCCATCAACAGATAGGGATAAAAGCATCAATTCTTTGACGAAATTGGCTTCAAAGAAACTCCGGAGAAATCCATCAGATATAGAAAGCTTGAGTATCCTTGGGTTCATCCACAAAGTAAAAGGAGAAATGAATGAAGCCCTGGAGTATTATGAGCGGGCCCTGAGGCTGGCTCCTGGCTTGGAGAACTCTGCTGTGATCCCTAGGCACTGAAATATGGACTACTGTCACAATATATACCAATCATCTTTTCTGCTTGTGACTTTCAGAAACGCATTATGTAACTCACCACAATGCTGTAATCTTTGAACAATTACTCAAACCTGATAAAACATTAGTTGTATTCAGAAAATAGGGAAACAGCCTTCAGGAGCGATTGTGCGATCAGATCGATCTAAGATGGCGACTGTAGAACTGGAAACCACCCCTATTCCCAATCCCCCGCCTACAGAAGAGAAGACAGAATCTAATCAGGAGGTTACTAACCCAGAACACTGGATTAAATAAACACCCTTTACAGAACAGATGGGCACTCTGGTTTTTTAAAAATGATAAAAGCAAACCTTGGCAAGCAAACCTTCGATTGATCTCTAAGTTTGATACTATTGAAGACTTCTGGGCTCTGTACAACCATATCCAGTTATCTAGTAATTTAATGACTGGCTGTGACTACTCACTTTTTAAGGATGGTATTGAGCCTATGTGGGAAGATGAGAAAAACAAACGAGGACAATGGCTAATTACACTGAACAAACAGCAGAGACGAAGTGACCTCGATGTTTTTTGGCTAGAGACACTGCTGTGCCTTATTGGAGAATCTTTTGATGACTACAGTGATGATGTATGTGGAGCTGTTGTTAATGTTAGAGCTAACGGTGATAAGACATGGACACGAGTTTGAGTAAACTCTGCAAGGTGGTGATGATCAGGGAGGCCTGGCGTGCTGCAGTTCATGGTGTTGAAAAGAGTCGGACCGACTAAACGACTGAACTGAACTGAAAGGTGATAAAATAGCAATATGGACTACTGAATGTGAAAACAGAGAAACTGTTAGACATATAGGGAGGGTATACAAGGAAAAGTTAGGACTTCCTCCAAAAATAGTAACTGGTTATCAGTCCCATGCAGACACAGCTACTAAGCAGCTCCACCACTAAAAATAGGTTTGTTGTTTAAGAAGACACCTTCTGAGTATTCTCATAGGCAACTGCCTCAAGCAATCAAGATTTGGGAGCTGAAGGAATGCCTCTTCAAAAGCAGAATGGACTGCATTTAAATTTGAGTTCCATCTAAATGTTGCTAAGATAAAAGGAAGTTTCATTAGCCTTTGTCTTGTACTTCTGTATTCATATTTTCTTTTTTTTTTTTAGCTAGAGTGTCCATTATCCCAATCAAAGTATTACAGTACACATCATATCATCCCCAGAATCCATACATGTGTTCCTGGCCCACTTTGTAATAGCTTAATAGAATTAACCATTACAAAAACATTTGACCCATCTACAATATTAAAAAAAGAACTTGCATTTCTATACCTTACAGGAGAATGATTTTGCTTACATTCCTTTATATGAAGGAGCGTATTTTACTGGTTTGAAAGAGTATAATGCATAGTTTTCTGGCAATTTTCTTTGTTTCTTTTTACAGCATTATCTGTCCTGTACTCTTGCTGATGGCTGCTAAATTTTATTTGCTTCCCTACTTGATAACATTAGTGATTCCGATTTCAGTTTTTCATGTGTTTTGGTTTAGTTTTTCTTTCTCATGTAACATTGGTGAAGAATCTAGGAATATGACATAAAGGTAGAATAAACATTAGTTTTGTGCATTCTTTGGTAATTTTTTTTGTAACTACAATGCTTTGCTACAAATATATGCTTTTCATTCAAATCACTGATCTATGTTTGTGTGATTTCCTAAACTTAATTGTGTATTATAAAAAATATAGTATCATAATTACATTCCTAATTAGAATTAGTATGTCTGTTTTTGTATCTTTACGCTGTACTTTAACACTTTGTATTACTTAGGTTATTTTGCTTTAAAAATTGCCTCAAGTAGAAAAGCAATCCCACTCATATTAAGACAGTGTACAAAACTGTAAATAAAATGTGTTCAGTGAATTGTCTTTAAAAAAAAAAACAGTCAGTCAGAACATACATGCCTCTACATGTGAGAGAGAGAGAAGAGAGAGAAGAACCATTTCTCTGTGAATGTTATAGAGTAGGGAAAAAAAGAAAAAAAATAGTAGTTTGTTGAGTAGATTTAAAGCAAAAAAAAAAAAAAAACACTGGACTTACATAAAATAAAATGTTCAATTCATTCACTTTATCAATAAATAGCTTTCAGTGCTAGATACCAAAAGTACTAGGGTGAAGGAGCAAAGAGAAGGTTCTTTCACCTCTACCCATCTTAGGTTTATTGGCTACAGCCTTAAATTAAACTGTCAAAAGACAGATTAACAAGAGAACAACCAGTTTATTAACACATGCATCAGGCATATCCATGAGTACCCAGTGATGAGTAACTCAAAGGTGTGACCAGAATGTGGGCTTATATAGCATCCTAACAACCAAATGATACATTTTTAGAGAAATGATAAGGCAAAGGCAAAGAACTTCAAATTTCTGAGTCGCAAATTGTATGAAGGCAAATATCGGGGAAACTAATGGAAAGTAAGAGTTTGCCTATAAGGTTTGTTACATGTGTCTTTCTGTCAGTGTCTCTGGGCTGTTTAGGGACTAGAGCTGTCTCAGGTGATTAACTTCTGTCCTTCCTGGTAGAGAGAGGAGAGACATTATTTTCCAGGCAGATGGGGGAGAACAGAGAGCTTTTCTTATATCTGCTTCTTTTCAATTGCCTTCAGCTCAAAATAACCCTTATGGCAAGGTGGCATATTTGGGGATGGCATATTCTGCTACCCCTCAGTGAACAAAGCAGACATTTTCCTCCAAACCTCAAGCAGCTTACCATCTAGTGAGAGAGACAGACAGGAAAACAAATACATAGTCAAAAACAAAAACAAAAACAAAAACAAATACATAGTCAATTAAAGGTCAGTTTTCTACATGAAGATGTTTGAAATGTAATTCATTGTCAAATTGTTCCAAGCAATTTCTATTGCTTTATGCCATTTTGCTCGAAGCACTATTGATTCAGTCATTTGCTAGCACTGATTTAGTTAGATGAATAAATAGGAAAAGGATGCTAAAGAGTCTGAGAGACCATCTATAGCAATCACCTTTGATTATAACATTTTGTTAAAAGACAATGCCCTATAAATAACATTTTTAAAAGGAAAATTAAGGAAACAATGTCATTGTTTTTTCATTCTTGTCCGTCTTTGGGGGGAAGATGTATGCATTCCTATTGTGGCTCTCTAATAAATTACCATGAACTGGGTGGCTTAAAATCACACTCATTTATTATCTTACAGTTCTAGAGGCTAGAAGCCTGAAATGGGTTTCACTGGCCTGAAATCAAGGTGTTGGCACATCCAAATCCCTTCTGGAAGCCCTAGGAGACAATCCTTGTGGTACCTTTTCCACATTCTGGAGGCTGCCTGTGTTTCCTGGTGGGAATCCTAAATCCACAGAAAAGACAAGTCCCCAAGGAATTCACAGACCTACTGGACAAGGCTTTGGATTTCTACTGAAATTCTATAGGAACTGAAGTGAGTAAGGTTTGTATCAGGAGCAGGCATGAGAGTTACAGAGAAGCAATCTTCACAATTTCCGTATCACTAAAACTAGAGGTTTATTAGATTAACAAAAACATGACTTAAAGCGCTTGTGTTTGAGGAAGGAGGCTGTAAGGTACTAAAATAAGTCTACCCACTGCCAACTCCTCCAGGTCAGAAATATGAAAATCAAATAGTTATTGGATAAGTGTCAATTCTTGAATGGCTAACTCTTCTCCAATATTGTTATACACCATCTGTACTCAGAAAGCAGAGCTCATTAAGGCAAAATAAATCTCTGGATTATGCAGTGTGTTTGTGTGATGTGTTTGACAAGCTTCAAAGATCACATTTACTTATTGTGTTTAATAACCTAACAACCATCTCTCTCACCCATCTTTCACAACTCTGGAAGACATCTCTGCTCTTCGGGCAGTTCAGTAAAACTAAAAGGTGGGACAGCCTGGATGTCTGCAGAGGAAAACAAGCAGTGAATCCAGGAAAAGAGATGCTTTCTGGTATTGAAAATACTACTGCCGAATTTACAAATGAGTATCTCCAGGCATTACCAAGAAGTTTTTAAATTGACAGCTGAATCTCAGGAGCTTGTTACTCCCATGTAAATGACTGGCAGAACCTCAGTTATTCACTGTCCTTATTTAGAATTCCCCGAGTGCCCAGGGAATGTCTCTCATGTACCCTAAATCAGGCCAAACCTTAGCTCAGGCCATTCACTACTATTATAAGTGCCCCAGCCTAGGTCTTTGATAACCACTGTCTACACACCACCACAGGATCCACCTACTTGGGAACCATCCTGGCCACCAGTATCTCCATTCTCCTGAGGCTGCTAGAACTGGACCTGCATAGGGACTAAGAGCCTCCACCCTACAGCATGCCCCAGCTTGAACTTCCCACCTTCAGTCGGTGTCCATAGGTCTGGACCTTGTCCCCAGTCAGACCCAGCCACCTCTACTTGGAGCTGGTGCTTAAGGGAGTAAGCATTCTCTGTCATTGTCCTGGATATCAACTCTTTCACCTGGGCCACCTCCTGAACTCCAGTACCACCCTTGACTTTCTGTGATCTGATTTCAACTTTTCCTCTCCGACCTAAAGTCCATCTTCTATCTCTTGCAGCTTGGGCTGTGAAGACTAATTCAAATAAATTAGGTATATTCATGAGGGTGTTACATGATTCTCAATTGTGGGGAAGAGAGAAGGATTTTGCCCCGAAGGCAAAAAAAAAAGTTGGGTTTGGCAATCTTTGGAGTTAATTTCGTTTGTCGTAACTGCAGGGTGCTACTGACATCTAGTGGATAGATGCAAGATTGCTGCTTAAACATCCTAAAATCCACTGCACGGCTTCCCACAACCCAAATGTCAATAGCACCAAGGTTGAGAAACTCCGGCTTAGATCTGTACCTTGGAAGAGTTACTAAGTTTTCAGTTTCCCAAACAGATTTTCTATTAGTTGCCATTTTTCATGTTCTACTTCTCTTTTTCTCCAGTTGCTGTGTTTTACAGGTTGATAAGAATAAATTCAGAAGACAATACACTGCTAATTTTCCCAAGAATTCACCCAATCCGACAAATTATGAAAAAAATACTGATATTCAAATTCCATCTAAAATTCAGCATGTTCAACACCTACTCAACAGCTGGGTCTTTGCTTCTTCTCAATCCTGATAATGCATATTCCTTTAAACTTTTTACAGATCGTTTTAGTCTTTCTGAATCTGAAATCCTAAACAAAACAAGCTGATAATCAGGATTTTTTTCCCCTTTTGATTTTTATCATTTACTGTTTAGTTGCTGTTCATTCAAACTGATAACCAAAGACTATCTCCTGGCCCTACAGCTAAAAGAAAGGAAAGAAGTAGGAACAAGGAAGAAAAAAACACAATCAACAAACTGGAAATATTTTTCAACAGAGGTCTATTAAATATTCTAAATCTTCAGGAAGGAGGAGATTCTGGGCATATCTTTGTACCTCCAAATAAGTCATTCAGTACTTTTTCTAAAATGTGGTTTCCCACTTAAAGGTTACCATAGCCTACAGACCCACCACATCCACATTACCTCCCAACCTCATTTCTTAGGACTTCTTCCCTGCCCTCTCCACTCCAACCACACCATCTGTGCATGCCAAGTATGCATCCATCTCTAGGCCATTGCAGTTCCTGTTCCCCCAGTCTGGAAGGCTCTTCCCTGACCCCATATCCACAGTGCTCACTTCTTCCCCCACCTCAAACCTTTCCTCCCCAATATATTTATAACAATAAAACACCAACCCTCTCTCTGCTTTTTCTCCATAGCACAATCTGACATAAAATATTATATTTGTTCTTTACCTTCACCTCTCACACTAGAAATTAACTCCTAACAAACAAGTGTAACAAAATCAAAAAGGCACAACTACCTACGTTCCGGACCTACACTGTTAATTAGCCACGCTGAACTTAATTCTGAGGGAGCAACAACTGGATTTAGGCATAAGCCCCCTTTTCTTGCAAAGCCAAAGTCAGCATTATTTAAACTAACGGACACATAGCAAAACCTGTACATTGTTGTCCATTCATTTGAAAAACAAAGTGCCCAGCACGGCATTTTGCCAAGGCATAAAAGTGATAAGCTTGTGCCTTTTAAACTTTGTGATGATGAACACTTTTTCTCAAAGTTTGAGAACTATCTCTACCCTGTGCATAATCAGGAACAAAATGCAGAAGACAGTGTGTTGGGCGAGGAGGGAGGAAGGAGGAGGGCTTGTCCCTTGTCTGTTTTATTCCATGCTATATTGACTGGGCCTTGAGCAATGTCTAGCTCTCAGCAGTTGTTTAATAAAATGTGTTGAGGGGCCTTCCCTGGTGGCTAAGACTCCGCACTCCTAATGCAGAGAACCCGGGTTCGATCCTTGGTCAGGAAACTCAATCTCACACGCCGCAACTGAGAGTTTGCATCCTGCAACTGAAGATCCTGAATGCTGCAACCAAGACCCAGTGCAGCCAAATAAATATTTTAAAAAAAAAAAAAAGTGTTGAAAGAACGAATGAATGAATTTGAAGGGGGTAAAGTGTATGGGCATTCGATATTTTCTGCTTAGGTTCCAAACCACCCTATCTTTGTTGTGTGTGTTAGTCGCTCAGTCATGGCCGACTCTTTGTGACCCCCATGGACTGGGCTCCTCTGTCCATGGGGATTCTCCAGGCAAGAATACTGCAGTGAGTTGCCATTCCCTTTGACTGGGGATCCTCCCTACCCAGGAATCGAATCCAGGTCTCCTGTATTGAAGGCAGATTCTTTACCATCTAAGCTACCAGGGGAAGCCAACTCCATCATAAAGATGGGACCTTATTATAGGATTATTATTATATTATTATAGGACCTTATTATAGGAAGCTCAGTTGTCAAGGGCATGGAAGGGAAGGGAATTTTCATAGAATTGTGGGTGGGGTGTAAAAACCTCTTTGCAAAGGGAACCTGGAATAGCTACCAAAATTTTGAATATATACACGTTTTGGCCCCCAAATTTCTCTAGGTTTACCCAGTGAAAATCACGGCACATATGCACGGCATTGCACTTGTGTTTGTTAACTCAAGACTTGAGTTTTAGCCTAGGATGCACAAAGCTATAAAGAGCATCGGTGCCACCCAACAAAAATAACGCTGAAATATTTCCAGTCATCTTAGCTAAGGAAAAAAAAAAAAAATCCAACAAATAACAACCACCCGCAAAAAGCTAAGGCACGTAGACTCAGAAGGCAGCTGAGCAGCCAAGACCAAAGTCTCAAGGCCCAGCTGCAAATTCCACCCGGAACGTCCCCGTGCTGCGCAAACCTCTCACAGCGGTTCCTCAGCCCGGCCGGGGGGCGCCCCGACTCAGCTCTTCGAGAAGTTTCTGTTTCCCGGAGCTGGACTCCGCCTAGTCGGGGATCAGATTCACTTTCTAGTTTCCCTTTCCCGCTCCTGTCCGCCCTTTAACAAAGACGGCCGCCCTCGCGCGCGGACGCAGCGCTGCGGTCACCTCGCCCGCGCGCCCACGCACACGCACGCGCGCCGCCGCTCAGCCGCAAAGGAGCAGAGGGCTGAGGAGAAAGCCCGAAGGGACCTGCACCTCCCGGAACTGCAGCAGAGCCCAGCCACCATGAGGTAAGGGCTTCTCCCCGCCTCTCCTCCCCAACTCCCTGTGGCCTTTGTTTTACACGCCATTCTCTCGTGTTCCGTTTGCCGGGCAGCGCCGCGGCCCGTGAAAAGGCCGAGCCCCAGAGCCCGGCCGCCGGGCGTCGGCGTTGGGGGCGCTCCCCTCCTGGGAGCTCGGTCCAGGTCCGCGGCGGCTGAAGGTGGGCCTGCCGGGGAGGGTGGCCGAGTGGACCCTTCCGCCAAGTCCCAGGCATCCGCGATCGGACTCTCGGGCCGAGTCGGGGGGCGGGGGTGGGGGTGGGGGGGCAGGGGGCGACGCGCCCCCGGGGACTTGTCACTTCCCTGCGGCTCCTGTCGCCGCCGCCCCCGGGCCGGTGCTGAGCTTCTGCGGTGCAGGTCCCCGCAGGCCGCAGCCTCGCGTCACACGCGTCCACTTCTGCCATTTTGCCTTTTTGATTCTTGGGTCTGACTTCCCCTCCTTTGTACCGTGGACAGATTGTTCCGGCTCCTCCCCATCCCCCGTTTTGTGGGGCTTTCTTTCTCCGTTTCCGAGACTGGCCTGTGGTGGGGGTCCTTGGCTGACCCCTTTTCATCTGGTCCCCTGCCCTGCACGGGGATGGTGAACGGTCTGCATTTAGGAAGCTGAGGCCTGAGGAGGTTCAGATGGTGGGCTCCTGCAGGCCTTACAGCCTTTTGTTCTAAATCCTGACTCGGACCACCTACTAGTTGGGTGACCCAAAGCAAAGTTTCTTCAACTCGGTGAGGCTGTTTCTTGTCTGTAAAAAGTGATGGCATCCATCTCTTAGGACTGTGGAAGCGGTTGTTGCTGAATGCCCAGCTCAGCTGAATGCCCATCTGCGTATATTTGCAGATGTTGGCTTTGTTAGGTATAAAACTGTTTAATAA
>NW_011494669.1:1732612-1796755 GCF_000754665.1 Bison bison bison
ATAAATGCCTTACTTCTACCCTTTGTAAGAAAGGAGGGAAGTGGGAGGTATAGGGAGGAAAAGGCCGATGGTGCCCTGCGAATGTCTGGTGGATGGGATGAAGAGGGGTGAACCCCACTGGGCACTAACTGTCTACCAAGGAAAATGAGACTGCTCCTTCCTGGCAAAAAAAACAAACACAATAAAACAACTCCCCACCACACACACACAAAATGGCCTAAAGATAAATGTTGCCTCTTCAGACACAATAGCCTCTCTCTGCCAGCTTCCCAGAGACAAAGTTAAAAAAGTAAGTAGACAGAGTTGAAAAAGTAAAATTTGTCATAGTGCCCAGTTGTGCGTAAATTCCATAGAGTGTAGGCAAGACACTTACATGGCTGACTGAATGTCCCCTGGAGATCTCACAACCACATGACAATCCCTGGGCAGCCCTCCCTCCTCATCCGCCTTGGGCAGAGGCAGATGTTCATTTCACTCTGTGGATGGGCAGAGGCTGGTAAGCCCATATTGTGGATCTGAGCAGGCTGTTAAGGGCGTGGCATGTCTTGCCTATGATTTTGGTGCATTTACACCAGAGAAAGGAACAACTACCCAGGGACAGTCATACCATGTTTCCCAGTCAGGACCTTAGGACCTTAGTCCAAAACCTATTTTCAAAATCTAAACAGAGAGCCAGAGAGCATGCCAAGATGGAAAAACAAATAGGACAGGGAAGACTGAAGTGGCAGAAAGTTTGGAACCAGTAGCAGGATGGAAAGAACTAGCAGGAATTCCCTCATCTGAAATTCAGGTGCTTTTTTTTTTTAATGCTAGGCTCATGCCTCTGGGTTGAAAATGCCAGAAGCTACCAGTATATAACTGCATTCATTCATTCACTCTGCAAGTATTTATTATTGAGCTCCTCTTATATACGGAAATCATAGATTCTGGGGACACACGGGTGAAAAAAATCAAACCAGAACAAAGTCCCTGTTCTCATTTAAATGGGAGAAATAGACAACCAAAAATAAGTGGGTAAATAATCAACATAAATAACCAAAAATGAATGAATATATAACATAATTCAGAAGGTGGTAAGAGCTATAAGGAAAATAAAATGGTGTAGTGGGCTAAGAGAGTGACCAAGAATGGAGGGGGTTGTTTTAGATACCTTTGCCACAGATTGCCACTTGGATAGGGAATTTTTTGAGCCAAGTTAAAGGAAGGAGCTAGTCACACAAGGATTTGGGAGCAGAGCTTCTCAAGTAGAGTAAAAACAAGTGTAAAAGTCTTTGAACTTGATATGTTCAAGATAGGAAGAAGGTCAGTATGTCTAAAACACAATTAAGAGGAGGAAAGGAGAGATGGTTGGGTGGGTACACAGATCTAGCATCTTTAGGGACTTGTAAGACGTGGCAAAGGCTAGATTAAGGTTTCAAATCTATTGGGAGTTTTTAAACCAAAAGACTGACATAACCGGGTTTACATTTTCAGAAGTTTACTAATATTATATGGGGGCCAAGAGTAAAAACAGGGAGACCAGATTTTTACCCCAGCTCCAAGGAAAGGTGGTAGTCTTTTAGACTAGGAAAATTGAAGTGGAAATGGGGGGGAAAGTGGATGGATTTGATATATCTGGGTGGTAGAATTAACAATTTCCCATTGGATTAGATGAGGGGTTGAGAGAAGAGGAATCAAGAGATTACTTCTAGGTTATTTGGCCTGTGGGACTAAGAGGTACCAAAAAAAGGTGGGGAAAACTAAGGTATGAACAGACTCAAGGAACCCAGATTTCTGTAATGAATATATTTACTTGAGATCCCAACTGAACTTCTAATTGAAAATGTAAACTAAAAACTAGAAGTCTGGAATTCAGGAGGAAGCAGAGATAGAGGACATACCTTAGGAGATCATCAGCATATACTATATCTTTAACTGGTTTATGGGGGAAAAAGATGTTTTAATTTCCTTACATTAATAATGATGATAATTATATCTTTGATAACTACGATTTTTAGTCTTTCTTCAGATCAGTTTTAACACATTTCTTCTCAGATCCTTTATTACTTGAAATAATCAATCCTCTCTGTCACTCCACAGCATGTCCTAGTGAGCTCCATCTCAAAATAATTCCAACAATGTAGAATGCTGTGACTTCAGATTGAGGGCTTATATTTGAAACCATTGTTTTCTTATCCCGAGACTTTTAACTGTCTGGCATGTCTTTCTCAATGAGCAGTTACACAACCTCTACCCGCTCTTTAAGCTGCTCTAAAATCTCTGTTTTTCTTCTAAGTCCTTCCCAGGCAAAGTGAATTTTACATACATTAGACATAGCCTGTATTTTAAAGCAAATCATTTTTTAAAACGAACTCCAATTTTCATATGAAAGATGTTGTATAGTATTATGGTTAAAAGGCATAAGCTTTTGTTTGAATTAGAAGTAACTTTGAATCTGTACTTGGCCACTTTATAGTATATAACCTTGGATATGTAATTTAAACTCTATTTCCCAGTCCTCATCCATAAAATTGTAAAAATAATAAGATGTTATAAAAGTAAATATAATTTGTGTAAATTGCTTGGCACTCTGCCTGGCTTGGGTAGTGTGGCAAGTGAATGGTTTTGGGGGATGTTTGGGTTTTTTTCTGTTTTGTTTTTATTTTTTGAGCTCTCATCTGATTCTGGAAGTATATGTTACACGTGTAACATTTGTACTTTTGAGTTGAATCTGTAGTGAGCCTAGGTCATATGCATAAAATTTTCTTCTCAAGTTTGCCATTTAATTTAGCTTTTCACCTTGAATAAAACGGGGAAAATTTCAAGTTAAAGGAGAGGTCTAACCTTTCGAGCTTAAGGTTTTCTTATGTATTAATCTCTATAGGCCCAGTGTCTTCAACTCTCCTGTCACATACAATAACCACTAGTCATGTAATATTTAAATTAACTAAAAGTAAATAAAATATAAAATTTCAGTTCATAGTTGTACTAGCCACCATTTCAAGTGATCAGTGGTCATGTGTGGCTAGTGGCTACCATACTGTACAGCATAGATAAGAACATTTCCATCTTGGCAGGAAGTTCTGTTGGAAAGCTCTGGTCTAGAACCTGCAATCGCTAAAATGTGGGACCTGTATATATATGTTTATATGTATACACAGATGATAAAAGAAAGAAAATAAGAAAAAAATTATAAAATTAATAATATAAGTGAACATGTCTACTAAATATCTAAATATATTATTAAGTAAGCTATTAATGTTTAAATTTAGTATTTATAAAAATTGGGAAACATTTCATGAAGTATACTATTAGGTTATAAATATGAAGTGGTTTTATTTTTCTGATCACTACTACTAATTCTGTTAATTAACCCGGTTCTCTAACTCTTCAACCACTTTTGGCTATTAGGGCAGCCTCTTTCCAGTTCCTGAAACTCAGCCCAATTCATTTTAAAGCCTCAATCTCATTTTGATTCAAAGCCCACTCCCCTTCCTCCTCAGCTCCCAGAAAATATTGATAAAAGTGCCATGAAGAATAGGAAAACGTGATAGACTAGACTTTAGAATGTCAGGCAAGGTGGAGATGCAGTTTAACCTATGGTGGTCAGGAGTCAACTTCTTTGAAGAGCTGAGATTTGAGCCAAGGCCAGAATTATGAGAATAAGTATGCCCTCTACTCTCCTAGGGCTTCCCTGGTGGCTCAGATGGTAAGGAATCCGCCTGCAGTGCAGGAGACCTGAGTTCGATCCCTGGGTTGAGAAGATCCCTTGGAGGAGGGCATGGCAGCCCACTCCAGTATTCTTAGCTGGAGAATCCCCATGAGAGAGGAGCCTGGCGGGCTACAAGTCCATAGGGTGGCAAAGAGGTGGACACCTCTGAGCAACTAAGCACAGTACTCTCCTAGGGAGAGTTCACAGAGTGAGAGAATAAAAAGTGTATTAAAGTACACCACCACATAATCCCATTACTCTGATTTTTTTCTTAACACTTATTAATATCTGGAATTATGTTGTCTGTTGATTTGTTTACATGTTTATTTTCTGTCAACCTCTATTGTTCCTTCCTCTCCTATAATGGGATTACCATGGAGAAAAGGCCTTTTTCTATCTTGCTCATTACTATATCGACTACAACTAGCATATTGCCTGGCATGTATGACATGAGGTGATCAATAAATGTTTCTTGATAGAAATATTACTATAGTTCTCATAAACATTTATACAAATATGCATACATATATATAAGGGAAAGGGTCCTGTGTGCAACAGAAAGGGAAATAAATACACACACACTGTTCATCCAATAATTAGAACATTTCCTTCTTCGAGAGAAGCCTTAAGCAGCTTTGTTCTGTAAATTTCTTGTGACCCTTAATTATGCCCAATACTAGATTTAGAAAGTCTTTCCTGACTGCCTCAGCACTACCATAAGCAAAACAAACAAAATTAGGTATATTAATCAGCTTCAGACAGGAGAAATCCAGTTCATACTGGCTTAAGAAAAGAGAGATTATTTCTTTAAAAAGGTAGAAGTACAGGGATTGACAGGGTGATCCAGGCAATACCTGATTTCAGGAATTTAGTCAGCATCACAAGCAATCTGTCTTTGTTCCCAAGCTCTGTTTTCCTCTGTGTTTGAGTCTCTCTTAGGCAGGCTGTCCCCAAGGATTTGGAAAGATGGCCACCAGCAACTCCAGCTTGTATTCTACCAGCTTAAAATTTTTGGAAGAGAGAGAGTTCCCGCAAAGCCCCATTTCAGCAAAATTATGTTTTAATTGAATAAATCTGAATAAATCACTGAGGCCAGGGAATGGCTGGAATATTGTGTGCCTTCACACGCTGGAGGAAGTGTAGGCAGCCTGTCTCAAATCACATGGATTGAGACGAGGGGGAGATGTTGCTCCGCCAAATGAAAGCCACAGATGTCTACATCTGGACTGTGTGCCCTTCCCGAGTCACTCCCATGGCACTGTATTGGAATGCTGATTTGTAATTGGCTGTGTACTTATAAGCTGTGTATAAGTAGGCCTGTGTCTTATTCACAGTTACACCTCCAGGGTTATTCAGAAGATCTTGGGCATAGAAGCCTATCAGTAATGAGTAAATATTTCCTAACCCCTTCCTCTTCATCTTCCTGGTTTCAGAGATGAAACTAGGCCCTGAAGAAATTACACTATGCTTCACAAAGGGAGTTTAACAAATATTTGTGACGAACATTAAGGGCAGTAATAGGTGACAGTCTTTATTGTTGCCCACAACCCTAAAGGTCAGAAGGATGTGGCATTTAACATTAAAACCTACTAAGCCTCCTTTTGCCTTTTCCCCATTTTCTCTAAATCTTTGTTATTTCTCAAACGTATACTTCCTCCCATCTCTTGGTGTACCTGTTCCTATCTGACTCTGCTTTTTTTCTGTGTGGAGTTCCCTTTCTTTTTCTGCAAAACTTATGTATTCATGTGGCTTCGCTCTCTCCTTCAGTTTTTTCTTTTTCTTATTTTTCACTTTCTCCTCTTTTCCTTCACTATTCATAATACAGAGATGAAATTTTTATGTTATTTATGTGTATATATCTATTATTCTTAATTTTCAAAGCTAGTAAATAAAATAATTTAAATTCCCCTCTCTAAAAACAGGTGTTCCATATGGGTTAGTGACTGCCTGAAAGAAATAGATACCTTGTAAGATAGAAAACACTGTTCTCTGTAGAATTGATTTTGCAATAAATAATGTGAATTTAATGGAATATTTCTAGAATACAAGTATACACAGAGGAAACTAGTATAAACTTACAGAAGCCTAGTGCTTTAACTGTAAAATCAAGTAGATAAAATAGGTTGTTAAGCAAAGAACTGTATTTAAGATTTAAAAATTTATTATTTTCTTTATTTCTTCAGAAATTAAAAAGTGTTTTTATCTTTAACAGTGAAATTCCTAAGGACTGCTTGAAGACCATTCTTTTGGAGTTAGAATGTCACTTCACATGGAATTTACTTAAGGAAGACATCGATCTGTTTGATGTAGAAGATACTATTGGGCAACAGCTTGAATTTCTTACCACAAAATCCAGACTCACTCTTTATAACCTATTAGCGTACGTGAAACACCTCAAGGGCCAAAATGAAGATGCGCTAAAGTGCTTGAAACAAGCGGAAGAAATCATACGGCGAGAGCACTCGGACAAGGAAGGAGTACGAAGCCTGGTCACTTGGGGAAACTATGCGTGGGTTTACTATGACATGGGTCAGCTTAAAGAAGCCCAGAAGTATATAGGCAAGATAGGGAGCGTCTGCAAGACATTGTCTAGTCCTTCTGACTACAAGTTGGAGCGTCCAGAGATTGACTGTGAGAAAGGATGGGCACTCTTGAAATTTGGAGGAAAATATTACCAAAAGGCTAAAGCCGCTTTTGAGAAGGCTCTGGAAGCAGAACCAGACAATCCAGAATTTAACATCGGCTATGCCATCACAGTGTATCGGCTGGATGATTCTGACAGAGAAGGGTCTATAAAAAGCTTTTCTCTGGGCCCCCTGAGGAAAGCTGTCACCCTGAACCCAGATAATTCCTACATTAAGGTTTTTCTCGCACTGAAGCTTCAAGATGTGCATGCAGAAGCTGAGGGGGAAAAGTATATTGAAGAAATCCTGGACCAGATATCAGCCCAACCTTATGTCCTTCGTTATGCAGCCAAATTCTATAGGAGAAAAAATTCCTGGGACAAAGCTCTAGAACTTTTGAAAAAGGCCTTGGAGGTGACACCAACCTCTTCTTTCTTGCATCACCAAATGGGACTTTGCTATAGGGCACAAATGATCCAAATCAAGAAGGCCACTCGCAACAGACCTAAAGGAAAGGATAAACTGAAAGTTGATGAGCTGATTACCTCGGCTATATCTCATTTCAAAGCAGCCGTGGAGCGAGACTCTATGTTTGCATTTGCCTACACGGACCTGGCCAACATGTATGCTGAGGGAGGCCAGTATAGCAATGCTGAAGACATTTTTCAGAAAGCTCTTCGTCTGGAGAACATAACTGATGATCACAAACATCAGATCCACTACCACTATGGCCGCTTTCAGGAATTTCACCGAAAATCAGAAAATACTGCCATCCACCATTATTTAGAAGCCTTAAAGGTCAAAGACAGGTCATCTTTGCGTCCTAAACTGACAAGTGCTCTGAAGAAATTGGCTACTAAGAGACTTGGGTACAATGCTTCAGATGTGCAGAGTTTAAGTGCCCTAGGGTTTGTTTACAAGCTAGAGGGAGAAAAGAGGCAAGCAGCTGAGTACTATGAAAGGGCCCAAAAGATAGATCCAGAAAATGCAGAATTTCTTACTGCTCTCTGTGAGCTTCGACTTTCCATTTAAGTACACACTAGGAAATTAGTTCTAAGCTTTTCTCTCCTTTTTGCGTTCTTATATTTTTGTTTATTGCTTTAATCCATTGTTCATTTAGACCTAACTTTTATTGAATGGTTACTGTGTACCTGGCATCATGCTAAATACTTTATATACATGATGATGAATCTTTTGTTTTTAAAAAAATTTCCATTGAGAAACAGCAAAATTTCAGCTGTTGTAGCTTTTAAAAATCATATGGTCATGATGACTTTATATCCTTTATCTGTGCTATTTATAATTTCTGATTAAGTTTTGTCAGATTTTCCATATGTATGCCTAAGTTTAATCCTACACAAGCTTTTGACACCTAAGTCATGAGCACTCTTTCAGGAGTGCAAAATTATATCAGTTAAGCACTTAACTTGTAGCTTGCAAAGATGGAAACTTCCAAGTTACAGATGTTCTGACTTTGATGAGGATATTTAACCACAAGCCTGATAGTTATCTAAAGAATCCTCTTTGTTGGAAGAAAAAAGTTTATAATAATAAGTTTGTCATCCCTGATGACTTCAATAAAAGGAGGAAAAATTAGAACATGAGAGAAAAGATCTTCCCAAATACAGAACTTCAGGGACTCATGAGAAATCCAAAGTATTAACTCCCAGAATGTTCATCAAGTAGCTAGAAATAGTGATGAGAAAAAACAAGGATGGGAAAATCATTAGTCTCAGTTTTTTCTAGTTGTTTTAACTGGAAGAATAAACCTAAAGCTAATTAGATGGAATTAATTTAATTCCTTCCCATTAAAATTGCAGTATTTTTAGGGTAAAATTGAGATTAAAAAGCAGACCAATTGAAAATTTGGGAGAAATAATAAACAAATGGGTAAAATAGATACCCCTAACCTGTTTCCCTAGATTACCAAGACTTCAGTGATTTAGTTTTGGGTCTGAACTGGGTCATTTCTGGCCTTTGGTTAGCTGTTTTAGTATTCCAGAGTTACTTCTGTGAAGCTTTTCCTTTTGTCTGAAGTTTTCAGATTGACATGTTTTCCTGTAGATCCTCTAGAAACAGTTAAACCCTGTTTTCAGTTTTAATATTCACCTTGAAGGGTCACTGCTTAAGGGCTCTTATCCCAGAGGACTTTTAAAATTGAGATGTTGCTAAAAGTATGCAGTTATATTTACCACCACAGTATTAGTGGGGAAATGTGCCATATGATTTAATTCTCTGTACCTCCAATGAAGCTCTTAAAACTATTGTATATATGTGTGTGTTTTTCACTTTTTCTTACTATGTTTATTTTTTAAATTTCTATTATGGTTTTCATTATTATAAAATTAATAAATTCTCATTGTACAATTTCACAAAATACAGAAGTGTAAGAATTTAAAAATAAGAGCACTGTCTTCACCCTACCCCAATTCCACATGCCCAAGGTAAACTGTTAATAATCTGATATGTATCCTTCCAGATATTTTTTCTATGCATATTCAAACATACCTAAATACTTCAGTGTATCTCATAAATTAAAATTTTTAATGTTTGTTTTACTTATGTCCCTGCTGTTTTTATTTTGCTGTTTTGTTTATTCAAGAAGGAAGAATAGGCAAGGAATGATTTTATGTATTTCAGTAATTTAGGACTGAAGTCCTAACCTATCAGTAGAAGTATTTGGCCTGTTTTGTAGCAAATGTTTTATTTTGCAGTAAGTCAGTTTTCCCATAGAGAACAATACTATGATTAAGGCTGTGTTCCCAAGTAGAGACTTCACAGTGAATAAAATTACATTTGTGATATCAAAACAAAGATACAACTATAAACCTCTATATCTAAACATTAGACTTTTAGGTCTATTAAATGACTTTAAAATCCACTAGATACAAAAATTTTGAACTATATAAGAAGCATAACATACTAAGAAAATGTAAAATCAGTACAAAATCATATGAAAAATACAACTCTATTAACCTAAAATTAATTAACTTTAAATTTTGTCAATAATTGTGCTTGCCTACTTAAAATTTGTAAGTATGTAGAGATACTTTCATAGACTCATTTTTTAAAAAAGACCTCAAACTTCACCTTTATTAATTAACCATCAAATTTTGAATACTGAATTACCTTCCTAAATGATAATTTCATCTTTGAGCCACCAGGGAAGCCCCAATTTCATCTTCAGATAGTCCTTATTCTTTGAAATTTGTTTCTTCCATTTAACAAGAGACGTCTAGCCTGTAGTCTACACATTTTGGTCTATAGGGACCTCAGAGATCTAAGCCTTCCTAGAGATTTTGCAGTAGTTAAAACTCTTGATTGCAAATCAGAAAACTCAGCTAAAATGACCTAAGCAAAAATGAGAATATAGTGGCCGATGTAATTTAATAGTCCAGGGACAGCACTAATTTCAGATAAATTTGCAGGGACAAATAAATCACCAAATACATATGGCTATTGTTGGAAGTCAAGTAATGCTGAATAGCCAAAAACCAAATGTCGTCTACATATATCTTAAAGTAATTGAAGACTATCGCCATGTGTCCCTGAAACTTAAATTTAAGTTAAACATGCAGTTTTCTTCCACCCACGCTCATAAGACATATTGAAATCTCTTCCTCATCATGGTTATTTTGAATTCTCTCCAAATTGTCCTTATCCTTTGCCTGGGTTTAACTTCATAACCAAAATGAGGCTTTAGGACTCTGGTAGAATGATCCCTTGTCTGTTTTTTCTAGGGATTATATGTATATTAATTTAGGCAAAATAATATCCACTTACTACCTACTTACGTGTAGTTTTTTCCACACACGCCATTTTAAGACATGTCTTTCATATCCTAATCCTGAGCATTTGGCTTTTGAAAGTGTTTTATGTTACTTGGTAGCATTTAACACTTCAATTCAGATGATCCATATCTCTTCAAGAAATTGTTGAGGAAATGTTTGTATCTAATATGCTATCCATTGCAAATAACAACAGATAATAGAAAACCCAGGTTAAGCTGTCTTTAATAAAAACCAGTACATCATGTTTTCCAACAAGGCTTGATCTCAAAACAGTGTAATCAAGACAAAGTCGCAGTCTCTCCTCAGTACTGAGTTACCAAATTTGGCTCTATTCTGAGAAAAATAACTGTGATCCTCGTATGGAAGACACATGTACTCTTGTCTCTATGCAGTGGAAAAGTGCGCATCTCCTCCCACAACCATCTGAGAATGCCAGGTTTGCTCTGATAGGGCCATCTTGGCTTATATAACCATTTTCAAATAAGTCATCCTGGCCAAAGAGAGAGAGACAATGTTCATTAGTTAGGCATGAGACACAGATGACCCAGAAAGCCAGGAATGAAGACAAAGTTGACTTCCCTGGAAGCATATGGACTGCAAGAGGTAGGGGTGGAATTACCAAGAAAATCAGGATTGGAACACTGACAGCCAAAAATGCCAAAAGTACGTAGATTCAAGTTGTGCCTTCTTACCCACTCCGTACATTTCTCTGTAGCAAGTAGAGTATTTCAAAAAGGAGCTAGTCATTCAAACTCTAGTCAATAATGAAGGCCCCGGTAAAGTTTATCTGTCGGGATTTTAGTCTGGTCCTCTTATTCCTCTTTATCCCTTCAGATCTGTTCTCAGCATCATTGAAGGCAGCCTGGTAGGGGCAGTAGTGTGTGGAAGGTGAACCAAGGGAAGTTATACTCACATTGTAGTAACTGCCACCAACTGTGATTCAGACAACTTCAAGAAATAGGTAGAATAACCAGAGGCATTACAGCTTGTGAGTGTACCTGAAGTACCAGAGATGACTGTGATGACCGAAATAATGACCTGTATTCAACAGAGCTGAGCAGCCCCAGAAGAAGCCTTCACCAGCTTATTCACAGCTGCCATGAGGGCTACAGGCCTTGAACCAGACAAGTCCAAATTCAAAGTGACAAAGGGAGATGATAAAAGTGAGTGTGGGATGATTTAGACATCAAAAGACAGATTACCCATGTGGTCAGCTTGTACAAATATATATGTCTGTAATGGTAGAGGCCCATATCAAAATAACTGCTTTGCATTCATTAAAAGGTACTTCAATACGTTACCTTATTTAACTATATCAACACTGCAAATGAATGGAGCAAGCAACTCCTCAGAAGTCAGTTAAGTAACAATCAGAATCACACAAGGGAGGATCTTACCTCTCCACTCCCCTCTCAGGACCACAGCCTCTTGTTCCTCTGCAGTTGTCTTCTTAGCCAAAGTTCTCTGGATCATTGAGATGTGGTTTCTTTTCCGCCTTAGTTTCATCTTGTCCTGTGATCAAGCCACACATACCTATCCCACCCCAAACAACTCCAACCCTCTCTGGCAGTGTCTTATTTCCTAAGATAAATGTGTTCATAAAGTATTTTATTGTACTCCAAGTGAATTAAAAAACAGATCTAATTACTAGAAACATGTGCAGAAGTGCCATGTATATATTCCTCTATTTGCTGTGAACTTAGGGGTCCTCTATAAGTGATTAACTAGAATCTTCTTCTTAATATCTCCTATCATGATGGCCTAAGCAGAGTAAGCAGCAGAATAAGGAAGGTGAGACGTGTGTTTTGGGAAAGCCATATCTCATGGGAGCACACAGGTGCCTCATGGGTAAACTCTGAAGGACGAGCATGGATTGGTGTCTCTCGGATTGAACACCGAAGACTGAGCACACTGGCTTTTCCTGTCCTTCAGGAAAAGCGACGCCTGTCTAAGCTGCTCCCAGCATCAAAGGGTAAAATGGGCTGAGGGTAAAGAGAGAGAGATGAGTACTCCAGAGTTCAGAAGTGAGCTGATAGGTCAATTTCCTCCAAACATGTCCCTAACTCACCACCAGACTGGAGCAAAGCCCTGGGAAAGAGAGAATGCTAGTTCAGCCATATATTAGACTCTAGTTGAATAGCCATAGCTAACTCATAGCTACATAGAATATAATGTGTACTATGCTGTTCTAAGTGCATTGCATGTATTAAACTTATACAATGTTCACAAAATCCCTATAGATAAACATTTTTGTTATTTCCTTTTGCATATGAAGACACTGAAATTTGGAGATATTAACTAAGCCCAAGGTCACATAGCTAATAAGAGGTTAAAAAAAGGATTCAAATCCTGGATGTCTGGTTCTAAAATACAATATACTATACAATATTATCTAGATAGGTCTAAAATTTGGAATGAAGGATGTGGGGTGATAGGACCAATCTTTACAGAAACTTAGGAGAATGCCACAGAGAATGACATGAGAGACAGACGTTCTACAGTCATAGGTCACCCAACACTTTCACAGAGAGTTCCAAACTCCCTGGAAGGAATTGTGAAAGGGACAGGGATTAACAACTGCTCTGAAACCACTAGAGAGAATGGCCCAAGAAATCAAGGGACTGAATCGTCTTACGAGTTGGATATTAAAAATCAGAGATTTGAGGGTACTCTTTCTGCCCCCTTCTGATGCCTATGTCAGAAGCTTTCTCTATCTCCTTTATACTTTAATAAAACTTTACTACACACACACAAAAAAATAAATAAAAAATAAAAATAAAAGTCAGAGATTTGGGATAAATTCCTCGAAAAAGAAAGCAAGCCTTGCCTTGAACCTCCAAGCCATGGACCTTGGAAAGTACCTCTGAGCCCCTAATTCCACTGATTATTCCTTTAGCTTAAGAGACACTTCACCTCCCTTCACATCCTTTCCCTCTTCCATACCATTTTAACTCTAGCAACCTTACCCCCAATCTCACCAAAACAAACAACAAACATAAAAACCAAACAAACCCTGAAAATGAAAACTGCTTACAGGTCATTTGTATAGAAAAGCCTTTTATTGACAAAGTTTAGGAGAGAATCTATAATTTAATAATTTAATATTAGATAAACACTTTTTTAAAGGAAGAGAAAGGAAGAAAGCATAGAAGGAAAGATGGAGATGGGAAAAAAGAAGCAAAGAAAGAAAAGAGAGAGATGGATTGAAGAGAAACAAGAAAGAAGAAGGAAACACCCTCAACCATTTCTTGATAGTTCCACCTCTTGCCCTGATTCTGGGCCTTACCTCCTTCCCTCTCTCTACTGTTCTGAAATAAGAACCAATTCTACTGATTTCCTTAAAAAGAACAATTCAGTTTTCTCTTATCTTCATATACAGACCCACTTATGCACAACCAAATTCAAGTTGCTTAGTTCAACAAAAAGTTCTTAATGCTTATATGATACACTGTCCTTTGAAGGCAATTGTTGCTATAAATAAATAGCGGCCCCTTACAATTTCATAGGAATTACACATTTAAAAATAAATTCAGTCACTAAATCCAGCATAATTTGTATACAGTAAAACAAGGATGCTTTATGCTTCCAAATTACACAGAATACACTCCTCTATTCATTTGGTTTCAACATTTCTCAAATTCGACTCTGGTATGTGTTTGAGACTTTATCTTATACTTTATTTTTTTTCTTTATCTTATACTTTAATTAAATCCTTTATCAACTCACATCAAACCGATTAACACAATAGTAGGGGACCAAAAATGGGAACCAGGACAGCAACCTGAATTCCCAAAAAAGTCCACAAAGGGCTCAAACACTTTTTCACATTAAATTTTGCCTATGGCACGCTGCAGTCCATGAGGTTGCAGAGTCTGACATGACTGGGCAACTGAACATAACAATCCCTCGTTAGGTCAATTACAATCATCACTTATTTTAACTTTGATATGCTAAATAGAGAAGTGACCTAGGAAATAAGAATATACACAGAAAAGTACAACAGAGCACCTTTATCCCTATATTTGTATTGATACTTGCAAGAGGAAGAGGATAAATGTGGAATGGGTCGCAAGTAGGAAATGAGGGAGGGAAGAGAAGGAAATAACAAATTTTAATGTTTGTTCTAAACTTGGTCTTGTCCAGTTAAGCTATAATTGGAGGCACCACCAACTTTAGGGACGTGGTCTCAATAATTCCAGCAGATGGCAGTGCAGTGCTGCATAACAGGTATTATAGTTATTTCAAAATAAAAACCACCAAAAAAACCTTCTTGAACCTCTGGACCCCTTAAGAAGAAAAAAACATACAAAGTATTCCTTTTTAGGGTTGAGAAGTAATTATTAAAGTATAACCCCATGCTCTGAACATCTTTTTAATTTGTGAAGTGAACGTGGAAGTGTTAGTCACTCAGTCCTGTCAGACTCTTTGTGACCCCATGGACTGTAGCCTGCCAGGCTCCTCTGTCCATTGGATTCTCCAAGCAATACTGGAGTAGGTAGCCATTCCCTTCTCCAGGGGATCTTCCTGAACCCAGGGATTGAACCTGGGTTTCCCGCATTGCAGGCAGACTCTTTACTATCTGAGCCACCGGGAAGGTTTTAATTTGTAGACAGCAAATGCAACCCCAAATCCCAGCAGTCCCCAAAGTTCCAGACACCTCTGTGGATCCCCTCATCAAGGTGTTTATTACTGTCAGCTTATGCATGGTTTTGCATTGGCCTCAGGAATTGGCTTCCCTTGTGGCTCAGCTGGTAAAGAATCCCCCTGCAATTCAGGAGACCTGGGTTTGATCCCTGGGTTGGGAAGATGCCCTGGAGAGAGGAAAGGCTACCCACTCCAGTATTCTGGCCTGGAGAATTCCAGGTCACAAAGAGTAGGACACGACTGAGCTACTTTCACTTCTAGGAATCAACTAGAGCCCCAGGTAGCTGCATAAAGCAGCTTCCCCACATCCTTTCCCCTTACTCCCCAGCTTCTTCCCCTGAAAACAGAACAGGCTGTTTCCAACCCACTCAGTTCCATACCAGAGTTCCTCAGAATCATCTCAAAATTTGGCCCTTCATGAATTCTTCCTCTCCTAACCTCCAGCGTGTGCAGTGCCCTTAGCCCCAGGTCAGCATTGAAAACCTCTTGTGATCATTCTCACCTGTGTTCGTTTCAATTTACCGATTAGTTGGTACACCTGAGACCACTGGACAGGGCAGTACGTGTGTTTTGAATTCCCCGCTATATATAACATGGTGCCAGATTCCAAGGAGGCGCTTAATAAATAGTTATGGTTGATTAACTCCTCTCACCAACTCTTTAAAGAGTTTGTCAGCATGCCATCTGATTTTCAGTCACACCCGGTGAGTTAGAAGCCAGCCATTAGAGCAGGTTGACTCTAGCGGGGAACTTCTGCTACTGGCTGAATCCTGGTGCAAGGTTTTTGTGTCAAGTAAAAGCAGCTTGTTTGGTCCCAAACTGGGACCCCAAGCTGGGGTAACTGAAACCCCAGCTTTTCACACTTGAGGCACATGTGCGCCACTTTTTCCCAACTTTCTAGGGTTTCCTTGCATGGGCAGTGCTCCATGCCTGGGCCTGGCCCTGGGCCTAATTTAAGCACAACACAGTTATTTAATTAAACTAGTCTCAGTTCAACATTGGAGAAGGCAATGGCACCCCACTCCGGTACTCTTGCCTGGAGAATCCCATGGACAGAGGAACCCGGTGGGCTGCATGTCCATGGGGTCGCTAAGAGTTGGACACGACTGAGCGACTTCACTTTCACTTTTCACTTTCATGCATTGGAGAAGGAAATGGCAACCCACTCCAGTGTTCTTGCCTGGAGAATCCCAGGGACGGGGGAGCCTGGTGGGCTGCCATCTATGGGGTCACACAGAGTCGGAAACGACTGAAGCGACTTCGCAGCAGCAGCAGTTCAACATAGTCGTATCATTTTTACATTCAGGCCTCAGTCTAAGTTTTATTTAGTGTATTTCTACCAGCTCTTCTCTTTGCCACTTTTATTCCCTTTCCCAAACCTGCCCCATGATACTCAATGCTCTGGAAGTCCTGCTTCTTATATAGGACACTTCTCATCAGGTGTCCTATTTCGGCCCACTGAATTGGGAACATCCAACATATCCTACCTTGGGGCTTCCCTGGTGGCTCTGATGGTAAAGAATTTTGCTGCAGTGTGGGAGATCCAGGTTTGATCCCTGGGTCAGGAAGATACCCTGGAGAAGGGAATGGCAACCCACTCCAGTATTTTTGCCTGGAGAATCCCACAGACAGAGAAGCCTGGTAGGCTACAGTCCATGGGGTTGCAAAGAGTAGGACACCACTGAGCTACTAACACTCGCACTGTCAACGTATCCTGTGCATTCTGAGTGCGAAACTTCAAGCAAACCTGACCTTCTTTAGCCCCACCCTTGCTGCATTATAATTCTCTTTAGTAGCTGCTTCCTTTGTTCTTTTTTGTTTGTCCATTGGTTGTTTTCACTCATTCATTCACCAAGTATTTACTGAGTGACTATGGATTAGGCACTGGACTCCGGCAAGTCAGTCAGTATGATCTCTAACCCCAGAAAGCTTGTGATTTTGTAGAGGTGACATTTAAAAATAAACACACAAATGAATATGGAATTATAATTAAAATATGTTCTCTGGTGGGAAAGAGCAGGGTGCTATGAGAACGTGTTGTGTGGGTGGTGATAGTGTGATAGGCAATTTTTGTGCCTGTGTGCTCAGTCGTGTCCAACACTTTTGGGACCCCATGAACTGTAGACCACTAGGCTCCTTTGCCCATGGGATTCTCCAGGCAAGAATACTGGAGTGGGTTGCCATTTCCTACTCTAGGGACTCTTCAGGCACTGTGATTGAACCCCACGTCTCTTGTGTCTCCTGCAGTGGCAGGCAAATTCTTTACCACTGCATCACCTGGGAAGCCCAATAAGTAATTTAGATGGAGGCAACAGTTTAGGGAAGGGAAGTGACATTTATATTGAAGCCCAAAGGGTGAGAAGTGAGTATCTTGAGGGATGACATATGCAAAACGACTTTGGAAACAGAACAGGGCACTGCAGTGTGGTGAGAACAGTGTAGCCCAACAGGAGGTTTGGAAGTGAAGCAGAAGCTCACCACGCAGGACATCATGGGCCATATTCCAGTGTGTAACGTCAGTGATTCTGAAACAGGCTTGCCCTGGGACTTCCCTGGCAGTCTAGTGGTTAAGATACCATGCTTCAAAGGCAGGGGAGGGGTGTATTCGACCCCTGGTTGGGGAACAAAGATACTACATGCCATGTGGTGTGGCCAAAAAATTAAAGAAAAAAAAAAGGCTTTCCCCCTCCCTGTTTGACCTTTAGAAACCTTTGAGTCAGATGTCCAAATTCTTCCCCCTCGGTGTTCCCACCTGATACACATTCAGACTCTGCTTAGGTCCCTGTTGAAAAAACAGGGACTGAGAATATGTCTTCACTTTTCCTAGGGTCGGGACCACCAACCCATCCATCATTTCAAGTGCCAGGAGGAAAAGACCTAACCTGCCATCACAGGAGTAACGGTTTTATGGGAAAACTTTAAAAGGGCTGCACTTTAAAATGCTAATTTTAATGCCTTTTAATGTCAATGCATTTTCAATGCATTACTTTGCCAACAAAGGTCCATCTAATCAAAGCGGTGGTTTTTCTAGTAGTCAGTTATGGATGTGAGAGTTGGACTATTAAGGAAGCTGAGCACCAAAGAATTGATGCTTTTGAACTGTGATGCTGGAGAAGACTTGTGAGAGTCCCTTGGACTGCAAGGAGATCCAACCAGTCCATCCTAAAGGAAATCAGTCCTGAATATTCATTGGAAGGACTGATGCTGAAGCTGAAACTCCAATACTTTGGCCACCTGGTGCGAAGAACTGACTCATTGGAAAAGACCCCGATGCTGGGAAAGATTGAAGGTGGGAGGAGAAGGGGACAACAAAAGAAAATATGTTTGGATGGCATCACCGACTTGATGGCCATGAGTTAGAGCAAGCTCTGGGAGTTGGTGATTGCTGGCATGCTACAGTCCATGGGGTCACACAGAGTCGGAAACAACTGAGTGACTGAACTGAATTGAACTGAATGTCAATGCAAATCTTCAGTGGAACATACACTAACTCCTCAAAAATAGGGAATTCCCTGGCAGTCCAGTAGTTAGGACTCCATGCTTTACAAGTGCCTGGCTTCAATCCCTGGTTGTGGAACCTTCAAGCCTCACCATGTGGCCAAAAAACATTTTTAAGGAAAGTATAAAAGTGTTTGTATTTAATTTTAGACCAATCTTAGAGCCTGGATCCCTCAGAGAGGCCTCTGACACTTAAATAATTAACAGTAATGAGTGAGTGAGTGAGTGAAGTCGCTCAGTCGTGTCCAACTCTTTGCGACCCTGTGGACTGCAGCCCACCAGGCTCCTCCGTCCATGGGATTCTCCAGGCAAGATTACTGGAGTGGGTTGCCATTTCCTTCTCCATGGGATCTTCCTGACCCAGGTCTCCCACATTGCAGGCAGACGCAAGTTAAAAGTGATCACTCTTTTCCAGAATTGAAGCACTTTTCACTTATTTGACACTTCCTTAAGCTTGGTGGTGCTAGTGGTAAAGAACCGCCTGCCAATGCAGGAGATGTAGGAGATTCAGATTCCGTCCCTGGGTAGTGAAGATCCCCTGGAGGAGGGCATGGCTACCCGCTCCAGTACTCTTGCCTGGAGGATCCCATGGACAGAGGAGCCTGGCGGGCTACAGCCCATAGTGTTGCTAAGAGTCAGACATGACTGCAGAGACTGAGCATATAGGCACACAAGCTTCAGGTAGCTAGATCACATGGGGGCTAGGAAAGGAAGAGTTTTAGCCTGCAATTCAGACACCTGAAGGAAGTCCACAGCAAGGGGTCCCCATCAGCCTTGTAGGTAATGATGTGGCCCTTTAATATGTCACACTGACCACCCGTACCCTCGACTAGCATGAACAAATTGTTCTTGCCAAATTTAGTTATTCCTTGACAACTGAAGGAAGACATGTCCTGTCAACATTTCAAATGGCTTCATCAGGAGTGGAGGCAAAGACGTAAAGAACTGTAGATGCTGGGACAATGGGTACTTCAAGTACATTGTACTTTTCTTTCTGGCTTTGTCTATGTTTGGAAAGTTTCATTATTAGTAAAATGTTCTAAACGTTTCCTTTTATGTCATTATTTATTATTTTCCTCACTTCTCCCACCAAATGTTTCTCTGTGCTAATGGGACAAAATCCCAGTTATCTCTTACTGGGAGCTGCTCTGGCAACAGGTTAAAAAAGACTCACAGCTTTGAAGTATAAGAAGAGAAACTCGGGTATTTATCTTGAATTCACACTATTTCACGTCAATGAGCAGTTTCTGCGTTAGATCTATTGGGCCCAGAAAGGTGAGTGCCAAATAGATATCACCATCTTCATCATCATGGGGCAATGGGATTTCAGAAGGAACACACTGCCTGGCTGAGTAAGCATGACTTTGGTTATGCACAGCGTGCTCCCCAAACTTTTCCATGTGCCCCCACACGCAAATGCTCCCAAAGAGGAGTCTGGATCAACAGACAGCAAATTAAACCACTAAGCCTGAAGTAGTGGTCTTAATAGAACCAGGCTCTTAGGAAGTCTTGGAAATTTCCAGTCCAGGGTCTTCTCATCTATACTCATTGGAAGACTGAAGCATAATCTAAAGGATTTTATCTGCCCAAGGAAGGGCTTATTTCCAAATGGTGCAGTGACTACTGAGTCAGAAGTCATGGGACCTGATGCCTCAGTTTCCATGTTCATGAAAGGGTGAAAAGATAGGTTATTATACATTGCATAGGAAGCGCTTAACACGGCAGGTAACATGTTGAAGTACTCAATAAATGGTTTTGGCTTTTGTAAATTATTTGATTACTTACAACATCTTTATATGCCAGTGACATCTTGGCTTGACCCCAGATAGACCCACTCATAATCCAATTCAAACCCCTCGTGCAGGGGAAAAATGTTTTCCAAACATGACTATAAACTCATTTTATTATGCTTTTGAAATAAGAAAATATTATCATAAATATGTGATCTATTAGTGAAGTCACAATCTGAAAAAAAAAAAAAAGTCAAATGGTACAGTGTATCTGCAGAAGTTACATATTTCTTTTGCTTTTTTTAACTCAATTTCAAAGTAGAACTTGCAGTGATATAAAGAAATATTTAAGATGTAAAATCATCCCACCACATTTTTGTTCTTGATTCCACAAAACAAACACATCATTCTCATGAATCTCTCCATTTTAAAATAAACAGTATAGGCACATGGAACGTGACAGTAAAATTTTGTATAGATGACAATGGTAACCTCTAAAATCTACATTTTCCTTACTGGTTTTCTAAAAATGCTGCTCCAAAAAGAAAAATAAAATACAAATGTATGCCTGTATAAAATCAGAATATCCCAAATATTTTATACAAATTTTTAAAAGCTCTGATCTCTATGCTCATTTTTCATGAATATTTATAATACTTTAGAGAAATTACATTGCAGAACAAGATAAACATAATTTTACTGTGACCATCATAGGAAAAAACATGTATAAGAATATTTATAACTCTTCATATTTCGAACAATCTTTAGGTTTGAAGATTTAAGAAATAACATTTAATATAAAGTGTTATTCCAAACACATACAACTTCATTTTAACTTTGACTGTTTACAGATATTTTCCAAACATTGCTTTTAAATGGCAAATGACAAAGAAAGTGGTTTCACAACTAAATCTTCAAACTAAGTATAAAAATAACAGGAAACATTCAAATTTCTCTTTGGAAAACATCTATGAGATACCAGCTTTCTGCTATCAAATCAAGTCAGCATTTCATTCTGAAAGCACTGTATTAATATGTAATTTTTAAAATAATCCAGTTATAGGCAAAGACTCATGCTGAATATACTTAGTCAACCTGGGTGCCCCTCATGGCTGTGTTTTTGCTTTCAGTACCTGTGTCCAGGCATTTGTGAGACCTCTCTGGAGACAGTGGATTGAATGACCTTCAGGGTCAAAATATTTCCTTGAGGTTCAAGACTTAATTTTTTTTTTTTGGCCATGGGGCTCAGCACGTGGGATCTTAGCTCCCCAACCAGGCATCAAACCTGAGGCCCCTGAATTGGAAGTGTGGAGTCTTAACCACTGCACCTCCAGGGAAGTCCCCAGATTTAAATTTTTTAATTAATTAAAATCTCCTTTCAAATGTATAACTTGCCCCTATTTACAAAGTGCAGCATGATTTGGATTCAGGATTATAGTTCAGAGGACTTAAAATGGTTAGGGACAGGCTGGGGGTCTGACCTCTCTCTTATCTCCCCATGCCCTCCCCACTTCAATCTGAAGACCCAAACCATACGGAGATAGGGTACTGGGAAATGAGAGAACTCTTCTAATCCAGTGACTTAAGGTGTGTGAAAGAGTTCTATGAACTATAAAACAACACACCACTAGCCTTCTTAACTTTGTCCTTCCTCTCTCCTGACCAAAGCTATAATTCGTGAGAGGGCCATAGTGCTGAGGTTAACTCCCAAAGCCTTCTCATTCAGCTGAGAAGGATCACCAAGTTGCTAATGGTTATCTATAAAGAGATGAGGAGCAGTGGACGCTGGAACAATAATTGACACAGGGAGAAAGGAATCTCACTTTCAGAACATCTCTAGAATAATATTTTTCAGGCAAAACTCTCACCCTGTTTTGGATAATGATGAAGTTAAATGTCTGATCTGAAATGAAAACTCTCACCAGAGACCTGCTGATTCAAGAATTCAATTCCTGCCCAGCTGGAATGCTGCCAACATTTTCCCATTCTTAACAGGAAAGTCTACAGTTAAAATAAGTGCTTTATTTCTGAAGAAAAAAAGGGAAATGTTAGTGTTAACATTTCTGGTAAGATTTAGGAATCACCCATGTGACTTTGTGTGTTCTATCAATTTAAAGTATCATATGTGATAGCAACAGAGGCGAGCACCTGGCCGGAGGAAATGAGCTTTCAGTGGTGGTGGAGGGTGAGGATGCTAAGCCTTCTTCCTAGTGGAGCTTCTCATTAGGATATGAAACAGAATGCTTAAGGAATAGATTCTTCAAACAGCAGTGATTAAAATGGGATGCCCCCTTTTCCAAACAGCATAAAGAAACCACATGTCAATGCTTCTGGCTTACCTTCTAACTGAAGAAGGAAGGTGGAGGGACAGAGAGTTTGAAACAAAGCTGTTCCAGTGTTATTTGCTTTAGTCATTCCTTGAAATTTCTCCTGTTTTCAGGAAATTATGTCAGTTGTGTCCTAACATTCTCCTTGGTGTGATGCTCTTTGAGTTCAATTGTGAATCCCAAATAGGGAAACTCTCAGCCAGTCCAGTTTGCTTTGTTATTTGCTATTTTCCACCCCGCTACAAACATATTAATAAAACAATAAATTTCCTTGGAAGGCAATGCTTCTGCCAAAATAAAGTCCTTCAGAAACATATACAATCCGGTGTCCCACCTCTCTCAGCCCTGAAGATTCCTAGGCTCAAGGCCACTGGTCATGTGGGGCTGGAACCAAGCATTGCTAGAGCCACAGATTCCCCATCTCTCTGATCTAATTCTCTTGCTACAGAATAAGCCACCGAGCCATTGGTCCATAGCTGCAGCTTGGGATCTGATTCTTTGGCAAGGAACCGCAGCTGGGTTCTTTTCATCTTCTTTACAACTCTAGCAAAGCCAAGCAACAAAGAACTAAATATCATTGAGAATCCACAGAGAAGGAATGCTGCAGTGTAGCTGCCAGTCGTATCTACGAGCCAGCCTGTAACAAGCAACAGCAAAATGATATTGTTGAGGTGAAAATTTGACTATTTACTCACTCAAGTCTAATAATTTGTGAAGATAATAACAATAGATTGCTAGCACCACCACTATCATTTTGACACAAAAAATAGATCTAAAAGCATTTTGCAACAACTGAAAAATGCATTCTATTTTCTAGAGAAACTTCTAAAACAGATTGTTGTTATTATGTAAAGTGTTTGGAAGTACCACATTCTATACTAAGAATAATATTATTCTTAATACACAATAAATATTAGTATTAATTCCATGAAATATGGTAGAAAAGATAAAAACATCATTCAAATTACAGAGCTTAGGATGATCTCTACCTAGAGTGTGAAGAGAATATAATTGTACAGAACCCTAGTAGTCATGTTCCCAGCACTCATATACTGTCTATCTTGAGTAACTGAACACGCTCCTAGATAAAGCAGAATCCAAATTTCCTATTAGATCTAGACATTTTACCCTATCCAGTTTGAAAATCAGATCGTTGGGCCATGTTAAAGTTTCAAATGCAAATTTCAGGAAGCGTAATTCTGTAATCACAGTTTTTTAAAATTTACCTGTTGTTGCAACAAATTAACCACAATATCGACTCCCGCTCTACATTTTGAGGAGAACCAGAGTATATGATATGCAAAATGTAAGTCCCAATAATCAGGGACTCAATGGGGTAAAATTAGACATTGGCAGGAAATTATTTTGTAGTTAAAAAGGTTTTTAAAGTTCCTCCAAACTTTACTTATGTGCCAAGAAAATCCACCACAGAAGTATACGACTTCTGCTCTCGTCTACTTCAACAATTAGTCAAAAATGGCAGGCAAAAATTATTAGAAGCCCCATAAAGTTTCCTACAATCCAAAGTGAAAGTGAAGGTTGCTCAGTCATGTCCAACTCTTTGTGACCCCATGGACTATACAGTCCATGGAATTCTCCAGGCCAGAATAATGGAGTGGGTAACCTTCCCTTCTCCAGGGCATCTTCCCAACCCAGGGACTAAACCCAGGTCTCCCACATTGCAGGCGCATTCTTTACCAGCTGAGCCACAAAGGAAGCCCAAGAATACTGGAGTGGATAGCCTATCCCTTCTCCAGTGGATCTTCCTGACCCAGGAATTGAACCGGGGTCTCCTGCATTGCAGGTGGATTCTTTACCAACTGAGCTATGAGGGAAGCCTACAATCCAAACTGTTACTCTCAAATAGTTTAGTTATGTGATTTACTTGTACATTTCTTTAGCAGCAAACAAGAGACTGAGTAAAGAACTGTCATCTTAAAAGTCACTAAATAAGAGAAGTATTACAACAGGAACTCACACACTAATCCTCTAATACCTAGCAATGAGTATAATGTCTGATATGCCAAATGCTGGAGAAGACTCTTGTGAGTCCCTTGGACTGCAAGGAGATCCAATCAGTCAATCCTAAAGGAAATCAGTCCTGAATATTCATTGGAAGGACTGATGCTGGAGCTGAAACTCCAATACTTTAGCCACCTGATGCACCGACTCATTGGAAAAGACCCTGATGCTGGGAAAGATTGAAGGCACGATAAGAAGGGGATGACAGATGACAGATGGTTGGATGGCATTACTGACGCAATGGACATGAGTTTGAGTAAACTCCAGGAGTTGGTGATGGACAGGGAAGCCTGGCATGCTGCAGTCCATGGGGTCGCAAAGAGTTGGACACGACTGAGCAACTGAACTGAACTGATGCCAAATGAAGGCCATGGTTTGACAAAAGGATCCAGGAATCCTCATTTATGTTCCATGACTGTTTAACAGAATCACAGCGTTCCTAAATGTTGGTAAATACAAAAACTGTCTATGGAGGGAGGATATGAGAACATATTGGGGGTATTTTCTAAAATTGAAGCACTAAACATATCCTTCTATATCATGGAGTTTAAACTGACCATGAATTTTTATCCATAGCCATCAAGCAGTCACAATTTCCCCTGGTTTGACACTTTAGCAATTGCTGGGTTTGGAAATAACTTGAACTGTCGTCTATTTACAACAGTTGCTAAGGCAGAAATCCTGCCTTCTTCAAAATATCCCCTTCTTTCCTTCTAGGCAAATGTTTACTTCATTTCTCTTTTGCCTGTCTGCAGAGACCTTCTTCACTCTCAGTTTTAATCTAGGCAGGTAATAATCTGGACCAATCATTCTCATTCTTTAGTGTACAGGAGCATCACAAGAAAACTGCTTGAGAATGTAGGTTCCTGGAACTCACCCCCAAAGATCCAAATCACAGGTGGAGGGTCATGGAATCTGCAGTCTCACAAGGGTCCCAGGGGATTCTGTTGCAGTGATCTTAAGACCTCATTCCGAGAGACGCTGGTCTAGACTACACACCCCAAGAAGACGGAATGGGTTCTTACCTGTTTGCTGCTACACCAACAGCACCAGACACAGTGCTGATGTATCAGCAATAAATATCTGATGAATTACTTGTTTAAGGCATGCAATATGTATTTCTTGAATTATTTAATGCACTCAATGAATATTTGTGGAATTACTTAATCATGTTTTTAATGTCTGTTATCATTTTACAAAACATTCTAGATGCTTTATCTTGAGTCCCAAATCTGTGTATCCAAATTTGGCCTCCCTCTAATGCTCGGATTACATCCTTAAATACCTTATTGGGTATTTCAGATATCTGAGTATGTCTAAACATTACATTTATTATTTTCTGGCAAAGCTACTCTCTTCAGCTTCCTTATTTCTTTCAAGTGTGCCATCATCTCCTGATATATTGGAGTTGTTTCCCTCCTTCATATCCCCACGTGCTAAAATCAGCTGATTTCCGCCCCCCCAATGTCCTCCTTTGACCCCACAGTTCATTCTCATTTCTGCTACAGAAGCCATAGTTCAGGCCTTTATCAGACGGCTCCTGAACTATCAGAAAGAAATTCTGCTTCTCCACTAAAGTACTAGATCATCTTTCTAAAACACATCCTTTGCACAAAAGCTGTAATACTTTAGAGACCCATATTCTCTGACATATATAGGGCCCCACCTCCTTTAGTGGGCACTGGAGATACTCCACTATGACACCTGTACATTAATATTTCAGCTCACCACCTACCTCATCATTCTACCTCTATGGCTGCCAGCCTTCCCTCTGAATGTGCCCAACTTATATTTAAATCTGAACAGCTGTTTCATTCCATTGCTCCCATCATTTGTGTGGAACAGAATCAAGATCCTAATTTGGGACTTTTTTTCCCCAAGTACACTAAGGTCCTCCATTAGTTGGAAGAAGATTATAGAACAAGGATGTAGGTGAGACCATGGTATTTTGGTGGCTCGGCCATTCCTTTCTCTTTCATTCTTCCCAACTTACTTTCACTTCTCATAGTATGTTGTGTGAGTTCACTGTTTTTACATCAATATGACGAAGAGAAGAGGTGACTGGGGTGCGGGGGGTGGTTTCCTCTGGAAACTTACCTGCGATGGGTGGGCTCACCAAGTACGGCACTGCATGCAAGAAGTATACCACGCCGAGCGCTGATGACAGAGAGGTGGTCCCCACAATTTCTGCGGTCACTACTGGTATCAGAGTCACGTAGGCACCATCGAAGTAGCCAAAAGTACAAGCGAAAGGCACGAGCAGGGGAAGGCTTTGAAGCATTGGGAGGCAGAGATAGCACAGCCCATCCAGTCCGATGGCAAAGAGGTAGCAAACGTACTGGTAGTTCTTCAGACACCTGTGGATTTGAGACCAAGAATGAGTGCAGGATACACAGCTTCTATCAAAGAGCTCTAGAATCCTGGCCATGTAGCAGTAAGCACTTCATTTATAGAGATGGCCTCCCCATTCTGTGCTTTCTACCTTGTCTTCCTATCTTTCTTTTGGTATATGCAAATGCAAGAATGTATCTTCCCAGGAAGCATTATGGTAGAAAATAACCCATGCGCTAAAATTAGAATGATAGACGTTTGAATCCAGTTCTCCCATCTACTAACTGCCTAACTCTAACCTCAATTCCTTTAGCTATCAAACAAGATGTTGTCTATCTCAGAGTTAATCAAGGAAATTTGTGAAATAACACATAGAGTGTCAGGAGACTAATATTTTCTACAAGTCTACCATATTAGATGCTTTCAGATATGTCATCCACTAGTCTCCAGCTCTTCATATATGTTCAGTAACCCAAGGGGTTATACAAAGAGGAAGCCATAACATGAAGAAATGAAAATGATTTGCCAGAGATTACGATGGAAGGCAATGGCACCCCACTCCAGTACTCTTGCCTGGAAAATCCCATGCATGGATGGAGGAGCCTGGTAGCCTTCAGTCCATGGGGTCGCTAAGAGTCGGGTACGACTGAGCGACTTCACTTTCACTTTTCACTTTCATGCATTGGAGAAGGAAATGGCAACCCAATCCAGTATTCTTGCCTGGAGAATCCCAGGGACAGGGAGCCTGGTGGGCTGCCGTCTGTGGGGTCGCACAGAGTCGGACAGACTGAAGCGACTTAGCAGTAGCAGCAGCAGCATGATGGTCATGCATTAGGACTAAGTCTTATTTCAAGATCTCCCCAGTGGTACATCCATGAATATTTTCCCTTTGTAGATCCAAACCCATCTATGATAGCAATTATTACAAAGACTCTGTATTATATCAGCATCAGCAATTTACACTTTATAAATTATGTAATAAAAGCAATTTATGCTTTTCTGCTTGTAATCTCATTTGAGCCTCACAAAATGCTATAAAGTCCTTAGGCAAATATTGAACTGGTCCATTTTACAGATGAAGACCCGTGAGGATCTGAGAGTTGGGTGATTTTCTCTAAGTCTCAGGGATAATATGGGGCAGAGCCAGGACAAGAACTTGGGTCTTTTATATCTTAGACTAGAAATCCCTCTTTCAGATCTGTATCAGACTGCTTCTGGTTGGGTTATTTGATTGTAAAGAAAGATACCCTTTTCTCTTCCCCACATTCCTTAGCTATTAAAACTGTGGCTTTTATATTTAATCCTAAATATTGTATTCATGATACCAGTGAATGGCAGTTGGATCCTGATAACTTCCCAAAGACATAACAGCTAAGAAGCCACATGATGATAGCTCTCCCAGCTCATAGCTCAAGTGTGAAAAGTCTGTCATTTAGGAGAATATGAATAGTTTGCTCTCTTCAATCTAGATTAGCATTAGCTGAAGAAACTACTTAGATTTCTTAAAATACTGGTTTCTAAGTCTAAAATTATAATGAAATGATTTGCTACTTGCACTGTCAAACATAAATATGTGGTGCTACAGATAATGTGTTATTACTGACCTGGTCCTCCTACCTAGACTGGAGTCTATTCCTCTGTCTGTTGCCAGCCAGTCTCTGGGGTGGTTCAAAAGACACTAAAACCACAGTGACCAGTCAGAAGTTGTTTTACCGGAGGACTGACCTGACTTAGACTGGAATTAAATTTGTTACCAGAACTTGTAACTATCCTTTGCTTCTGCCATTTAGACATACTCATCATTCTAAATGATCTAGATCAGGTGTCAGCAAACTATGGCCAAATCTGGCCCACCATATGTTTTTTGGACTTAGAATGGTTTTCCCATTTCTGAATGATTGGAAAAAATCAAAAGAACAATAAAATGTTGTGACATGCAAAAACTGTATGAGAAACTAAAATTTTAGTGTCCTTAAATAAAGTCTTATTGGAATATGGCCACCCTCTTTTGGTCACATATTGTCTATGGTTACTTTTGTGCTGCAACAGTAAAGTTCGGTGGTTGGGATCATATGACTTACAAAGTCAATGAGACTTGATCTGTTTAATGTCTATCCCTGTACAAAAAGTTTGCTGACGCCTGACTAGAAGAACCAACATGGGAGTTGCCTTCAGATATTGAAAACCTGTTAACATTATTTAGACTTAGGTATTCTAGAGGGTAAGGTGATGAAAGTGAAGTTAGTCATTCAGTCATGTCTGACTCTTTGCAACCCCATGGACTAGAATTCTCCAGGCCAGAATACTGGAGTGGGTAGCCATTCCCTTCTCCAGGGGATCCTCCCAACCCAGGGACTGAACCTGGGTCTCCCACGTTGCAGGTAGATTCTTTACCAGCTAAGCCATCAGGGAAGCCCAAGGTGATGAAAGGAAACTCAAAGCTTAAAGTTCCTTGTAGGGAACCACAAGGTTCACAGGTTTTTACCTTCTGTCAGTTAGCCATCCGAACGTGATATTTCCAATAATGTCAATCACCCCAAGAATAGACATAAGAAAAGCAGCTTGCTGATGAGTCACTCCGACACTCAACGCATAAGGCACGAAGTACACAAACAGAGGACTACAGCCATAAGCCATAAACAGAACAGAGACGGCCAACACAACGAAGTCCGACATCAGTAAAAAACTGTATTCCTGCTGCAAAGAGCCACAGAGGCAGGTCTGCACCCATTCTTTAGTCCAAGTCGAACAGGGAGACGCCTGCTTAAAGTCTTGTGTCTGAGTTCTGCAGACATGGTTCTGCTCTGGAGTGGTTTGGTCCTCTTTAAGAGTGATTGGCCGCATCAAGGCACCGCAGACACAGAGATTCAAAACGAAGCCCCCAAGGATGAGTAATGCTCCCCTCCAGGAAAACTGTTCAATGAGGAGCTGAACCACAGGAGCCAGGATGAAGATGCCAATGCCACTTCCTGACAGGGAGATCCCATAAGCAAGGGCTTTCCGTCTGCTGAAATACTTGCCAACCATGGCAATAGCTGGAGAATAACAAAGTGCAAATCCAAGACCTGGTGATAAAGAGAAGTCTATGAGTCTAATGGCATGTCATGAATAGCCACTGAAAGAACGTCTCTCAGAATCATACTATTGATAAAGAGAAGTCTATGAATCTAATGGCATGTCATGAGTAGCCACTGAAAGAACATCTCTCAGAATCACACTACTGGCATTTAAGAGGATCTGAACCTCAGGTAAATCCCTTTAAAATTGCTTTCTACATCAAGCTGAAAATGAGTCTCCCCTCACCAGCCACCCACAATTTGGAAAGTATAGCATCTGTATGACTTTCTTCTTGGGAAGAAAAGCTTTAAGGGACTATGACTTAAGCAAAATAAAATGAAGACTTTAAAAACTATTATACAAGTTAAATTTGAATTAACTAGAAAATCAAGGTAACACTGACCTGAGAAATGTATTCTCACCACAATGATTCTTTTTTAAATAAAGTTAACTTTAGTAAATTAAATGATCTCTGGGTAATTTAAGTATTGTTAAATTATCGATAATACTTACATTATTAATAATACTTAAATTATCCAGAGAATTACTTCAACTCTTCACTGCACATGAAGACACAACCCTGATTATCTGGACCACTTTGGAATTTGTGTTTAAATAGCATATGTGATCCTGTGAAAGTTCCAGAGTACTGTCAAATATTAAGAAACATGCTCATTTTATCCATGAACATAGCATGTACATAGAGCAACCTGAAAATACCTCCAGCAGAAAGTCTCTTCAAGATTTTCCAGTTCTATTTTTTTTAAGTCAAGAAAATCAGAAAGGCTTTAAACCTGGAATTTAAACATCAAGGAAGGAAAAGGAGAACGGCCTGCACCTCCTATTTCCATCTTCGGAGCAGGGTGAGCAACGATCCCAGTTTGCTTGGACGGGGGTTTCCCACATGTGAGGCCTTCAGCACCAGACCCAGGACAGTTTCTGGTAAACTGGGAGGATGGGACACCCTAGTGGTCAGGCCTTTTGGGTGACAGGGGACAGACACCTTTTTAGCTGACAGAGCTAGATTTATAACCTCCCTGTGAGATTGTATCTTTTATTGGCCAAATCATGCTAGTCCCTCCAACCAATCTTGATCCTCTGCAGTCCCTGTAAGTGTGATTTATGGAATGCACATCGGTTGCTTCTCTTTCTATGGACTTCATTCTCTAACATATATTTCCATAACATTGAAAGAGAATGTGTGATGTAAGAATATTCACAAGAGGCTTTTTTTTAAACTGTAAACCCCCATTTATTGCAATGATACTCACTAAAAAGTAAGGGCAACTCAGGTCAACCACAGATAGTATTTCAATGTCTTGGCAAAGATGTTGGGAGAATGATCATTGCTAAAAATTTATGTTGCCCTGGCTAATGTTGCTCTGCTTCTGAGTGAAGGATCTCAGCCATACATGGCTGCCCAAGGAAAGTCAGCAGTCACTGTTCTCACGTGGCTGAATTAAAGTGGTGACACAGTTTCATTACGTATGACAGTCCATTAAATTTCTAGCCCTTTTGTTTAATGTTTGGTAGGCAGACGTTCAGCTAAATTATGCATCCAACAATATGAATATTTTATGAATTACTGCTCTGTGGGCAGGCTTAACAACCCCTGGATAGGGTGGGATGAGAAGGGTGGTACAAAGTGCCCTTACCTGTAAGAACTCCCAGAGTGAGGTAGAGATGCTTCAGGCTGGTGGCAAATGAGCCCAGGATGAGACCAGTAGACGCAAGCAAGCCACCCAGCATGATTCCCACTTGACAGGAAAAATGGTTACTGACAACACTCCCAAGTGGAGCTTCAAAAACAATAATAAATAGGTTCAACATAGAGGCCTTGAGGGCGCTGTGTGAAGGCTGTGGTGCATCAGTGGAGCAGATAACCATCCATCCTCAAATCCTTGAGCCCACCCCACTCATTCTATGGATAGAAACCGAGGAGAGAGGAAAGGATGTGTCCATGGTCCCACAGAGAACAAGTGGCAGGGCTAGAATCAGGATCAGGTTTCCTGACTAGCATTTGACTGCTCATTCCATTTCTCCATTCTAGAATGGTCATAATCCCAGGAGAATGGGCTGCTTTTCAAACAGCAAGTCAGCTCCTTTAAACAAAGGCCTTGGATAGAATGTAAACACACTGCATCTAGTGTGACCCTGATTTAGCTCAGCGGTTGCACAGTGATATGCCTTGTATGTTTCACATAATATGGATCATACACAGTTAACGATAGTCATGACAGGTAAATGGTGGAGAAGAAAGTGGGCAGCACTGCATGGCCAGCAGTGTTATGCGAGAAAAGGCCAGGGAGAGAGATCATAGACACGCTTCACAATCTGGCACTGCTTCTGGGCTTTTGGAAACCCTGTGGATGAGAAATGAAAGCCCAGAAAATCTAGGAAATGCGATAACATTTCAGTTAGCCTCATTCTATCTATGGTTTAAGAATGTGTCAGAATTATGCCAACTTCCAGGTTTATAGGATAATAATTAAAGCTGGAAGAGACCAAAAAGAAACTAAAGTTCAGGGGAATATGACATACCCAAGATCACTAAAAAATATTCAGCTCAGGGAACCTGACACCGAGCACAGTATTATTTCACCCTATTATTCTGGCTTCTTGGGTCTTTCAGGCAGAGGAGATGGGTGGAGGAAGCATGTGAATTTCTTTCTAAAGAACAATTCATGCAGACACCAGTACTCATGGTAACAAGATCAGAAGAGCCAATTCTCTGGGTATCTGTGGAGTGTAATTTTTATATAGATCAGGTTAAAATTGGGGCTTGATTCAAATGTACATGATAGAATCAGTCATCAGCCTAATATCCCATCTAGTTAGAATAGTAGCTGGATGCATATATAACCTCTAGATAATAGGAATGACCTAATCTCCTAAAAATATATTTAATTCTCCAGGCTGATGCTGTGATGGCTGTTGGAAAGTGACAAGATGTATATGAGACTCCATGAAAAATGTTCACTTCTCTGCCCATCGTAGTGCAGATATGGCCCCAAGTATGTCCCAGATTTGATTCTGCAGCCTCTTGTCCATACTCCGAACTCAACCAATGAGCAAACGGTATACAGTAATTGTGTACAAGAGGACTCAAGGCCTTGGATAGAATTTAAATACACTGCGTCTAATGTGACCCTGCTTTAGCTCAACGGTTCACACGGTCATTGTGACCACAGTGGTCACTGAAGGCCATTTATTCCTCTTTGGGGGATTATAAATATTCTCCAAAAGATAACAGTGGGAGAAATGAGTCACCTGCATCCTTCAAGAAAGATAAACATGGCAGTTCTCAGTGCCATGAGCACGAGTGTGCTCACACAAAGACAATGACTACTCATCTGACCCTGAAAATCAAGTGATCATCTTACCGTTTTAAATTAAAAAGATAGGCTAGAAAACCCGAGTTACGATTTTTTGATCCCTTCTGACCTTCCAGTGTTATCAGTAGTGTCAACTTAGTGGTCTTGTGAAACCTAGAATGGCACTCAAATTCCTTCCAACCAAGGAACTACATCAGAACAAATCAACCAGCTCCTGATTATGTACACTTTTCTAAAAATAAATATGAATCAGAACCTAGAATGGAATACTGATGTTATTTATGTTACTAAACCATATAGTATTTTCTTCTGCAACCAAGATATGGCCTGAAGAGATCACAGTTTTTTAAAAATATTCAGGAGTCAATAAATGAAAGGATTAAGTGGGTCAAGCCGGCAAATAGATGATTTCAATTGGACCCGATCTCATAACATTTCTATGACGCTCATGTAGTAACTTTGGTTGGAAATTTTTAAAAATTTACTGTACAGATGGAATGAGAGACTCCATGAATCTTGAGATCACTCTACACATTATATATAGCACCTCTGTGGTTCTGGAAGGATATAATAGCCATTGTGAATACGCTTATCTTATGATTGCAACATTCTATTTTTCCACAATACTTCTCTAAGAATGAAGACTTATGCATGAAAAATGAATCAGTGAGCCAAAATTTGAACCCTCTGGGAAGGAAAGAGAGTGAAAACAAAACTCGAGGCATGATGTACATGTTACTGGCACTTATTTAAGGAGACTGCATGGAAATGACTCACAGTGCCCTCTAATGGCTGTTTACATGGCTGGAAAATAAGGGGGCAACAAGACAGAGTGTACAGTGTACAGTTAGCTGCGTCCAAAATCAGGACGAGTCCTGTGATGCCTGGCTCCCTAACTTGATACGGAAGAACCAAATGGTAAGTATCCAACCGACTGTACTCACGACCTGGTCCATCCGACATCAACCAAGAACATGAATTCCAACACCATGTCTGATTGAGTTTGGTTAAAGGCAGGATCATATTTTTCCTTTACATACTTTTAGTCAATTTTTACCATAGCCCTTCTACTCAGAAAAACAGGTCATCAAAGACAGTGGAAGGTCACTGTTATGTACAGTTCAAAGGGAGCCAGTAATTGTCTATCCCTGGAGATACTTACCACAGAGCATGGTCACACAGTCTACAATGGAATGGATCCAGGCTGTCTGTGCATAATCCTGAGAGAAGTATGTCTGGAACTCCACAAAAAAAATTGAAATACATCTGAAAAAAAGTGCAAGTATTTTAAAGAAAAAAAAAAAAAACACAATGAATATAGATTTGAACAAGAGCTTCAAGTTTTGGTTCAATCAGCTGTTCCAGTCTCTAAGGGTTTTAATTGATTTTGACTGATTTTCAATGATACATTGCTGGTCCATTGTCAGTGGGAAATCAGAAGCTAACCATTGGACATTCTAAGGGATAAGACCAAGTGTTCATTCACTACAGGGGCTGTGAAGCCAAGTAGATGTGAAGATCACTGCTGTAGGAAAAGTCTTGTGGAAAAGACGGCAGGTCAAACACATGGGTTCTTACTCAGCTTAGTGTTTCACTAACATCTGTAGCTTCTAAGAGATGGCTGTACAAGTTATGATTTGACAATAAACAGTTATACATCACCCAGCAATTTCACTTCTAGGTTTTAACCAAAGTTAATAAACAGATAATGGTGATAATAATAATAGAAAATAATAATACAAAAAAAAGATACACATATATTGTGGATAACTATTTATAATAGCCAAATGTTGTCACCAACCTATTTGTCCACCAGTACGGACTGGTTTAAAATTAAAAGATGCTGAAATGATAAGGGACTGAAGTTAAAAGATGCTTGCTCCTTGGAAGAAAAGCTATGACAAACCTAAATAGTGTATTAAAAATCAGACATTACTTTGCCAACAAAGGTGTCTAGTCAAGTCTGGTTTTTCCAGTAGTCATGGATGGATGTGAGAGCTGGACCATAAACACGGCTGAGCACCGAAGGATTGATGCTTTTGAACTGTGGTGTTGGAGAAGACTCTTGAGAGTCCCTTGGACTGCAAGGAGATCCAACCGGTCCATCCTAAAGGAAATCAGTCCTGAATATTCATTGGAAGGACTGATGTTGAAGCTGAAACTCTAATACTTTGGCCACCTGATGGGAAGAGCTGACTCACTGCAAAAGACCCTGATGCTGGAAAATATTGAAGGCAAGAGGAGAAGGGGACGACTGAGGTTGAGATGGTTGGATGGCATCACCAACTTCATGGACATGAGTTTGAGCAAGCTCAGGGAGTTGGTGATGGACAGGGAAGCCTGGCATGCTGCAGTCCATGTGGTTGCAAAGAGTCAGACATGACTGAGTGACTGAACTGAACTGAACTGAGGGACTGCTTAAGTAACTTAGACATAGTAGACATAACGTCCCATGTCTGGCCTCTGGGAAGTGAGGTCACTCAGTCGGGTCTGACCCTTTGTGACCCCATGGACTGTAGCCCACCAGGCTCCTCCATGCATGGAATTTTCCAGGCAAGAGTACTGGAGTGGGTTGCCATTTCCTTCTCCAGAGGATCTTCCCCACCCAGGGATCGAACCCAGGTCTCCCACATTGCAAGCAGATGCTTTTACCATCTGAGCCATGAGGGAAGCTCCCTTGTGGAGTTACAGCATATTAATAAAATGAAATATTTATTAGGTATTTGATTTATTGACTTGGAAATAAAGTCATAATATAATGTTAAGAAACAAAGTAAGTTACAAAATAGTTCACATAGAAAAGGCTTATTGTTATAAAAACACAGTTTATGTAACAAAAAAAGCCTCAAAGCATATAAACCAAAACGTATCCAGCCATTACATGTGCATGGTGATGTTGTAAATGTTTTTTATTTTGTTCTGCACTTTGAATTATTTGACAGTGAATATTTCTTATACAGAAACTTATGTGTGTGTACATATACATATATACGAGAGTATGTATACACAGACAGAAACAAAGAGACAGAATTTTTTATGTTGAAAAACAGAAAACTACTTGGGAAAAACAAGACATAAGTGAGTCAGAAGCAACAGTTTATACCATCGTACAACTCAGAAGGAACCTCACACAGATTAGTAGGGTGTCTAATGCAGGCCAGGAAGCTTTTAGAGCTCTAAGATACAGGGAAAGAAATCAGGCTTGCAGCTGGGGATGAGATAGAAGGGTATCTGCCTCCTGGGACAGGCCTTACATTCCAGCTCCTTATGCTTCAACAACTCCTGTTGCTGCTTCTGCTGTTGCGTTGCTTCAGTCGTGTCTGACTCTGTGCGACCCCATAGACGGCAGCCCACCAGGCTCCTCCATCCATGGGATTTTCCAGGCAAGAGTACTGGAGTGGGGTGCCATAGTAGCCTGTTATTTATTCTCCCTGACTCTCCAGTTGCTGTTGGAAGTGAAGGTGAGTAGATGGGAAAGTTAAAGAAGAGGGAAGAGAATGAGGAAGCATGAGGACAGCAGTGTTAGGCAGATCTGGCTTTACAGTTTACAACCTATACAATTGCACAGAATCTGACACTTAGAGGCATAAAACTTGGTTTAACTCAGCTGTCACTGTCTTAAAATTCCTTATAATTTTATCTTTGAAGTTGGGTTTTGTAAGTGAAGTCCACTGGGACAATGAAGCATGCGTGTGAGCAGAGAAGAGCCACAGATTCTTCAGTCTGCAGTTCTTAGAGACGCTCCAGGGCACAAAACTCCAGTAGACTCTTGTGTGGGAGTCCAGTAAAGCTCAGACTGAGTACAAGGTAAGTGTGTTATACCTACAACTGAGTGATCATGGACAAAGGGCAAGAAGAGAGACCAGGCTTTTCTTTCAAACCAAATCTTGCTTCAAATGCAGAAGGCAGTGATGCTGTAAGAAACACAAAGGTCAAGGATTCCTATCAGATCCTTTGTTATTCATGTTGCTTCTCTGTATTATTTGGTCCCGTATGCTGAAAATGATGACACAGAAGGAAAGAAAAAGATGGGGCTACTGGTAATATTAAGATGATCAGTGGATCTGTGCTAGTTTCCATTTTTCTTTACTCAGAACAACACTAAAAAGAAAACTAAAAACATCATGAAAAATCAAGATAGATTACTGAAAAAGGAAAAGCTTCCTATTTTAGTACACTTTTGTGTGCATAAGTCTGTGCTCAGTCGCTAAGTCATGTCTGACTCTGCAATCCCATGGATTGAAACTCACCAGGCTCCTTGTCCAAGAGATTTCCCAGGCAAGAATAATGGAGTGGGTTGCCACTTGCTACTCCAGGGGGTTTTCCCAACTCAGGGATCAAACCCAAGTCTTTTGCATTGGCAGGCGGATTCTTTACCACTGAGCTACCTGGGAAGCCTTTTAGTATATTTACCAGCCCTTTATTTCCTGCCTTTTGGACAAGAGGCCTTGCATTTTCCTCTTGCATTGCTGCTGCTGCTAAGTTGCTTCAGTCGTGTCTGACTCTGTGCGACCCCACAGACGGCAGCCCACCAGGCTCCCCTGTCCCTGGGATTCTCCAGGCAAGAACACTGGAGTGGGTTGCCATTTCCTTCTCCAATGCATGAAAGTGAAAAGTGAAAGGGAAGTCGCTCAGTCGTGTCTGACTCTTTGCAACTGGGTCCTGCAATTATGCTGCCAGTCCTGGTGATAGGAAAGAGCAAAGGGATGGGATAGGATGCTAAATTCTAAGTCCCAAAGGTGCTGGGGTGGAATTTGATGTGCAGAGGATAGATTAGGTTCAGCACTTGTGGAAGTGTCTTCTCTCCACTAAACAGTTTTGGGAAATTTAAAATCTGTGGGGCTATGTTTGTCTCTTGTGACTTTTTTTTTATCTTGTTCTATTGTCATTTCGTTTTGTTTGATGCTTTTTTTTCCAACTGATATGATTAGTCATATCAAACTGTAAGCATGCAAAATTCAAAAGTAACACTTGAGATTCTTATCTAAACATGTGAGTAGGCTTGTCAGAGGTAACATTTAATAACTACATACACAGACTTCTGAATGACTGTGACTTTTACGAAATATGAGAGGGATTATTGTTGTCCTTTCCTTTATTCTCCAAACGGAAAGGACCATGGAACTTTTTAGATGGTAAAGTTTTATGATTTATGCCTTCTAAACACAGACAGTGAAAACTAGGAGTCCTAACCACTAGAGCACCAGGGAATTCTCTCTATAAATATTTTTTGAATGAGGAAGAATAACAGACAAGAAGAAAGGTACTTCGGCTCAGATTTTTCCAGAAGGTGAGAATCACAGGCATGCATATTGGCTTTGACAGGCTTTACCCAAGTGTTGGTGCCAGAGGTGTTTGCCTCTTCAGAATTGAGAGGCCACCAAGAGGGGTGCTGCACAATGATGAGCGCACATATTACAGAAATGTAAAACAAGCCTAAAGCTCCATGGATATTCAGTTGAGGAATTAATCTAATTTTGGCCCATTGGGAGTGGTGACTAGACAATCAGGAAGTCTCCATGAAAGGGGCTTCCCTGGTGGCTCAAAGGTAAAGAATCCACCTGCCAATGCAGAAGACTCAGGAGATGCAGATTCAATCCCTGGGTGGGGAAGATCCCCTGGAGGAGGAAATGGCAACCCACTCCAGTATTCTTGCCCAGAGAATCCCATGGACAGAGGAGCCTGGAAGGCTACAGGCCATGAGGTCACAGTCAGACACAACTGAGCGCACACACAGGCTAACCCTGGCATGACCTTAAAGAAAACAAATGTTATTGGCTGTACATGTGCTTCTCACCCCAGATTATTTTTGCTGTCCCTTGGAATATTTGGGCATCTGACAGATGTCAGCAGACCTGGTTTCTGATCTCTGATTCCCATGCTGAATAACTGAGGGTTGCAATAAAGCTTCTAAATCTCTCAGGGTCTTGATTTCCTCATCTATAAATTAAGCATTTGGAGAAGCAAGACTGTATCAGTCAGATTGGATTAGATTGTGCTGCAATAGCAAACAACCCTGAACAGCCTCCAGGGGTTAGTAGGTTTTGTTCACGGTATCATCCAAGTGGTGTCTGTTATATCATTCTCAAAGATACTTTCTCTCAAGGGGTCAGCATACCTGCAGCCTCTGTCTTGTCACTGTGCTGGAAAATTCTTCTCTGGCTCCTGGAGAACTGGGAGCTGACAACAACTGATATTTGGTGAAGACTGTTTTTTCCCAGTTGATGACGTTATCCACTAAGTCAGCACAGTAAGTAATCCACTGGGCAGCGCAGCCCAGTGGTTAGAAGCACTGTCACTCACCCACCATGTGACTTTGGACACATTATTCAACCTCTGTGTGTTATCATAAGGATTAAATCACTTAATCAATGAAAACTGTTTGGAATAATGCCAACAAACACAGAGTAAGTGCTCAGGTAACATGAGAAATTATTTACAGGAATTGAGCTGTTGCTATAAGAGCGTCACAGTTTCATAGGACTCTAGACATCTGTTACAATTAAGTTAATTTAGCCCCAGAAGAATTTGAGAAAAATAGGTCTCAGAGATGGGGGTTTCCTTTAAACAAACATTACTTTTCAAGTATCAACTCCAATTAATTTTTCAAGTTACTAATAGAATGCCATGTAATTCCACAATGAAATGAATTTATTAACATAGATAATGTGTTTGGTAATAAGACATCTTGAAGCAAAAACAGGTAATCAATGCATATTAACAAGCACAGGGAGCAAATAACAATAATGACTGCTTTAACAGCCTGCACAACCTTAAGCTTTTTATAAATTTTATGTGTAAGAAAGCATTACCAGTTACAAGGCAAGAGTGAAATATGATTTAAATGGTAGATTTAATGGTAGCATTATTTGTAAAGCAAAAGCCAGGAGACAATATAAATGTCCACCAATAAAAACATTTTAAATACATTATGGACTCATCTATATGAAATCTTAAGTACCTATTTTCAGTGAGGTAACCCTTGTGCATTGTTGATGGGACTATAAATTGGTACAGCCACCATAGGAAACAGTATGGGATCCAACAATCCCACTGCTGGGAATAGATCCAAAGGAAATGAGAGCCCTAACGAGAAAAGATACCTGCATCCCCATGCTCACAGCAGCGTGATTTATAATCGCCAAGACGTGGATGGATAAATGGATAAAGAGGGTGTGGTGTGTATATACAATGGAATATTATTCAGCCAGGAAAAAAAACGCAAGGAAATCCTACCACTTTGCAACAATATGAAAGGGCTTTGAAGGTATTTTGCTAAGTGAAATAAGTTAAACAGAGAAAGACAAATACTGTATGATCTTACTCATATATGGAATCTAAAACAATAATCAAACTCATATAAAAAGAGATCAGACTTGTGGTTACCAGAGACAGAGGGTGGGGGAAAGGGGACTGGTGGGAGGTGGTCAGGAATACAAACTTCCAGTTATGAGATAAATAAGTAGTAGGGATGTCACGCACAACATGACGACTACAGCTGACACTATGGTATGACATACAGGAAAGATGTTAGAAGACTACATTCTAAGTGTTCTCTTCAGGAAGAGAGATTTTTTTCCTCTTTTCTTCTTTCTTTCCTTTTCAGTGTAGTTATATGAGAAGGTGGATGTTAGCTGAACCCATAATATATGTAAATCAAATCATCATGCTTATAAACGATTATATATAAAGTAGATAAACAATAAGGTCTCACTGCATAGCACAGGGAACTACATTCAGTATCTTGTAATAAACCAATGGAAAAGAATAGGCGTCCCTGGTGGCTCAGTTGGTAAAGAGTCTGCCTGCAACGCAGGTTCGATCCCTGGGTAGGGAAGATCCCCTGGAGAAGGAAACGGCAACCCACTTCAGTATTCTTGCCGGGAGAATTCCATGGACAGAGGAGACTGGCGGGCTACAGTCCATAGGGGTCACAAAATCGAACAGCTGAGTGACTCACACTTTGACTTTGCTGTACACCAGAAACTACCACAACACTGTAAATCAAACATACTTCAATAAAAAATCATCAATACGTATGCCTTGAACTTACATAGTGACTAAGGTTGATTATTTCTTAATAAAACTTGAAAAAAGTGGAAAAAAGAATTAACTGCCCGGTAGGCACTGATCCTCTGAACCGACAAACCCCCGTGTAGGCTGCTCCTCGCCTCTGTCTTCAGTTCTCTTGGCTGCTTCCTGGTGCTTCATACTTTTCTCCTCCAAGCTTATTCTGCTCAAGGACCCTGCTCTCAGCCTCTCCCAGGAAGCTCTGAAGACAAGTCTTTGCTGCCAGCCACAAGCCTCTTTTTTAATTTCCAGCCGCCCTTCTTATAAAGCACCAAGCTCACTTCCAGAACTTTCCTCTCATCAAATTATATATAAAATAGATCAACTATTGATGAAATGCTTAAATGAATGATGAAAGCTTCTGCATGGAAGAACCAAGATGAAAGATTCCTTTTAACTCTATGACCCCTCACTCCCAGAACACAGGATCCATAAAATAGATGGGAGAAAAATCAGACTCAACCATCACATTATTTTAAATAAATCTACAGTTTATGATGACACATAACAAAACCTTATTGTAGCAAAAACAAACACTGCTTCTTTCCTGCATTATCTGTTTGTTATGGGGAACACATCGATGCTTTTATGGATGGTGCCAATCAAATAAAGTTATGTAGAGCAGCCTAGGGAGAGTTGCCAGAGAAGAGAGTTCAGTCTGACCAAGGGAGCTCTAGAGGAAAGAGCTGGCACATGCAGATTTCAAGTGTGTATTTATTCCAAACGTAAATAAGGTGAATGCATCTCAGTGTATGGCCATTTAATGCAAGTATATTCAACACTATGCTCTTGAGTAAAAGAAAAAGAGGACCCATGACCAAAAGAGATGAGAGAATCCCTGCATTTGTGCTGTTTCTCTCCTTCAACCTAGAGTTCAGCCTCCACTACCACAGCCAAGTGCAAAATGAAGCAAAAGAATTTCAATTTTAGGCTTTAAGCTTCCAATGGCTTGGTATCCTGGTGAGCCGAGAGGCTCTCGTGGCTGTTTTGAGCTTATATATTTGTCCTTTGTGGGATGAACTGCTTATGAAAATAAATGTCCGGCAATAGCCATGATATTTAGTCAAAAGTGTCGTAAAACTCCAGGTTTATAGGTCAGATATTATAAAAAGAGATCCCTATCCAGTGTCAGAAAATGACATTCCTTGCAAAGAAGAAGATATCTGAGCAGTCAAAGGAAACACACACACATATAACACACATATATACATTTATTTTCACAAAGACAGGTTCAGAGATAGAATGAAGCTGAGTTAGGAAAAAAGACAAGCCAGATCATAATAATGAATCAAGAAGAAAGTCCCGCCTACCTGGTTACCGCTCGGGTGCAGATGGTAACAAGGAAGCAGCCAGCCACGATCATCCAGCCCCAGCCTCCATCGGGAGGGGAGGTAGACCGAGCTCTCTTTACTTTAGCCATGCTTTCAATTCCTCTTTCTTCTTTTCCAAGTTACTCCAACAGCCCAGTTATGATCTTGGAAGGGTTTGCCGTCCAGTGACTTCCTGTTGGCATTCAAGATTGGCATAGAGTGCTACCTGGCACATGGGTTATTGGCCATCTAAAATAAAAAATCAGGACATATTTGTATTTCATTGCCATATCCAAAGATAGTTCTTCACTTGCTGAAAATGATTATCACCTTTCTCTTAAATATGAGTATTTGTGACTATGAAAACTGGACTGCAGCAGAGACAAGTAGTTCTTCTTGGAACCCATCCCTCATCTTCTTTTTAATAACAGATCCTCTCAACTTTCAAGTCAAGTCTAGGATGGCTGTTTAAACTATTTTCCATACCTTGAAGGTAGATGTGGCAACGTGGTTTAGTTAGACTAAAGGGATGTGAGCAACATAATACATGCCACTTCTGGTTCCTCAGCTCAAAGGCAAAGGATGTCTCAAGACACGCACCACCTCCTTTCCCACAGACCGGAACATGGATGAGGAGATGAGACAGCTCCAACCATACATGCCTGAACATTGCCCTGGGGGCTGGCAGAGCTACGGAACAGGAAGAGCCTGGGTTCTCAAACGACTCTGTGGGGAAGAGGTGCCTCTCCAGGTCTGGGTTTCACCTACTCACTATTATGCCAAAGGTAAATATGCCTCAGCTGTATTTGTGCTGTGCTGTGCTGAGTGGCTTCAGTTGCGCTGACTCTCTGCTACCCTATGGACTGTAGCCCGCCAGGTTCCTCTGTCCATGGGATTCTCCAGGCGAGAATACTGAGTGGGTTACATGCCGGCTCGCTATGCTGGAGTCTTTCAACAGCTTAGGCTATGTCTTAATTATTATACTAAATGATTCTGACAGTAACTGCTTTGGCATTTCTGACCAAGAATGCTATAATTCTTAGATGGAAAAAACTGAAACGAGAATGAAAAATAATGAAACAGAATACAAAGCCCAGAAACCAGTACATAATAATTCAATAAAACTAAATAAGGTAGCGAAGAGGGATGGATGGAAAAAAAAGATTATTTGCTACATCCTGTTAAAACTCTCCATTTAATTTTTGACTTTCTAGATAGATCAGAATTACACGGGAAAAAAAAGTAATTTAAAATCTAGGTGAAAATACAGGCAAACATTTATCTGATCTCTGAATGGGAAAAGGACTCCCTGCGGTGTAAAGTGATATCAACAAATTAAGGGAAACTTTTGTTGATTTGTCCAAATCAAAATTTAGCATTTATATACATTAAACCATATGATAAATACAACCAAAAGGTAAACCATAGACTTGGGTGGGGGAGGATATTAGCAATGCATGATTCAATATCTGCAATGTTAATTCATTAATTCAACTACTGACACTTATGGAGTATCTAATATATGTTAGGCATTATTCTGGACACGAAGGATTTGATGGTGAGCAAGACACAAACACATCTCCTTTGGGAGATTCTAAGGCTCCCCTATGGTCTCACCTCCTGCCGCTCTGTTCTTTGTGTAATCCTTTTCCTTGCATTTCCGCAGGACCTATGATTCCCTTCTCACCAAAATATGGCACATGTGATGGGACAGGTGTGACTAGTTCATGCTGAGTAAGACTCAGACTTGGGCTTCCCTGATGGCTCACTAGTAAAGAATCCGCCTGCCAATGCAGAAGATGTAGGTTCAATCAACGGTCTGGGAAGATTCCACATGCCACAGAACAACTAAGCTCATGCTGCTGCTGCTGCTGCTGCTAAGTCACTCCAGTCGTCTCCAACTCTGTAACCCCATAGATGGCAGCCCATCAGGCTCCCCCGTCCCTGGGATTCTCCAGGCAAGAACACTGGAGTGGGTTGCCATTTCCTTCTCCAATGCATGCAAGTGGAAAGTGAAAAATGAAGCTGCTCAGTCGTGTCTGACTCGCAGTGACTCCGGGACTGCAGCCCACCAGGCTCCTCCGTCCATGGGATTTTCCAGGCAAGAGTACTGAAATGGGTTGCCATTGCCTTCTGAACTAAGCCCATGAGCCACAACTACTGAAGCCCTTGAGCCCTAGAGCCCATGCTCTGCAACAAGAGAAGTCACTGGAATGCAGATAGAGAGTAGCCCCCATGGGCTCATGCAGCAACGAAGACCCAGAAGAGTCATAAACAAATCAATAAATATTAAAAAAATAGATGTTATATCTAGTAGTTTTTTTAAAAAAAGCCTCACTCTGGCTAGCTGACTTGCTCTTGCTCTTTCACAGGCCTTAAAAAAGGAAGCTGCCGTGTTACATGCTGCCATGGAGAGGGCCATGTGGCAGCAAACCACGTGGCATCTGAGGACAGCCCCCAAAGGCTAAAGTGACAGCAAAAAGCTAAAGTTCTCTGTCCTACAAGAGAAAGGAAATGAATTCTGCCAACATGCCAAGTGAGCTTGAAAGCAGATTTTTCCCTTGTTGAGCCTCCAGTAGAGAACACAGTCTGGCTGACACTCTGCAGCCTTGGGAGACCCTGAGCCAAGCACCCAGCTAAGCCAGGCCTGGGTTTGGTCCCATAAGAACTGTGAGATCAAGTGTTTCTTATGGTATACTTTGGCATGTCCAGCAAGCTTCTTAATTAGAATTAAAGATGAATTCTTTATGCGGCTACATAAGAGTTTTAACAGGTGATTTTTCCATTGGATTGAGCCAATCACCAGTTTTGGGTAGAATTTTATTATGATCAACAGAAAAAATTTTAAGTAATATTAATTATATGAAACATTATGTCAAGTATGACTAAGCATGTATTGTTTGGCGAACACAGACCATGCACCATCTGATAAATTATAGACAAACCAATTTAAAATTTAAATTTACTTTAAAATCACAACTTTCTCAAGAAAATGGCACACAGTAAAATCTTGCAAGCATGGATCTTTTAAGCTACTGGAACAAATTGGCAGCTTTGAGTTCAAAGAGCAAATGCAGAACAAAGATAGGGAGCCCAAGACAACAAGAGTGACTCCATGTAGACAGACCTCTTAAATTTGCTTGTTTTCAAGACTCAGAAGGGCCCCTCCTTCATCTTAATTAGCCATCCTGTGAATGTGGAGAGACTGACAAAGCAGATGGAGTGAACGGCTGGAGAGGATAAATCTGTCAGAAGTACTAGAAGAGCAGTATTGGTACAAATATTCAGTCTACTGATTGACAGAAAGTCAAAATTATTATCTGAAATGCTAATATTGCTAATCACTGGGCTGGGGACAGTGAAAGTGAAAAGCGAAAGTATTGTTCAGTTCAGTTCAGTTTAGTTCAGTCACTCAGTCATGTCTGACTTTTTCAACTCCATGGACTGCAGCATGCCAGGCTTCCCTGTCCATCACCAATTCCCAGAGCCTATTTAAACCCATGTCCATCTAGTTGGTGATGCCATCCAACCATCTCATCCTCTGTCATCCCCTTCTCCTCCTGCCTTCAATCTTTCCCAGCATCAGGGTCTTTTCAAATGAGGTGGTTCTTCATATCAGATGGCCGAAGTATTGGAGTTTCAGCTTCAGCATCAGTCCTTCCAATGAATATTCAGGACTGATCTCCTTTAGGATGAACTGGTTGGATCTCCTTGCAGTCCAAGGGACTGTCGAGAGTCTTCCCAACACCACAGTTCAAAACCATCAATTATTCCATGCTCAGCTTTCTTTATAATCCAACTCTCACATTCATACATGACTACTGGAAAAACCATAGCTTTGACTAGATGGACCTTTGTTAGTAATGCCTCTGCTTTTTAATATGCTATCTAGGTTGGTCATAGCTTTTCTTCCAAGAAGCAAACGTCTTTTAATTTCATGGCTGCAATCACCATCTGCACTGATTTTGGAGACCAAAAACATAAAGTATCTCACTGTTTCTGTTTCCCCATCTATTTGCCATAAAGTGATGGGTCCGGATGCCATTATCTTAGTTTTCTGAATGTTGAGCTTTAAGCCAACTTTTTCACTCTTTTCTTTCCCTTTCATCAAGAGGCTCTTTAGTTCTTCACTTTCTGCCATAAGGGTGGTGTCATCTGCGTATCTGAGGTTATTGGTATTTCTCCCAGCAATCTTGATTCCAGCTTGTGCTTCATCCAGCCCAGCATTTTGCATGATGTACTCTGAATATAATCACTGCAGATGGTGATTGCAGCCATGAAATTAATAGATGCTTACTCCTTGGAAGAAAAGCTATGACCAACCTAGATAGCATATTCAAAAGCAGAGACATTACTTTGCCAACAAAGGTCCATCTAGTCAAGGCTATGGTTTTTCCAGTGGTCATGGATGGATGTGAGAGTTGGACTATAAAGAAAGCTGAGCATGGAAGAATTGATGCTTTTGAACTGTGGTGTTGGAGAAGACTCTTGAGAGTCCCTCGGACTGCAAGGAGATCCAACCAGTCCATCCTAAAGGAGATCAGTCCTGGGTGTTCATTGGAAGGACTGATGTTGAAGCTGAAACTCTAATACTTTGGCCACCTGATGCAAAGAGCTGACTCATTTGAAAAGACCCTTGATGCTGGGAAAGACTGAGGGCAGGAGAAGGGGACGACAGAGGATGAGATGGTTGGTTGGCATCACAGACTTGATGGACATAGGTTTGGGTGAACTCCAGGAGTTGGTGATGGACAGGGAGGCCTGGCGTGCTACGGTTCATGGGGTCGCAAAGAGTCAGACATGACTGAGCGACTGAACTGAACTCTGAATATAAGTTAAATAAGCAGGGTGACAATATACAGCCTTGACGTACTCCTTTCCTGATTTGGAAATTGTGTTCAACTGTTTGTGACCCCATGGACTGTAGCCTGCCAGGCTCTTCTGTCCATGGAATTCTCCAGGTAAGAATACTGGAGTGGGTAGCCATGCCCTTCTTCAGGGGATCTTCCCCACCCGGGGATTGAACCCAGGTCTCCTGCATTGCAGGTGCATTCTTTACCATCTGAGCCATCTGGGAAGCCCCAGGCTGGGGACAGAGTCATACCCAAAACACTGGGCTAAGCGAAAACAGCATGGAAGTAGCTTTTCAGACCATTTCGATAGGCCACGCTGCTATGATGTATCGTTATAGACAGTATCTCATTTAACTTTTACAGTAACCATAGGTGTGTGTTTTAGTTGTTCAGTCATGTCCCACTCTGCAACCCCATGGACTGTAGCCCACCAGGCTCCTCTGTTCATGGAATTCTCCAGGCAAGAATATTGGAGTGGGTACCCATGCCCTTCTCTGTGGGATGTCCCCCACCCAGGGATCAAACCCAGGTCTCCTGCTTTGTAGGCAGATTCCTTACCATCCGAGCCACCAGGGAAGCCCACAATAACCATAGACAGTAGGTATTATTATCCCTATTTTATATATACACCAGCTCAGACTAGAGAGAGTCAGTAATTTTCCTATTATTAACACTATCAAGCAGCAAAAGTGGGACATGAATCAGTCTTTTCCTAACAATGCCTGACACTGTTTCCACCACCTTTCATCACTCCTTGATGTAAATTCATATACACTTTTATTTAATCAAATGCAAGTAATTCTTGCTGAAGACACACCAGTAGGATGACATTAATTACAGCCTGATGCAGCTAGAAATACAGTTCTTTACATGGTACCATTGGCATTCCCCTGGCATGCCTAAGGTCACTGACTTAATCAGCCAGGGAACTCGCCAATGTGATGATATTTGGAGATGGGGGCCTTTGGGAAATGATTAGGTCATGAGGGCCCCACTCTTGCAGAATGGGATTAGTGCCCTTTTAAAAGAGACCCCAAAGAGCGCTTCTGTCCCTTCTGCCATATGATATCACAGTAAAAACAGGACCCACGAAGAGGGTTCTCACCAGACCCTGAGTATGCCAGTGCCTTGATCTTGGAATTTCCAGCCTACACAACTATAAGAACTAACAATTTGTTGTTTAGGCAACCCAGTCTGTGATATTTTTGTTGTAGCAGCTGTATCAATTAAGAAACCTAAACATTCAGATTTCCAAACTGTCTTGAAAAACTTAGAGCACTGAAGACATTGGTCTGGCATTCATCCGTGGCCCCATCAGCTGGAGCCAAGAATGGCACTCCTCCTTTGGATAAGGCCTGTACATCCCCCTCCACCCTCCCCTGACCTCCTGTGCTGCCCAGTCTCTGCGCCGTTTCACTCATGTATGACCCCTGCCGGGTCCCTGGAGGCAATAAGATCTTCCACTTCAGCCGGTTCTGTGTCGCTATAAACCAGCTTCTTGAACAGCCACATCTGAGTCGTGTTCATGGCATGCTTTATGTCTAGCCTCTGACACTTTCAATAGGACTAGCATTTGAGTTCTACCAACACTTGCCTACAAATGCACACGATGTAATAACTCACAAATTGGACACAATTAGGTGTCATGAAATGACAGAATCCGTTGTACAAGTGAAAAAGCCAGAGCTTAGAAACATCTGCCTTGGTATAATCCTAGCCTCTTCCTAGGGTTTTCCATTAAAATAGTCCCCAAGGTTAAACTGTTTTCCAATTTAAGATTATGGATCCATCTACCCATAAATGGCCTGTGTGAGACGTCTGTGCTGCCTGGCACTTGAAAAACTTTGAGACAGGCAGTGCGATGCAATAGCTCTTTGGAAAGCAACATAGTGCAACATATCAAGAATTAGAAAGTTATTCATGTTCTTTGAAGAGTAATCTCAGTTCTGGGAAGTTAGCCTAAGAAAACAACTCAAGAGAAGCTAAACACTATGAGAAAAAAATAATAGCTGTGCTTTGAATAACATGTAAAACCAAACCAGTGTAAATGCTTGACAACTGGGAAGTGTCTGGAGAATCATGACATATGAAACAAATGGGACAGTAGTCAATGCTTTAAATTATAAACTAAAAGATGATACTGTAATATGGGAATCATTTATGATACAATGTTAAAACAAAAAGAGGACTCTAGAATTGTGTGTACAATGTGAGGTAAGCCATGCAAAATTTCTATAAGGGTTGTATACTTGTGTCATATGGAGTGGGAAGACTATACAGAAATATAGCAGGATGGTATAATTAAGTTGGGCTTCCCTGGTGGCTCAGCTGGTAAAGAATCCACCTGCAATGCAGGAGACCTGGGTTCAATCCCTGGGTTGGGAAGATCCCCTGGAGAAGGGAAAGGCTACCCACTCCAGTATTCTAGCCTGGAGAATTCCATGGACTGTACAGTCCATGTGATAATGATTAATTTAAAAACTTAATTCAATACCATAATATACATAATTTTCTGAAATACATATTTCAGGTTACTCCTGCCGTATAAATATGAACACAAAAATCTCTTTTGTATAGTTTCTCTAGGACTAAAAAAACCCGTATCATTTATTGATGCTGTACATTAAAAATTAGGTGATTATCCCATAAAAGACACAGGGAAGGTAACAGCCCCTGGCAAAATAAAATGTCCTGTTTCCTTACAAAGATATTAAACATCATTAAGTCCTGTTTCCTTACAAAGATATTAAACATCATTAATTTTTACTTTGCCTCTGCTATCCCCAGATGATTCCATTTTCATTTGTTTCAATTAGACATCTTCTCTTTGGCGTTCCCACATCTTATAAGTTAAGAACTAACTGGTGAGTGTCTCTCTAAAAATATAATTGCATAAATCCAAATTAAAAGGTAAATAACAGTATAGTAAGCAAAGGTCTGCTGATTAGAGTCAAGCTGGGCAAAACCACAGACCACGGAACCTCCTCACAGGGTTCCAGGGTGGGAAGAAGGGACCTCTCTGAAAACATCAGTATGCGAGACTATTAATAGTTCCTCATGAATAGTCACTCTGGAGCCTCACAAATCTCAGAGATAGGCACAATTTTCCCTCTTCCACGAGGATGAAACCGAAGCTCACAGAAGCGAAGGCACTCACCTGACAACACTGTATGAATTGAAATGGAGATAAGGAACTCTGGTAGAGTTTAGATCGCGCACTCGCCCATCTGCCCTCCAGACTTCAAAACTGTTATTGTGTCAACAAGCCACGGTAAAGCTTGAGCACTCGTTCATGTGAGTGAGTGACCAAGACCAAAGGAAGTGGGGGTGGGGGGGGTGGGGGTGAGTTGAGGAGAGAGGTTAACCACAGGGTTAACTCAAGAGTATGCGGCTGCTCACAAAACAACACGTGAGTCTCTTTCAAAACAAGTCATGTAATAGATTTATATGTATTCAGAAGAGATGCACAGGTTAAACAAAGCTAATCTAGTTTCCTAGACACTTTGGAGCAGTCTGTGGTTCCCCTGGAATATTAGCCTGAGCTTCTTGTAAATAATTAACCCACCTGATATGACACAGATATAATGGAAACATCGTTATTGAGTTAAGAGCATACCTAAAACTATAGGCAAAGAGAGTACATTTCCATCAGGCCATTCTTCATTTTCCCAAGCAGCCTTCCATTTATTTCATTTTAACATCCAACCACTAAAATATAATTGCATTCTGCATTTCATTCTGGCTTCAGGAAAAAAAAAATTGAAACAAAAGATGCTCTATATCATGATGTTCCTCTAAGTGAACGTGAAGGTGAAGTCGCTCAGTCGTGTCCGACTCTTAGCGACCCCATGGACTACAGCCCACCAGGCCCTCTGTCCATGGGATTTTCCAGGAAAGAGTACTGGAGTGGGGTGCCATGGGATATATGTTCCATTTCACTTTGTCCCCTTTACTTTCAAAAATCTACTCATTTGCAAAGAATTCTTGCTAACAGTCAATCACCTTCAAATAAAGCACTCCATTTGTAGGGCAAATCTGTCACATTGCCCTCCGTAAAGTTTTCTGAAGTGATCCCTCTATCACTAGAAAAACTGCACATCTTATAGACAGAAAAGGCACTTATTTGGGTAGGCTTCCAACACTGTCTTTCCGTTATTCTTCCCTCCTCAATCCCTCCTTATTTCCAGTGTCTTAACTTTCAGTAGTATCCGTACTTTTTAAATTGGTTTGCTGCCTTGAGAGGTAAAGGTGAGGCAGAAAGATACCAAGAGTGGGATTCGAGACCACTGGGTCTGAGTGACACTACTTACTTGCACGACACTGCGTGATATCACTTCCTGTCACTGGTCCCCAATCCATAAAAACAAGCCATCAAATTACTGATGTCAGACTTCAAACCAGTTGGCTGATTGTTAAGTGTCTCTCCCCCAATATCTAAGATTCCTGGTAGACATGGTATCGTCTTTTTTACTGTGGAAAACAAGGACATGGATTCCATCCAGAATAAATCCATCTGTAAACAAGAAGTCACAGGAGTGTGTTGCAGGGGAAGTTCCCACCACACAGAAAGGGAGTGTAGAAACCTATGCCACGAAAGGAAGCGGAAATTTTTTTTTGCCACTATGAGTGGCATGTGGAACTTCCCCAGTTTGTGTGTGTGAACGGTCTCTTGTGTCTGACTCTTTGTGACCCTGTGGATTGGGCCCACCAGACTCCTCTGTCCATGGGATTTTCCAAGCAAAAATACGGGTGTGGGCTGCCATTTCCTACTTCAGGGGATCTTCCCGACCCAGGGATTGAACCTGTGTTTTTGCATGCCCTATGTTGGCAGGCATTCTTTTCCACTGCCCCACCTGGGAAGACCATGGAACTTCCTGGACCAGGGATCAAATCTGCCACCCCAAATAGTGGAAGTGCAGAGTCTTAACCACTGGACCAGTAGGGAAGTCCTGAAAGAGGTTACTCTAAATGTGAAAACCTGTTAGAAACTTTTTTAGATTGAGGTATAATTTACATACAGTAAAACACAACCATTTTATGTCTACATTTTGATGACATTTGACAAATGTACACACTCATGTAACCTCAACCACCACAATCAAGATACAGAACACTTTCATCACCCCAAACATTTTTTCATGCTCCTTTGCAGTCAGTCTCCACCAGCCTCAGCATTGCATTACCACAGGTTTGCTCTCTGTTGATAAAGATGAGTTTTGCCAGTCACTATTTTCATAAATATGGAATCACACAATATGGACGATTTTGCTTCTGGCTTCTTTCGCTTACGATAATATTTTGAGATTCATTCATGTTGCTGTGCATATCTGCACCTGATTCATTTTATACTGTGAACAGTAATCTGTTTTATGAATATATTACAGTTTATTTATCTGTTGGTGGACATTAGGGTTGTTTTCAATTTTAGACCATCATGAATAAAGTGTCTGTGAACATCTGTATACAAGTCCTTTGTGGACACATGTTTTAATTTTCTTGAGTAAATACCTAGGAATGAAATTGCTGAGTCATACTGTAAGTGTATATTTAAACTTAGAAGAAACTGCCAAACTGTTTTTTGACATAGCTGTGTGGTATTACCAGTAATATATTAGAGCTCTGAGGAGGGCATGACAACTCACTCCAGTACTCCCGCCTGGAAAATCCCATGCTCCCAGAGGAGCCGTGGGGTCACAAAGAGTCAGACATGACTGAGGAGACTCAGCACAGCACACGTATTAGAACTCCAGTGTGTAATGCAGTCTCATTGTAGCTTTAATTTGTACTTTCCCGACTACTCATGATGTTAACCATGTTTTATTAACTATTTATATATCTTCTTTTGTGATGTTTCTGTTCAAAAAGCATGCTCATTTTTAATTGGATTTTTATTTTATTGAGATACAAGAATTATTTATATAGTCTAGATATAAGTCTTTTGTAGATATTTGTATTATAAATATTTTTTCTGATCTGTCAGGAAGCATTTAACAGGAGGCTTCCTGTGTGCTGTTTTGGATCTGTCAGGAATTCTCTGTTCCTTATTAATTCCTGAATACCCAGGAATTAAGAGGAGAGGCAAGCCTCTCCCGGGGGCTGAGGAATCTGGGCATTTCCTTCATTAGTGTTTCTATATGGTGATAAGTACCCTTTTCCTTCTTGTGAACCATACGGTAAAAGTGATTGTTTACAACTCTCTCTCTCCTTAATATGGATTGCCTATGTTTTGTAAGTCTGGAATTTTAATCTTTATCTTTGCTGAGAATAACTACATTGTAAGACAGTATATATGCCCACACCATGTTGATTACAACACCTTTGCTCCATCAGAGCTCTGGTCCCCGTGTCTTTCTTTCTCTCTCTCTCTCCCTCTCTTTTTCAGGCTGATCCCCTGGAGCACAGAGGCTCTCTGAGTTCACTTTCCTGCCCGGGCTTCTAAGACCCTCTCGAGAAGGCGCTCTGCACCTTCACCCCATCGAGAGGGCGCCTGAGGCCTTCGTGAACAGAGCAAGCCCCGTGTAGGGGCTTTATTGGCTTTCTGTGTAAACCAAGGAATATCAGCCTCTTTCTCTCCTTTACTTTCTTATCGTCGACTCTGGACCACCAGGTTCTGGTCCATTAAAGGACCTCAACACTTATCCTGTGGCTTTCCCATTAACTTCTCAATGGTGCAGTTTTGAAGAGCAGAAACTATTACTTTTTTGGTGAACTGAAATTTATTATTTCTAAATATTAGTAGCTGTTGCTGAAACTCAGCAAACTGGCACTCAACCCGTGCCAAATAGAAACACGGGAGTGGGGTTTTAGGTTAAATAGAAAAGAATAGCTCTTACTGTTTTGCCAGGCAAAGGGCAGCACAGTAGGCTAATGCCCTCAAGATTATGTGTCCCACCCTGGAGGGGGCAGTGAGGACTCTTATAGTGTTCAAGTAGCAGAGCACGATCAACTTGTGGACAATTCTTGGATTGGTTGGCATCAGGGTGAAGTTTCGAACATCATCAACCTGCTAGTTTCAACCAATCTAGGTCAATCTGGCCTGGTGGCCAGCAATTTTCATTTGGTGCAGGTCTGCTTCCTGTAAAACAACTTAGGAATGTGTGCCAGCCCTTTATCTATATAATTTGATGATTCTGTTATGTGGTGGATTTACAGTCTAAATTGTTACCACTTTCCCAGCCCAACAGCTATTCTTTGTTCCTGCATCTTTACATGTACCAATCATTAAATCTTGATTTGATTAAATCAGTATTTTGCTTCAAGGGCATGGGGGCTTGTACACAATTTTAGAGTGAACAATTAGAAATTGGAATTTTAAAGTATTGCCTTACATTATATTTCATCAAAAGTCATGAGATGCCTGCGAATGATTTTAACAAATGTATGCATTATTTGCTCATTGCTGTTGTTACTGTACAGTCACTAAGTCATGTCTGACTCTTTTCAACACCATGAACTGCAGCATGCCAGGATTCTCTGTCCATCACTATCTCCCAGAGTTCGTTCAAACTCACGTCCATTGAGTCAGTGATGCTATATAACCATCTCATCCTCCATCCCCTCCCTTCTCCTCTTGCCCTCAATCTTTCCCAGCATCAGGGTCTTTTCAAATAAGTCAGCTCTTTATATCAGGTGGTCAAAGTACTGGATCTTCAGTTTCAGCATCACTCCTTCCAATGAATATTCAGGACTGATTTCCTTTAGAATGGACTTGTTGGATCTCCTTGCAGTCCAAGGGACTCTCAAGAGTCTTCTCCAACACCACAGTTCAAAAGCATCAATTCTTCCGTGCTCAGCCTTCTTTATGGTCCAACTCTCACATGACTACTGGAAGAACAATAGCTTTGACTAGACGGACCTTTGTTGGCAAAGTGATATCTCTGCTTTTTAATACACTGTTTAGGTTTGTCAGCTTTTCTTCCAAGGAGCAAGCATCTTTTCATTTCATGGCTGCTGTCATGGTTTACAGTGATTTTGGAGCCCAAGAAAAGAAAATCCGTCACTGTTTCCACTTTTTCCCTATTTGCCATGAAGTGATGAGACAGGATGCTATGATCTTAGTTTTGTTTTTTGTTTTTTTTTGATCTTAGTTTTTTGAATGTTGTGTTTTAAGCCAGTGTTTTCACTCTCTTTCACCCTCATCAAGGGGCTCTTCAGTTCCTCTTCGCTTTCTGCCTTTAGAGTCGTATCATCTGCATATCTGAGGTTGTTGATATTTCTCCCGGCAATCTTGATTTCAGCTTATGAGTCATCCAGTCTAGCATTTCACATGATGTACTCTGCATGTAAGTTAAATAAACAGGGTGACAATATACAGTCTTGATGTACTCCTTTCCCAATTTGGAACCAGTCTGTTGTTCCATGTCTGGTTCTTAACTGTTGCTTCTTGACCTGCATACAGGTTTCTCAGGAGACGGGTAAGGTGGTCTGGTATTCCCATTTCCCATAGTTTGTTGTGATCCACACACTCAAAGGCTTTAGTGTAGTCAATGAAGCAGATTTTTTTTTTTAATTCCTTTGCTTTTTCTATGATCAAACTGATGTTGGCAATTTGATCTCTGGTTCCTCTGCCTTTTCTAAATCCAGCTTGTACATCTGGTATGTCTCCGTTCACATACTGTTGAAACCTGGCTTGGAAAACTTTGAGCATTACTTTGCTAGCGTGTGAGATAAGTGCAATTGTGTGGTAGTTTGAACATTCTTTGGCATTGCCCTTCTTTGGGATTGTAATGAAAACTGACCTTTTCCAGTCCTGTGGCCACTGCTGAGTTTTCCAAATTTGCTGGCATATTGAGTGCAGCACTTTAACAGCACCATCTTTTAGGATTTGAAATAGCTCAGCTGGAATTCCATCACCTCCTTTAGCTTTGTTTGTAGTGATGCTTCCTAAGGCCCACTTGACATCACACTCCAGGATGTCTGGCTCTAGGTGAGTGATCACACCATTGTGGTTATCTGGGTCATTAAGAACTTTTTTGTTCAGTTCTTCTGTGTATTTTTGCCATATCTTCATAATCTCTTCTGTTTCTGTTAGGTCCTTGCTGTTTCTGTCCTTTATTGTGCTCATCTTTGCATGAAATGTTCCCTTGGTATCTCCAATTTTCTTAAAGAGATTTCCAGTCTTTCCCATTTTATTGTTTTCCTCTATTTCTTTGCATTGTTCACATAGGAAGGCTTTCTTATCTCTCCTTGATATTCTCTGGAACTCTGTATTCAATTGGGTATATCTTTCCCTTTCTCCTTTGCCTTTCGCTTCTCTTCTCAGCTATTTCTAAGGCCTCCTCAGACAACTAGTTCCCTGACCAGGGATTAAACCCAGGTCCCCTGCATTGGGAATGCAGAGTCTTAACCACTGAACCACCAGCAAAATCCCTCATTTGCTCATTATACAAAACAAAGCTAAGAGAAACTTACAAAGGCCTGAGAGAGTGTGAGTGAACAAATTCATTCCACGGAAGATGGAGAAGATGTCATATCTACACAAGTTGGTTGTTTCACTGAAATCCCAATCAGCAGCCTTATTTCAAGCTGACAAGCTGATTTCAAAACTCATACAGAAATGCAAAGAACCTAAAAAATAGGAAATAATTTTCAAAAAATAGAACAAAAGTTGAAGAATTACACTAACTGATTTCAAAGACTTGCTCTAAAACCAAAGTAATCAAGAATAATATTGGCATATTAGATTAGTGGAACAGAATAGAGAGTCTAGAAATAACCCCACATGTTAATTCATATGGGAAGAAAATTACTCTCTAGTCTAACCTCACACCATATATAAAACCTAATTCAAAATAACATATCTAAATATGAATGCAGAAAAAAAAATCTAGAAGAAAACATAAGAGAAAAACCTTCGTAACTGGGGGAGAGGCACCAGATTTTTACACAGGACATAAAAAGCAAAATGGACTCATCACTCTCACTTTCATAGAGGCTTGTGATGAAATTTTATTTTTTAACAGCAACAAAAGTTAAAGTGAGTGCAAGTTGCTCAGTCGTGTCTGACTCTTTGCAACCCTATACAGTCCATGGAATTCTCCAGGCCATAATAGTGGAGTGGATAGCCTTTCCCTTCTCCAGGGGATCTTCCCAACCCAGGGATCAAGCCCAGGTCTCTGGCATTGCAGGCGGCTTCATTACCAGCTGAGCCACAAAGAAGTTGTTATTTCTTTCACATCTGTGTCATTATAGAAGCAAATCTCAACCCCACCACAGCTCACTGCTGCTGCTGCTGCTGCTAAGTCGCGCCAGTCGTGTCTGACTCTGTGCGACCCCATAGACGACAGCCCACCAGGCTCTACCGTCCCTGGGATTCTCCAGGCAAGAACGCCATTTCCTTCTCCAATGCGTGAAAGTGAAGTTGCTCAGTCATGTCTGACTCTTCACGACCCCATGGACTGCAGCCTACCAGGCTCCTCCGCCCATGGGATTTTCCAGGCAAGAGTACTGGTGTGGGGTGCCATTGCCTTCTCCACCACAGCTCACTAGAGATTTCCAAATGAACTCTATTATTGCTTCTACAGTGGGAAAGTATTGTTTAATAGTAGATTGTAGCCCTTAGGGTGTCCCATTTGAAGTTCCTTACCTAGATACTCACTCCGGTCTCTGTAAAAACAAGAGGAAAACTCAATGTCCTCAATGACGGCATGTTGGCTGAGGACTGTCTGGTCCCATCTTCACCCCATCTATATGACCATGAACTTAGTCAAATATCAGCCTCACTCCCATTCCTGCATCCCACTCCCACCTCTCTTATGATACTATAAGTTCCTTGCAACCCACTAAATACTCAAGCTTTAGTATTTTTTGCATGCTCTCTTCCTTGCCTTCAAATTTCTTCCTTCCCCACTTTCTCATCAGACTTATCTATCATTCTGCTTCAACTGCTGCCACCCACCCCCACTCTTCAAAATAGATATCTCCCTTCCCCAGACTCTTGGAGCTCTCCGCACAGACCCTTCCTGGCCCTTATCAAATGCAGTGTTGTTATCTATTTAATGTCTCTCTCTACCACTGGACTGTTTTAACTCCACAGAACAGAAGCTACCTTAAGTTGTCCTTGCTTTTTTTCCCCAAATTTTCTCCACCATCTTCTAACTCCAACACACACATGCACACAGTCTGATGCACAGTAAGAGCTCATCAGTGTCTAATAAATGAATAAGTTTTTCCTTCACCAGAGAGAACCCCAGCAAGTCATAAGAAATAAATTAAAAGCATAAATAACAGTCACTAGTTCTAAAATGGTAATTCAATTGAAAGAAATAGGAAAAGCAGTTCATCTGCATCAGAAAGTTCTAATCTTCAGACATCAAGCAGGAGAATCAACCACCGGCACTAGAAAATGAAGAATACTCATCACAACCAGGTTCTCTCTAAAGGACACACACCCAGGGCCAAACAGTCCAGTCACAGAGGAACCAGCCAGTACTTAAGAGTTCAAGTCTCTGACGCCAGTGCCAGAGAGTAAGGCACACAGTACAAGAGTAACAACAGTTGCCGTTTGGGGCACTTAATTCACCAAGCTCTGAATTCACCATTATACGTATGTTATCTCACTTTAGCTTTATCCCAGCCCTGTGAAGGAGATATTATAACTTCCGTTTCAGAGATAAAAAAATGCTCTAACTATCCAAGATTCAGCCTTGGCCTGAGTCCAAAGCTTGTGGTCTTCATCTCTGGATCCTGCTGCTCTCCACTTGGCCTCCAAGCTAGCTGCTGGTGGAAGCTAGCACGGTTATGTTCAATCTTGTGTCTCCAGCACCTAGAGCAGTGCCTGGCATATATTTGCTAAATATTGCGGTGAAATATGTATGAAATATGTATGGCAGAAAGTGAAGAACTAAACAGCCTCTTAATGAAAGTGAAAGAGGAGAGTGAAAAAGCTGGCTTAAAACTCAAAAACATTAAAAAAACTAAGATCATGGCATCTGGTTCCATCACTTCATGGCAAACAGATGGGGAAACAATGGAAACAGTGACAGACTTTATTTTCTTGGGCTCCAAAATCATTGCAGACAATGAGTGAAGCCTTGAAATTAAAAGATGCTTGCTCCTTGGAAGAAAAGTTATGACCAACCTAGACAGCATATTAAAAAGCAGAGACATTACTTTGCCAACAAAGGTTCGTCTAGTCAAGGCTATGGTTTTTCCTGTGGTCATGTATGGATGTGAGAGTTGGACTATAAGGAAAGCTGAATGCCAAAGAACTGATGTTTTTAAACTGGTGTTGTAGAAGACCCTTGGGAGTCCCTTGGACTGCAAGATCAAACCAGTCCAACCTAAAGGAAATCAGTCCTGAATATTCATTGGAAGGACTGATGCTGAAGCTGAAACTCTAATACTTTGGCCACCTCATGCAAAGAACTGACTAACTGGAAAAGACCCTGATGCTGGGAAAGATTGAGGGCAGGAGGAGAAGGGGATGACAGAGGATGAGATGGTTGGATGCCATCACCAACTCAATGGACAGGAGTTGAGCAAGCTCCAGGAGTTGGTGATGGACAGGGAGGCCTGATGTGCTGCAGTCCATGGGGTTGCAAAGACTCAGACACAACTGAGCAACTGAACTGAGCTGAACAGCGAAATATGGGTTTCCCAGGTGGTGCAAGTGGTAAAGAACCTGCCCGCCAATGCAGGAGACATAAGAGATGCAGGTTCGATCCCTGGGCTGGGAATATCCCTGAAGGAGGGCATGCTAACCCACTCCAGTATTCTTTTCTGGAGAATCCATGGACAGAGGAGCCAGGCGAGCTACAATCCATAGGTTAAGAGAGTCAGATACGACTGAAGCAACTTAGCACACATGCACAGTGAAATATCTTCTTGGTAAAAAGAGACCTCTCTCCTAGTCCCTGGACATTTTTATTACACCCTCTAACCAAGGACTGAATGTCTGGTTCCATCCCACTCCAAGCCTCAAGGCCCCACTGAACACGCAAGCCTGGGGGATGTGCATTAAATGGCCATCTTCCAGGTGTGATGTGAGGGAATTCCAGCACTTTCCTGCACAGCCTTTATCACAATGGAGCAAAGCATCACAGATGATCCTTGCAGACTTTTATCCAGGGCACACTCAAACCCCAAAAAGGGCTGAAAGTGGGAGGGGAATTAATGAAAACCCTTCTCTACTCTGCTCAGGTTTGTGTAGTCGCTGCCTCAAGGACTCAACTTGTTTTTTTTTCCACATGGACTCTCTGGGTCTTAGGGATATCTCCTAATGCATGTGGATTTATTTATTTATGTTGCCCAGTGAACTACACATATGCTGTGAAAAAAATATATTATTCTTAAGTGCAGAAAAACTAAAGACTAAAGTAAAGTGTTTTACTTTTTTGCTTTTCCTTTCTGCTTAGTCTTCACACAGATCCTGGTAACAGGGGAGTAAATAATTACTGTGTTCAACCAGAAATTTTTGAATGTCTGTCAGGACCTTTGGGCACTAAACTGAAACACTGACCTTAGATAATAAAGCTGCCGATCTTTCCACATTGTCTTTTAAGACTTTGAGGATAGGAATACCTTACATAAGATGTAGAATAAATGGCAGAGTGATTGATATGGTATTTGGACTACAGAAAAAGAGAAAAAGGTACAATTCGTGATTCATAAGAGGCAGAAGGTAGAAAGCAAGCTTCTTTCTCACCGTGTCAGTCCCTAAGCCAGAATCTAGGTAACATCCGAAAAACGCTTACTCCAGAGTCCAGCAGTTTGCTGACAGTGCAATGCATAACCAGGAGCTTGCCCCCAGTAACCATTTTCTACAAAAATACAGCTCTTTTCTCTCCTATTTGGAAATACAAGTAAAAGCAGTGATAGGCCTGAGCTGTAGCTAGCCCTCTTTGATAAAAAATATAACATGTTGTTAATATTCCAGCACTTAGCACAATGTCTGACAGAAAACTGGTGTTCAATATCTGTGCGGTTCAAGGAAGAAATTTTTGTGTCTAACTCAGTGACCCTGCAGAACTCTTTCTAATTTTATACTCTTAAGAGCATACAGAATTATTAAATCAGATTATGGTCTATCAGAGGCTTCTTGCTACGGAGAAAAAACGTGGAGCTTGAGATGCATTTCACAGAGTCGTTTTGATAGTTGACAGAGAAGCTTTTATTGCAGAACGGCGCTGCCTGCTTCTACCACATTTTCCTCACTCTGTAATCATTGCTCCCGCCATGGTGCTGACATGGGAGGGGAGCCGAGTGAAATATTTCAGTTGGCTGGAAGTTAACCCCTCAAGTCACAGAATGTTACAGAGAACCAGTGTTGAAGAGAATGCAGGCAGGGACTTCTCTGGTGGTCCAGTGGTTAGGACTTGGCGCTTCCATTGCATGGGGCACGGGTTCAGTCCCTGGCTGGGGAACTAAGATCCCACCAGCTGTGTGGAGCAGCCAAAAATAAAATGATTAAACATACAAAAGAGATAGCAAGTGGGAATTTACTGTGTGACACTGGGAGTTCAACACAGTGCTCTGTGACAACCTAGAGGGGTGGGATGGGGTGGGAGAGGGGTTCAGAAGGGAAGGGATACATGTATGCCTGTGGCTGATTCATGTTGATGTATGGCAGAGGCCAACACAATATTGTAAAGCACTTATCCTCCAATTAAAAAAAATAGAAAAAAAAAAGAGAGAGTGCAGGCAGAACTCAGGTCTGCACTCAGAGTGTGAGCTCCCTGAGAGCAGGGAGCCTCAATGCTTCAGTGGCTAGCATGGTTCCTGAGAGAGAACAGGACTCAATAAACAGTAACAAGACGCCACCCCAGTTCTAGAGTTCTGGGTGGGAGCTTGAGGAATAGGGGCAAGAAATCATCCATTCTTATTTTGTTCTTTTTTTAAAAAAATTGTTTTGTTCTTTTTAGCCAGATTAATCTGTCCAACTAGATTAACCAGCCTTCCCAGTATCTGGGTTACGGAGCCCTAAGTACAGAGATGTCACTGAGAACACGGCGGGGCGAGGCCAAACCTGGAAACAGAACTTCACTGCCAGGCTGGCCGTCTCCTCTTGCTTTTGCAGAGTGACTGAAAACGAACGTGGGCTGCCGAGAGGCTCACCTACCAGGTCTGGCACTCGGCCCACTGTCTGGCCCACGCTGCACAGGCCATCAAATTCCACAGGCCCTCAGAGATGTTTATTTTTGCACTCTGTAGACTCTGCTCGCTGCTGGAGCCAGGGCAGGTCACACAAAGGACACGGTGTTGCCAAGCTGAGAATGTGGGGTGCTCCTCAGTGCAAGACCCAGAATCTGAATTTCTTCCTGGAAATGAACAAGTTACCAAAGTTTTTAGGAAAGTTCCTTCAAGATGTAGGTGATTGTCTCTGTCTCTGCCTTGATTGAAATAGTTAGGACTGAACCCATTCCTCTTACTTCCTTCTGGCTTTGGACCGACGGAAAAGTCTGATTAAAAAAAAAAAAAGGTTGGAAGTAATTCCCAACTTTTTTGTATGTGAGGTCCCTGTATACATCGCAAGGTATTTCCTTAGCCAAGTAAGGTAACAGTTGTATTTTTAGAATAAGTTATCTGATGATTCATAAAATATGTAAAGGCAACAGTTAAAATGAATTTGAAGGCATTTTCAGATACATTTTATTTGAAGACTCACTAAGACACTTACAAACGTGAAAAACCGTGGTAACTGTGTAAGACATTCTTCTGTCCATTGACAGGATGCTGTCATGTACGTATGGATTTGTACACCTTGTACTAATTCTGTTGTCTTCTCGTGAGTCTGAGGACACCCCCCCCACCAAGATTAGAAGCCTCTGTTTATTAAGGGTAAGCCTAGTGCCTTGAAGAACATCAATTCCTTCTGGTTTACTTGATATATTATTTATTAAAGGTCCCAGTAGGAACTGAAAAATGGGAGATTCAACAAAAGTACTATTTAGAAAGGTGTTGGCAAGTGTTCATAAGATCTATCGAAGGTCAGCAGAGTCCTCAGGGACTGGTCCCATTACCACCTCTAGGCCAGAGAGGCTAAGGAAGAGAGAAGTTACTGGAATCTTCTGTAGAGTCACTGGGTAAAGGAAAATAGCCAGTTCGTGAGGATCTGACAGTGAAAAAAATCAAGGAAATAAATACACCAACCTCACACTCCACCTGACTTCCAAGTCCCATCAGTGGCTGAACCCAACAGGAATCCAATTGATGTAGCCCCTACATGTCATGTGGAAAATTCTGAAAGAGATGGGAATACCAGACCACATGACCTGCCTCTTGAGAAACCTATATGCAGGTCAGGAAGCAACAGTTAGAACTGGACATGGAACAACAGACTGGTTCCAAATAGGAAAAGGAGTACGCCAAGGCTGTATATTGTCACCCTGCTTATTCAACTTATATGCAGAGTACATCATGAGAGACGCTGGGCTGGAAGAAGCACAAGCTGGAATCAAGATTGCCAGGAGAAATATCAATAACCTCAGATATGCAGATGATATCACCCTTATGGCAGAAAGTCAAGAGGAACTCAAAAGCCTCTTGATGAAAGTGAAAGAGGAGAGTGAAAAAGTTGGCTTAAAGCTCAACATTCAGAAAACGAAGATCGTGGCATCCGGTCCCATCACTTCATGGGAAATGGGGAAACAGTGGAAACAGTGTCAGACTATTTTTTTGGGCTCCCAAATCACTGCAGATGGTGACTGCAGCCATGAAATTAAAAGACGTTTACTCCTTGGAAGGAAAGTTATGACCAACCTAGATAGCATATTGAAAAGCAGAGACATTACTTTGCCAACAAAGGTTCGTCTAGTCAAGGCTATGGCTTTTCCAGTGGTCATGTATGGATGTGAGTTGGACTGTGAAAAAAGCTGAGCGCCGAAGAATTGATGCTTTTGAACTGTGGTGTTGGAGAAGACT
>NW_011494669.1:1796855-1803681 GCF_000754665.1 Bison bison bison
CTGGGAGGGATTGTGGGCAGGAGGAGAAGGGGACGACAGAGGATGAGATGGCTGGATGGCATCACTGACTTGATGGACGTAAGTCTGAGTGAACTCCGGGAGTTGGTGATGGACAGGGAGGCCTGGCATGCTGCGATTCATGGGGTTGCAAAGAGTCGGACACAACTGAGAGACTGAACTGAACTGTCAGCCTGCCAGGGCAGAGAACTGAGTGGAAATGGATGGTCAGTGAACTTGGAGGTGCACATGGAAACTGTCCTGCACACCAGGGTAATCTAAAAGCTTGCCCTATAGTGCACAGGGCTATGGTTAAAAACGAGGTCAAGTTCTGAGCCAATCCGTACCTTAAAATTATATTAAGCTACTCAAGGTTACTGACTCAAACCTTCTGGTGTATTTCAAATATATAACTCAATTGCACAACCAAACTCCTCTGCAGCTCATATTGAAATGCTCCCTCCGTTTCAGCCCGCGATCACCTTTATAAGGGCAACTCTGCATCTCTGAAGCTAATCTTTCTACCAAGTTACAGATTCAAATTTCCAACAGGCTACAGGGTACCTCAGACTCTATAAGATATGTCTATAAAGCATTGGCTAGTCTCTCCTGGAAACACATTTTATTTTCATGCTGTTACCATTTCCCAACTAGGTGCATTAGAACACTCTGAGGCTTTTGACTTCTCCCCATCTCTCAGAAGAAGTGAGTGAATCTCATACCACTTCTGCTGGTAGCCGGCTCAGATCTGCCCTCCCTCTTAATTTCCCAAGACCTTATACCTGAACAAAGTAAGAGCCTGTCTTGGCTGGCCTGACTAATCCTGACTCCACCACTTAGAATTAAGACTTCCCTGCACTTATTAATTATGACTCTTATTTTATGCTTCAAGGCCTCAGTTCCCTCATCTGCAGGGTGGAGCCATGCATAGCGTCCTACCACTGGGGACAGAGACCTCCTCTCCATTGATTCAAAGGGGCAGAAACTCCAGCACAACTAGCCTCTCCGGCCTTTGTTTACCTTCTCACCTACTTTTCTCCCCAGGAGAAGGAGCTGGTTATCTGATTCATGGGTGTGGGAAAAACAGAGGTACATCTCAGCTTTTTGTTTTCTTCTTCAACATGGGATCTGCCTGCAAGCAGAGAGTGCTCATTCTTTTCAGCTCTTTCACTCTATACATAAATCCGGGGCAGACGCCCATCAGACGAGGCTTGTGGCTGCTTGAGGGCTGCCAGGGTCGGTGACAGGGTAGCTCCACCTTTAATGTGGCTGGAGTGTTGCAGTCCTTCTTGGCTAGTAGTTCTGAGCCTCTCTCCCCAAGTATCAGCACACAAGGCAGCATTTTAGGAAAGAATAGTTAACATTTATTTGAATACATACTACGGGGCAGATCCTATGCTTTGTAATATAATATGGATTACCTCATTTCATTTTCTCAACAACTCTGTGAGGTAGGAATTGGGATCAAAAAGATCAGTAAACCACTGGTCTCCTCACAAGTTCAAAACCAATTTAGAGTTAGAAACAAGAACCAGTCAATACTCTGGCCACCTGATGCAAAGAGTCGACTTAGTGGAAAAGACCCCGATGCAGGGAAAGATTAAGGGCAGGAAAAGAAGCAGGTGACAGAGGATGAGATGGTTGGATGGCATCACCGACTCAATGGACATGAGTTTGAGCAAATTCCGGGAGATAGTGAAGAACAGGGGAGCCTGGCATGCTGCAGTCCAAGGGGTTGCAATCAGACAGGACTGTGTGACTGAACAACAACCTTCTTACTATGACGATTGTTGATGTAACAGACCACCTCCATGAGTCTTAGGAAAGGGATAGGAATTTAAATTTTCAATATTCTTTGATTATCATAATATTTCATATCAAGACAGTGCGGAAAATAACAGTGACATCAAGTAGAACTTTATAAACTGCAAAAGAAAATCTATCACCATTTCCTGTCCAAAGACTTCACCGGGAGGCATTCACATGGATCCTGAGGCTGGGTGTGAAAGCTGTTTTGAATGCACATTTCTCTGTGGAGGCTTACAAGAGGCCCTTAGGCCATGGTGCAACTGTAAATAGTAACACAACACAGCTCACGGAAAAAAAAGTCTTAAAAATAAAAAAGAAACTCACATTCCTCTGACAGGATACTCCTCTCCAAAGAGTTCCAGAGGTTTCCCCATCCCTCAGCTATACCACTGCCCTTTGAAGCCTTTTAGACTGCTATAAACATGAATGCTGAAGCACAGACCAGGGCACTTGGCCTGGGGTCAGACACGTCTGGCTTTGAATCCCAGTGCTGACAGTTAATAGCTGTATGAACTTGACATTTGATTTAACTTTCTGAGTCTGTCTCCTGCTCTGTACTTTGGAGTTAATAGCTCCTCTTTATTAGGGCTTTAATGAGGATTAAAGGGCAAAATATGTGTTAAAGTGCCTGACAACTATTAAAATATTCACATAATAACATATATTAATCTCCTTCCCTATTATACCAGCTGGTACATTTTTCATCTATATTTGTACCTTTCAATAATTTTCCTAATTAAAAAGTGAAGCAAAAAGAAAAAAAAAAGCAAAGCAATTATACAACTATATAGTAGACATTCAAAAAATGCTTACCTAAGTTAGACACATACCAGTTACGATTTCAAATAACGACATAGTTGCTGCTAAGTCGCTTCAGTCGTGTCTGACTCTGTGCGACCCCATAGACGGCAGCCCACCAGGCTCCCCCGTCCCTGGGATTCTCCAGGCAAGAACACTGGAGTGGGTTGCCATTTCCTTCTCCAATGCATGAAAGTGAAAAGTCAAAGTGAAGTCGCTCAGTTGTGTCCGACTCTTCGCAACCCCATGGACTGCAGCCTACCAGGCTCCTCCGTCCATGGGATTTTCCAGGCAAGAGTACTGGAGTGGGGTGCCATCGCCTTCTCCACGACATAGTTAGCAAAGTATTAATAAATAAATATCTTTATCATGGGCTTCCCTAGTGGCTCAGCAGTGAAGAACCCACCTGCAATGCAGGAGACACGGTTTCAATCCCTGCATCAGGAAGATTCCCTGGAAAAAGAAACGGCAACCCATTCTAGTATTCTTATCTTGGAAATCCCATGGATGGAGGAGCACCGTCTTGCAAAAGAGGCAGACAAGACAGCATCTAAGTAACAACGACAATCTTTATCATAGCTGAAAGCACCCGTATTTCTTGTCATTTAGCCAAAGGAAAAAAGTCAGGGAGAGACCCAAAGATTTTATCTATGTCAATTTTCCCTTACATTATTGGGACAAGACAAAGAAGTTAAATAATTGAATGAGGGAGCGTGGCAAAGAGAAAATGATGGGGAAAACAGTAAATTCAAGAAATACTATGCTCTTTGAACATTTAAACTAATTTTCACTTCTCTGCAATATTTAGTTGGTTCTTTCTTTTGAATTGCACACTGAAATGCTTTGCAGGCAAATATCTATATATCAAATAATAAATATGTCCATGTTCTCTTCCCTTTTTAATGACTTTTCCTAAGTAGTACACAGACGGCAAGTCCCATCCATGGATAATTATAAAGCCTTTACAAAGGACGGTTATAAGGACTGTAGCAGCGCCCCAAAAGGCCCGTTTTGGGCTAACTCTTAATCAGAAGATGAAATGTACAAGCTATGAGTACAACCACAAAAATGCATATGCGCAAGGGCACCAAGAGAAAGGAATGCAGAGAAAAAGAAAATAGCTGTGTGAGGAAAGGAAGATTATGAATGATTTCTTCCTATATTTTCTGAACTTCTTGGAATATTCTTATACCCTTCTTATAAAAAGTAATAAAACCACTTTTACACATTGTAACTAAGTATATACTTACTGCTTTTTTTGTTTTGCATTCAACATCGATTCATATATTCTTTTTCACATTTGGACAGATTCTACACTTGACATTTCATATCTGTATCATGGTTGTGTTTGCCCTCTTCATTTAAACTTGTCAAGGTCTTATTCTCTGGAATACTTAAAGGGGCTTTTTACTTGGGGACCAAGTACATACACGTGCACTAAAAGTTGCCCTCACTTCTTTTCTTCCCAACAGACCGAAAATAAGACATCTATCTGTGGAAAGAGAAAATTTATGATCATACGTTAAGGCTGTCTAAAGGAAATAATTCAGTTGACCAAGTTCAATTTTAGGGTTTTTTTTTTCCCCAAAAAAGTGAATGTGTGTTGTGTGTGTGTGTAAAATAAATTTATTCCAGCATGCTCTTTCACTATAATTTTCAAAACTGCTTTCCTCTTACAGAGTGATGCAATATTTGATGAGTAAATAACAAGGAATGAAAAAGTCCACTTTAGGGCAACTGTAACCAGACAAAATGAGAATACAATGTTCTTTTTGTGGCATTTTAGGCTCACTCAGGGATATCACTCCCTTTTCTTTGACAGACTTCTTGAGAGAATGCTGAAAATGACAGAACTGTCTTTGCTGGGGGTTAGGAGAAGAAGAGTTCTTAATATTTTCAGGATAAAAATAAATAAATGCTTGATTTATACTGAAAGAGTTTTAGGATCATAGGATGAGAATAGAAAATAAATATTTTAATTTCTAAAAAAAAATTAATCACCTATAAAGATTGAAAATTGCAGTTTTGTCTGTAATTAACCATTCATGTCTTAAATCCTTACTCTTCACTTAGAAGAGAATGATGAATGGCTGAGGTCTACATTCCAAAGTCCAGTGTCATTTTTACTGGTAACAAGGCAGACTTTATGGGTGTCAAGCCTACCAATGATAAGCCGTAAGCACAGTGTGAGGGAAAAAATATAACAGACAAATCTGTAGTCAAGCACAGAATCATTGTTAAGAGTCTAATGGCAATAGAATCAACCAAGTAAAAAGAGAAAGAAAAGAGAAAAAGAAAATTCAACAGCTTGGAGTCATTTTGTGTAGAGAAAAATACATCAGCGTGTCTTCATTCAGAGCTTCCCAACTGCTGAACGTGTGGGATATGGATCTGTATTAGTCAACTTAGGCTTGTATAACAAAATATAACGTAAGACCACTGACTGGCTTAAACAACAGACATTTATTTCTCACTGTTCTGATGGCTGGAAGCCCGTAACCAAGGTTCCGATAAATCTGGCTTCTGGTGAGCGCTTTCTTCCTGGCTCGTTGATGGCTGCCTTCCTGCTGTGCTCTCACACGGCCTTCTTTGGCAGGTGGGGGTAAGGGGGTGTTTGGCCAGAAATAGAGGAATGTGGGAGGAGCTCTCTGGTGTCTCTTCCTATGAGGACACTAATCCTATTAGAAAGGGCCCCACCTTTATGACTTCACTTCGCCTTAATTATTTACTTAGAAGTCCCATCTCCATGGTGGTTAGAGCTTCCATATGTGAATGTGAGGGGGTACATTCAGTCCATAATAGGATCCCTCAGCTGGGCAGAACCTTGGACTGGGAAGGGCCCAGGCCAGAAACAGTCTCATGGTTTTCCCAAGTGTGGCTAAGAAGATCATGATTTTTGAGGTCTGGATCCCTGAGAGAGGTTGGGAAGCACTGATTTATGGACCCTGAATGCACCACTGCACTGTTAACCATTATGAGAATAAACTCAGTGATCCCTAGGAGTGAAGAAAAATCACAATAATAATGCTTAAATAACATGCAGTATATGCCACACCTGATCTTAGTGTTTCTTTACACGTTAACTCATTTAATACTCACAACAGCCCTCTGATATATAAAGTATTATAACACCAGGCTTAAGAGAGAGTCCTTGATCTGAATCCGAATCTTGTCTTCTGCACTTTTAGCTCTGTAACTGTGCTTAAATTACTAAGTCTCTCTGAACCTGTTTCCTCTTCTATAAAATGGGACGGATATAGAAGCATAGAATTCCAAAAAGCTGTGAAAACGAAAAAATTTCCATACGTTAAGTGTACTCATTTTGTTGCTAGATCTAAACACTCATAGTTTTTATTTACCTTTCTGGATGGGACAGTCTTAAAGGTTTCAACTCATAGTTGTGACAATTTAGTTAATTCAATTAACACACTTAGGATAGAGCCTGGCACATGTGGGAAATGATATACTAGTATGAACTATTATTGTTGTTGTTCTTATTATTATTACTACTGCCGTTCTCTAGATGAGGAAACTGAGGCAGAGAGAAATCAGTCTGTCCAAGCATCAGCCAGCATGTGGCACACTGGAAGTGAACCCCAACAGTATGGCTTCGAGGACTGTGGTCTTAAGCACTGCACCATCTCCACAAATTACATACATTTCTTTCATGTTTGCATATGTTCAATCATGTTTAATGCTCCATGTTTAAGAACTATTAGTTGAAAAAAAAGAATGAAAGCCTGCCATTTGTAGTAACATAGATGCACCTAGAGGTTATCACACGAAGTCAGACAGAGAAAAACAAATATAATATCACTTATATGTGGAATCTAAATAAAGATAAAAAAAAAAACTGTTTTATAAAACAGACTCACAGACTTCAAAAACAAACTTATGGTTACCATAGGGGAATGGTATGCTGCTGCTGCTGCTAAGTCGCTTCAGTCGTGTCCGACTCTGTGCGACCCCATAGCGGCAGCCTACCAGGCTCCCCCGTCCCTGGGGTTCTCCAGGCAAGAACACTGCAGTGGGTTGCCATTTCCCTCTCCAATGCATGAAAGTGAAAAGTGAAAGTGAAGTTGCTCAGTCGTGTCCGACTTAGCGACCCCATGGACTGCAGCCCACCAGGCTCCCCCGTCCATGGGGTTCTCCAGGCAAGAACACTGCAGTGGGTTGCCATTTCCCTCTCCAATGCATGAAAGTGAAAAGTGAAAGTGAAGGT
>NW_011494669.1:1803781-1814203 GCF_000754665.1 Bison bison bison
GTGTCCGACTTAGCGACCCCATGGACTGCAGCCCACCAGGCTCCTCCGTCCATGGGGTTTTCCAGGCAAGAGTACTGGAGTGGGGTGCCATTGCCTTCTCTGGGGAATGGTATAAGAAGGGATAAATCAGGAGTTTGGGGTTAACAGAAGCACACTACTGTATATGAAACAGATAATCAACAGGGACCTACCTCTATAGCACGGTGAACTCTAGTCAATATTCTGTAATAACCTAAATGAGAAAAGAATCGGAAAATCTGTAAAACTGAATCACTTTGCTATACATCTGAAACTAACACAACACTGTAAATCAACTAAACTCCAATAGAAAATAAAATTTTTAAAAAGGCAATGTTTTAATAAAATATTTTAGAAGTTTTGTCCAGCTCAGCTTCAAGGGAATTCAGCTCCATCATTCAGAATGATCCAAGAGCAGGCCCTGGGGAAGGGGGCCTGCAGCCATGTCAGTGCTCTACGATCTGAACCCCTGGTCTAGCTCACCAAACCAGGAGTCCACACCTGATCCCCAAGAGCCAACCAAAGGCTGAACCAATTCTACATTGTTTGAACAGGCAATGCATTCTTGCCTGGAAAATCCCACGGACGGAGGAGCCTGGCAGGCTACATACAGTCCATGGGGTCGCAAAGAGTCTGACACGAATGAGCGACTTCCCTTCTTCTCCAATGGGAAAATGAAGTGACTGAGTCAGGCTGGAGCTGGAAGGTGCTGAGTTAGGCTGGAGAGCCATCCTCTGCCATGAGTATACCCAGAGGAGCTAAGAACCGGGAGAGGAAGATCGCAGTTCCAGGGAGACCAATGGTTCTCAACCAGGGACAATATGAGCCATCAGGGGCCATCTGCAACGGCTAGAGACACATTCTGCCATTGCAGTCAGAGTACTTTTTTCAGCATCTGGTAGACAAGTTAAAGGTGCTGCTTCAACCCCACAGTGCACAGCACAGCTCTGCCAAAAAAAAAAGTATTATCTGGCTCAAAATGTCAATTATGACAAGGTTGAAAACTCTGCTTTAGACTCGGAGGAAGCAACCATGTAGCACAAGGAGAGGGTGAGATAGAGGAGTTATTTGCTTTAGTTCCAGAGGCTCCTCAGGCCCCGATTCCAGCTGCTCACAAAGCTGTATAGCTCTTCCAGCCCTAAATTCACCCGAGCTTCTTTATGGTCCATGTTCCTCCTGTCCGTTTATCATTCCATAAGAGTTCCCCTTTACGTTATACCCGTTTGATGAGTTGATGTTTCCTGCAACCAAAGACAACGGCACCCCACTCCAGTACTCTTGCCTGCAAAATCCCATGGATGGAGGAGCCTGGTGGGCTGCAGTCCATGGGGTCGCTAAGAGTCGGACACGACTGAGTGACTTCACTTTCACTTTTCACTTTCATGCATTGGAGAAGGAAATGGCAACCCACTCCAGTGTTCTTGCCTGGAGAATCCCAGGGATGGGGGAGCCTGGTGGGCTGCCATCTAAGTGGTCGCACAGAGTCGGATACGACTGAAGTGACTTAGCAGCAGCAGCAGCAACCAAAGACACTAGAGCAGGTTTAGGGGAGAGCAACTCAGGATGGTGGAAAGAGTGCTTCAGGCAGAAGAAATAGTATATGTAAAGGCACAGAATTTTAGAAGGCAGGTGGAGAAACACAGCGGGGGAAATGAAGAATAAAACAAAGGAGAGGAAAAATATGAGTCAAAGCACAGAAGCAGCATTAAGCATGGTACGTTTTCATGTAGAAAGGAGAGTGGTCTCACTAGGTCAGCAGGTGCATCCTGGGGAAATTAAAGAAATTAAGTGAAAACGAAGCATCAGACTATACAACTATAATTGGAGAAGGAAATAGCAACCCATTCCAGGATACTTGCCTGGAGAATCCCATGGACAGAGGAGCCTGGCGGGGTACAGTCCACAGGGTCTCAAGAGTCACATACGACTTTGCAACTAAAACAACAAATAAAAACATACAACTACAATACAGGCTTGAGCTTCCCAGGTGGAGCTAGTGCTAAAGAATCTGCCTGAAACGCAGGAGCTGCAGGAGACTCAGGTTTAACCCCTGGCTTGGGAAGATCCCCTGGAGGAGGAAATGGCAACCGACTCCAGTATTCTTGCCTGGAGAATCCCATGGACAGAGGAGCCCATCAGGCTCCTTGGGGTCTCAGGTCCATGGGGTCTCAAGGAGTCAGACACGACTGAAGTGACTTAGTACATAGCATAATACAAGCTTGCATATCAGTGACTCTCTTAGGCCTAATTCATCCTTTGAATGGATAAAAGAAAAAAAAATATCGATGTGTTTGGGAATGTATACTTTCTTGGCAAGCCATCTCTACTCAGTAAAAACATTGCCCTATCAGTTAAAAGAAAAGAAAAGAAAAAAAAAAGCAACAAGCAGGATTTCCCCAATATGTGAAATAAACTAAAGCAGAGGCAGAAATCTCTAGCATTTGTGGCAATCAGACAGAAGTTTTTAATCAATAAGTTCCTTGATTCCCCTTTCTGTACTGTAGGGAGGATGCAGCATTCTCACTGTCTGGCACTGAGGAGGGTCTGAGGTAGTACCTAAAAGCCCCATATGACTCACTTTTTTTTTTAATGAAAAAAGAAAAAGTCCACAAAGACTGGGAAATGGGCTTCCCTTCACCTCAGTCAAGGAGAGAGAGGATTCGCAAAAGCATCATTAAATCTTTCTGGGGAAGAAAAAACAAACAAAAGAGGGAAATATACATGTCAATTACGTGACACTGACATGGAACAGAAATAAGTTTAGAAACAAAAAGAGAAAAGGAAATGAATGTTATTAAAGCAGAGGCCCCCACAAGGCTTTGTTTCTCTTTTTCCTTCCTGCTTTCTAACAGGGATAATGTGATTCCCCAGGAAAAGCTGCTTTTGTAGTCAGCAGGTCAAAGGTCTTAGATCCAAAAACAGTGGATACACAATGTTCCAGAAGAGATGTGTGTGGCTTCCTGGTACTGAATCGACCCCTGCAGGTCAAAAGACACCCGGGATGAAACACCGAATTGTGGAATGAAATGCATACCCCTTCACTGCCAACAGGCAGTTCTTCAAGGGTGGTGGACAGCCACCAGGAACCTTTTGACAGCTGGCTGGGAAGGAGGCCTGGGCTCGGTGGGATCGGTACAAAGGGTCAGATTCCTCTGAGTGAGCACCGCCATCCTGGGGAAAGGCAGCAAGGCTCCTCTAAGAGGAAATAACATCCGGCTGATGCATTGGGTGTTTAAAGGAAATGCCCAGGATGGTGTAGCAAAAAAAGACAACTCAACATTTTAATTTCATAGGTGAACATCATCATCACAACAGCGGACACTACTTTTTGAGCACTTATCTGTGAGCCAACCACTGTGCTAGGAGAGTCACAGACATTAATTATAGTCATTCAGAAAGGGATCTGAGGGACCTCCCTGGTGGCCCAGAGGTTAAGACCCCATGCTCCCAAGGCAGGAGCCCCAGGTTCAATCGATGGTGGGGAACTAGATCCCACATGCCACAATTAACTATTCCACATGCTGCAACAAAGACCTGGTGTGGCCAAATAATTAATTTTTTTTAAAGTATGGTATCTGGATACCTGCACTTCAGCATCAGTGCAGCTTGGCATCATGGTACCACAGTTTTATACGGCAGAATTTCACTGTCCTTTCTGAATTAATGCCGTGCCTATAAAAAGTGCTAATAAGGGCTTAGGAGCCAAACCCATCCCTTCCAAACTGGCAGGCGATGGGAGGGGTTCAGTGAGACTTGGGAAACAAGCTGGCTTTCATTAGTCGGGTCACTGCAATGCCCATGACTGAGACAGCGGCAGTGATAACAAACTGACAGTCCCACCAAAGGATGCCTCAGAAATCTAAAAACACTCCTTCTCTGAGCAGTTTGGAGGATTTTCAAAGAATTACCTCCCTCATGAAAAGGAAGCAGGGGAGCTTCCCTGGTGGCCCAGTGGTTGAGAGTCCACCTTGCAATGCAGGAAATACAGGCTCAATCCCTGGATGGGGAACTAAGAGCATCCATGCCACAGAGCAACTAAGCCCATGCGCTGCCAACCGCTGAGCCCACACGCTCTGAAGCCCACGCAACACAACTAGAGAGCCCGAGTGCCACAACTAGAAAGTCGGTGTGCCACAACAAAAGATCCTGCAGGACGCAATGAGACTCCGGGTGCCACAGTATAAAAACAAAATTAAAAAAATAAAAGAAGTTCGGAGGAAGAATGACCAGGATGCTGAGCGCTCATGGTGAACCAAGACACAAACTATACCCAGAGATATCAAGATCTGGTTGAACTTATTCTGCACAATATTAGGATAAGTAGAAGTTCTGACGTGACAAGAGTCAGAAATGGGAACTGATACATCCGCAAAGTGACCGGGAAGTCACTTTGCCAACTCACACCCCTGTTGGCACAAGCCTCTTGAAAGGAGTCTTTTGACAGAAAAGAAAGGGTGACTGTACTTCTTACTTTTAAATACTCATCTCTAAAAAATCTGACTATTTTTACAATGGCATTAAATTCTGAAAAATCCTTTGAAATTACTCTTTGTATTGTTTTCAAATCCAGGTCATTTAAATAAGGAATTCATGCTCACCATTTTGTAGACAAAGTATTTTGACCCCAAAGTACTGCCTAATTTGATCATCAATAATGCAAATCAGACTTGGTTCCCAATGACCTTTGATGTTTCCAAAAATTATATTCACCTTCTTGAAGACCAGACATTATTGAGGATATTCAAAGAATAAATTAAAAGTTTAAAGTAGCTTCAAAAAATGAAAGTTCTAAAATATAATGAACAATGATAGCTTGACCTTAAAAGTCCCTAAGGCTACCTTTAAGAGGATAATATCAATTGGATATATATTTCACACTATATTTTTGAGTCAATATTTTATTACATGTATTTATACCTGTGAATATTTAATAAGGTCTGTTATTTCAAATATGCTGAAAAAAGGTATAAAAGTTATTGTTAACTCACCCCTAAAGATATCAGTCCAATGTCCTTTTATGATCATAAAAGTCAGTATAATTGCTGGTCATCATCAAGGAGAAAGTGGAATACACTGAAAAATATAATCCTGCTTGTATCAAACATCAGCATCCATAATGCTGCATATAATTCTGTTCACTTGCAAATAATATATATTTCAATCTCAGAAGAGTCAGATGACTAAAGTGTCTCAAGATATGAAGTCTCCATGTGAAGAGGAATTAAAAAGTAGGGAGTTTCTTCAATAGCAGAGAAATAGATCAAAGAGTGATGGGCTTGAATCTCACAAATTACAGGGCTCAGCCTACCAGACTGCCCCATGCTGGTCTCAGGCCCTGGGGCACCCGTACCTGTGGCTGATCAACTAGATTTCTGGGTGACCACCCGCTTTTCAGGTTCTAAAATTTGCTAGAATGGCTCACAGAACTCAAGAAAACACTACTTACTTTTACTGATTTATTATAAAAGATATAGATGAACAGCCAGATAGAAAGATACATAGGGCGAGGTCTGAAAGGGTCCTGAGTTGGAAGCTTCTGTCTGTGGAGTTAGGGTGTGCCACCCTCCCAGCAAGTGGATGCCAAGTTCACCAATCTAGAAGCTCTCTGAATCTCTAGTTCAAGAGCTTTTACAGAACTCAGTCTCCAGCCCCACTTCTTTCCTCTCCCAGGAGATGAGTGAGTAGGGCTGAAAGTTCAAATCCTCTAATCACTGAGTCTTTCTGGAGACCAGCCCCACCCTGAGGCTATCAAGCCACCCCTCCAACTGCCACTGCCCCTCTCCAAAATTATCTCAGCATAAACTCAGGTGTGCTTAAAAGAGCTTCCCTGGTGGCTCAGTGGTAAAGAATCAGCCTGCCAGTGCAGGAGATGCTGGTTCGATCCCTGGGTCAGGTAGATCCCTTGGAGAAGGAAATGGAACTCATTCTCCAGTATTCTTGCCTGGGAAATCCAAAGGACAGAGGAGCCTTGGACTACAATCCATGGGGTCGCAAAGAGTCAGACACAATTTAGCAACTAAACAAGACAACTAAGTATAACAAAGTACACTCCAATCGCTCAGAAAATCCCAAAGGTTTTCAGGATGCCTTACCAGTAGCTAGAGACAATAACTATGTTTTTTTATTTACTATAAAATTTTATTTTTACTATACCTCAAAGTTTCAATTGAGGTAATGATATAAAATTAATGTGAAATTATATTGTGATGTGCCAGATGACCATCTTCAGAATTTACACCAAAAAACCTCATTTCACATCTCTTGGGTTCCTCACTCAGCTTTGAAAATACAAAAAGGCTGGGAGAGTGAAGATTAAAAAAGAGGCTTTTGGGGAATTCCCTGATGGTACAGTGGTTAGAACTCAGAGCTTTCACTGCTGTGGCCCCAGTTCAATGCCTGGTTGGGGAACTAAGATCCCGCAAGCCATGTTGCAGCTTCAGAAAATAAAGAAGATTTTTTTTTTTTTTAAAGAGACAATTTCTTTATGGAGGATGGCTCGACCCCTATCTCATGCTTAGAAAAACGAGGGTGTCAAGGAATCCAGGGCCTAGTTGGGACTCTGCGTTTGAAAGCACAGTGGAGGGGGATCAGATTCCAGGCCCAGGGGACCAGAAGAGAAGCTGGAAAATGACTCTGACCCTGGCACAGAGGAGAGTTGCCCCCTTCTGGCAATAGTAACTGCATGTTCCCTTCTTCAGGAGGACTCCAGGGATCCAGGAAAGTTTCCCACAGGTCATGACAGACTTTGCTGTGGAAAAAGCTGCCTGGAGCCATTATCTATGCTAGCTGAGTCACTTAGCCTTATCTGACTCTTTGCAAGCCCTCCAGGTTCCTCTGTCCATGAGATTCTCCCGGCAAAAATCCTGGAATGGATAGCCATGCCCTCCTCTAGGGGATCTTCCCGACTCAGGGATTGAACTAGCATCCTTTTCATCTCCTGCATTGGCAGGTAGGTTCTTTATCACTAGGACCACCTGGGAAGCCCTCACAGTCCCACCCAAGAGGGTCTCTAGGAAGGGGAAGTGTTTCTCTCATGCACGGCAAGGGTCCATAACTATCAGAGAGCCAAGAACTGAGGGGGTTACAAGCAGCCAGGGAAGCACCTCATGCCTCATGCTTGTGCCTGGAGGGACAAGCAAAAATAAAATTAAATTAAAATGAAACCAGCCCCTGGATAAAGAGCGTACATACCAAGTAAGATTGTGCCCTCATCTCCTAATCTCCTCAACGACTGAACTAAGCCCTAGTGGAGCTCAATTTTTTTTTTGTTTTACAGCAAGCTGGGAGAAAAGAAACACTAGTCCAAAAAAGAAGGAAGGATGATGCCTCCCTCTCCCTCTCCAAACAGCCAACTTCACAGCAGTGCTGCCTGGGGAGAAGGTAAGACAGCATTATGTTAAATTTTACATTTTTATAATTTGCATGGGTTCAGTTTAGTTCAGTTCAGTTGCTCAGTCGTGTCCAATTCTTTGCGACCCCATGAACCACAGCACGCCAGGCCTCCCTGTCCATCACCAACTCCTGGAGTCCACCCAAACTCATGTCCATTGTGTTGGTGATGCCATCCAGCCATCTCATCCTCTGTCGTCCCCTTCTCCTCCTGCCATCAATCTTTCCCAGCATCAGGGTCTTTTCTAATGAGTCAGCTCTCTGCATCATGTGGCTAAAGTACTGGAGTTTCAGCTTCAACATCAGTCCCTCCAATGAACGCCCAGGACTGATCTCCTTCAGGATGGACTGGTTGGATCTCTTTGCAGTCCAAGGGACTCTCAAGAGTCTTCTCCAACACCACAGTTCAAAAGCATCAATTCTTTGGCTCTCAGCTTTCTTCACAGTCCAACTCTCACATCCATCCATGACCACTGGAAAAACTATAGCCTTGACTAGACGGACCTTTGTTGGCAAAGTAATGTCTCTGCTTTGGAATATGCTATCTAGGTTGGTCATAACTTTCCTTCCAAGGAGCAAGCGTCTTTTAATTTCATGGCTGCAGTCACCATCTGCAGTGCTTTTGGAGCCCCCCAAAATAAAGTCTGTCACTGTTTCCACATCTATTTGCCATGAAGTGATGGGACCACATGCCATGATCTTCGTTTTCTGAATGTTGAGCTTTAAGCCAACTTTTTCACTCTCCTCTTTCACTTTCATCAAGAGGCTTTTGAGTTCCTCTTCACTTTCTGCCATAAGGGTGGTGTCATTTGCATATCTGAGGTTATTGATATTTCTCCCAGCAATCTTGATTCCAGCTTGTGCTTCTTCCAGCCCAGCGTTTCTCATGATGTACTCTGCATATAAGTTAAATAAGCAGAGTGACAATATGCAGCCTTGACGTACGAATTGAGATGGTGTGACTTGAAGTGACCAAGAATGAACAGAAAGTTACAGAAACCGTTCACGTTTTCATCCAGAGATAGTGGTGGGCTATTCTCTACTGAACAAGTTTTAAAGAGAAAATGGGAAATGGGGGAAAAAAAAAAAGAGTTGCAGTTTCAATACAACCCACAAAGGAGGGCTGTTCAACATCAATAAGAGTATTACTGTGACCCATAAAAATTTTACAAAATATCTCCGGAGGCAAAACCAATTGAAGTAGAAATAGTCAGGAAAAGTTTAGACCAATTCATAGATAATATAGTAAGTCCCCTACCTATGATCGTTCAAGTTTCCAACTTTCAAAGTTGTAAACGTGCATTCCCTCAACATTAGGCGTGAGTGAACTGCAGCTTACCCTCCGTCTCCTATTGCTGACAGTCCTTCGGCTCTACCAGCTCCCACCTCCTCGCCCTCCCCCAGTCCGCAGCTCTTCTTGCCTGTTCACTCGATGCCACCCTGTGTGCCAGCTGTTCTACTGCACCACTGTACATTTCAAGGTTATGTACTGTAAGATTAAAAATGTCTATTTTTTCTGTTTTTTCAGTATTATTGTATGAAAAGTATTATAAACACAGCACATAGAGCCGATTGTGTTAACTGGGTACCTAGGCTAACTCTGTTGGACTTACAAATTGGACTTATGAACGAGCTCTCGGAACATGTGTATGTGGGGACTTATTGTATCAAAATAGGTTTCCCAGACCAAGAGGGAAGATATTTGGAAGCTGCTGTCACACTTTGATGCTAACATGATATCCATGTCCTCCCACTGGCTCCATCTGTTTGTGGTGTCACACTTACAAAAGAACCAAAGGGCAATTTTAATGTTTTAAAGCTGCACATATCTTAATTGACCATAACCATAATATAGCAAAATAGAGCAATCCATCATGATCAGTACTTCATTGACCAAGGCACTTTAAATAAGACTCTATAAAGATGATGATAAATGTATATAGATTATCCACTAAAGGTTATTATTGATTTTCTCTTGAAGTCATCCTTTATCTTATGTGGCCTGAGAGAGAAGAGCAGTTTAGGCACAAAGGTGGGAACAACCCAGCCATGCCTAAATGAATTAGCAAAAATTGTCTATAAATAATTTATTTTAGTAAGTCTGTACTACTTTGTCATGGTTGCACATCCATAAAATAAAAGAATAACTTACATTTGTTGTACAGTGCAATGGACTTTCTATCCATAACTATTACTGTATTTAAGTCTCAGAGATCTAGTGAGGAAAACAGAGGACGTAATGGTCATATCTTGTTTCTTCTTTTTTTTCTGCCCAGCATCCAGGCCAAATCACTTAGACCACAGCATCTCATTTTTCCATCAGGAATCTTACCCATTCTCAGATAGTGTGCTTTGGGAACCTACATGTTCCTGGAGAGGCATGGCTGGTTAGAGGCACAATGATTCATTCAGAGACTTATGAACCAAACTAGACCAGTAAGAGTCAGCCTTGCAGCATTTGCTGGAACAATTGGGAAGAAGTGCCTTCATTGCATGGGATTCCAAGTCATAGAATGGATACAGTGAGCTGCTGGTAGCCATTTTTGTCTCCACTGGGAGACACCCCACCTAAAATGAAGTCAACCCAGGAAAGAGAAGGAGTGAGATAAATACATATTTCTGAAACTGTGTAAACATTTGAATCAGCCCTAACTAAATCCCACCCTTGGAGCTCTCTGTTCAGTGAATAAATGAATGAGTTTTTGCTTATAGTCACATTGACTTTTATTTCTATTATTTGCACCCAAGCTCCTGATTAATTTTTGATGTCAAATTCATCTTTTCAACCCCTCAGCTTGGCTCCCCATCCCATATAGTTGTACTTTCCTAATACTAATGCAACCATACATTTGACCCACAAATCCCAAAGCCCTTCAGAAAGGGCAGCTGTATCTTCATCACAAGCATGTCATCTCATTCTATGGTTCCAGTAATCTTCATTTTAGGGGCACAGGTTCATTCTAAGGATACAGAACTGGAAAAAGCTTGACCATATATTTCTAACAGGAGAAACTC
>NW_011494669.1:1814303-1818833 GCF_000754665.1 Bison bison bison
CTGTACTGTGTAGCTGTGCTGTGCTTAGTCTCTCAGCCCTGTCCAACTCTTTGCGACCCCATGGACTGTAGCCCACCAGGCTCCACTGTACGTGGAATTCTCCAGGCAAGAATACTAGAGTAGGTTGCCATGCCCTCCTCCAGGGGATCTTCCCAATCCAGGGATTGACCCCAGGTCTTCCGTGTTGCAGGCAGATTCTTTACTGTCTGAGCCACCAGGGAAGCACCACCAATGTTTTATAGGCTTAAACACTCAAATAATCAGATAAGCCAGCAATCATTAGAACCAGGAGGTTCAGAAGAATGAGTCTGTAACATACAGCAGATATTTTAAATGCAGGGTTCTCACTAAAGTAATTTTGTCAAAACAGACTAGTACCAATCAATCCATTTCCCCTAATGCTAAAAGTTTTGGATGCCTGGGAAATTGAAGCATTGAGAGCTACAGAAATACAGTAGAAATAAAAAAATCCAAGTAACTATATTGGCTCCATTCCTATTAGCAAATAAATTCAATCACCCACACACTATTTTTTCTTTTCTTAAAGAACTGTTAACAGCAATGTTTGGGATCAGGTTTTTCAATTATATAATATGAAAGTCTGCCAGAATTATTACATAAAGCAAATATTTTAAATCTGACAATGAAACCAATCAGTCAAGGATCAAAGAGGACATATATAGCTAGTTCATTAACAAAAACATATGTTCTATCTCACACTGTTGATAGGATATTAGTTGGTTCGATTTTTTTGGAGTGATATTTTGCAGCATCTAGCAAAAGTTTAAATGAACTTAAATTCTGACCCAGTACTTCTACATTTATTTAGGAATCTGTCATATAGTAACACTCCCCTAAATGCTCTAGTATATTTGGATAAAGGTGCATTAGCACAACTTGTAACTACAAACACACTGGAAGTAGTTTCTATTTGCAGGGAATCAGCTGGATAAATTGTGGTACATTCAGACTCCAATTTACTACAGATTGAATATAAATGTTTATCTTTGCTCTCTCCTAAAATGCCACTGATGGTAAAGGCATAAAAAACAGAAACAAGTCACAAAGATAAAGTGAACAGGAGAGATGATGACAGCAGATAAGAAATGTGAACCAAACACTGGAAGCTGGGAAATAAATGAACAGATGGTATAGGACTTAGCCAGAGAACGCTGAAACCTAAGCCAGCAGGGAAGGAATACAATAAGGAGTCAGCCAATTGCAGAATCACAGGAAGAGTCAGAAATGGAGGAACAGAGGATTTCTTAAAGGCAGCAAATGTGGTTAAAAACAGGATAGACAGCAAGTCTTTAAAAGTTCTCCTCCTCCCCACCCACCCCAGAATCAATGTCATTTGCAACAACACGGACGGACCTAGAGACCATTACAACTGAAGCAAGCCTGCTGCTGCTGCTAAGTCTCGTCAGTCGGGTCCGACTGCGCCAGCCCACCAGGCTCCCCGGTCCCTGGGATTCGCCAGGCAAGAACACTGGAGTGGGCTGCCATTTCCTTCTCCAATGCATGAAAGTGAAAAGTGAAAGTGAAGTCGCTCAGTCGTGTCCGACTCTTAGCGACCCCATGGACTGCAGCCCACCAGGCTCCTCCGTCCATGGGATTTTCCAGGCAAGAGTACTGGAGTGGGGTGCTATAAGTCAGACAAAGACAAATAACCATAAGATATCACATATATGTGGAATCTGAAATACAGAAATAAAGCTGTCTACAGAAGAGAAACAGATTCACGGGCTGTCAAGGTGGAGAGGGTTACGACAGGGATAGATTGGGAGTTTGAGATTAGCAAATGCAAACTATTTTATAAATAGGATAGATAAGCAACAAGATTCTATTGTACAGCACAGGCAACTATACTCAGTATCCTGTGACACATCTTAGTGGAAAATCATATGAAAAAGAATACATATATGTGTATATTTTATATATATATATATAACCGAATCACTTTGCAATACAGCAGAAATTTTAATATAACATTGTAAATCAACTATATACTTCAATCTCTGGAGTAGGAAATGGCAATCCACTCCAGCATTCTGCCTAGGAAATCCCATGGACAGAGGAGCCTGATGGGCTATAGTCCATGGGGCAGAAAGAGTCAGACACAACTGAGCATGCACACTGATACTTCAATAAAACTTTCTTTAAAAGTTCTCCCCCTCACACCATGAGAAAATTGGTCTCCCCTTCTCTGGAGAAAAAAATGGTGTTTACTCTGGAAACACTGCACACTATGATATTGGAAACTGCAGATACAGTTGGGGGTGAAGGGGGAAGGTGAAGCCCAATATGACAACACACAGGTTAAATGAAAACCATACTGAAAGGTGAAACACTCTGTCCCAAAACCTGTGCTTCATTTAACTCCCAGAACACCACCAGCCAAACTTCTAATATCGGGGCAAAAGACTGAGATATATCTTTGGAGAAACTGACCACACTGAGAGCGAAGGTACTAATTTGGGAGATGCAGGAACTACATTCTACAATACTGCTGGATCCAGAGCCCCTCTTCACAATGCGGCTTGCCAGTTCACCAATTCTTCCACCCAATCAGCTTTCTAGTACCTCATTCTTGAATGAATAGACAACCACAGATCACAGATAATGAAAGCCTCTAGTATAAGCTAGGATAGAGGGAAATCAGGAGGGGGATGGAAAAGTCAACTCAGAGGAAACAAGGATCATGACAGTTGAGGGCATGAAAGAAAAGGAAAGGTCAGGAAAGAATTAAAAAGAAAACACACAACTTTTGTTACTATCTTCAAAAAGTTAAAGAAAACAGTATAAAAATGAAGCATGAAATGGTAGGCTATGAAAAGAACCAAAAAAGAACTCTTGGAATTAAAATATGACTCTTGGAATTAAAAGGTTTATGGAAGGACTGGAAGATAAAGTTGCAGAAATACCCCAGAAAGTAGACAAAAACACAAAGATAGAGAATACTAGAGAGAAAGAATAAGAAAATTACATTGGTCCAGAAAATTAAACAGTCAAATAATAGGTGTCCCCATAACAGAGGAAACAGGAGGAAATATGTGATGAAAAACACTATAAAAACATGTCCCACATTTGAGTATCCAACAAAGTTAATGAAAATCCTCACAGCTCCCAATCTCACACCATTTACAAAAGTCAATTCAACAACATATGAAAGGCAAAATGATTAAGCTTTAAGAATATAATACCTTCATGAGTTGGAGGTAAGGACAGAATGCTAGAACAGAGCTCAAAGAGCCTTAAGCACGAAGGGAAGACACTGATTCATTTAACTGCATTAAAATTTATAAATCAGAAGATATGATTAAAGAGTTAAAAGACAAAACAGAAAACAGAATATATCTGCAACAGACATAACCCACAAAGGGTTTATATCAAGAATATAAAAGAAATTCCTATTAATCAATATGATTAAAAGGACAATACAATAGCAAATGGACTTGCACAGACAATCCACACAAATAGAAATCCAATGGCCAGTGAATATATGAAAAGATGCTCAACATTATCTGCAGTGAAACATACAAATTAAAACACGAGATAAATGTGAGCCCTAATGTAAGCTATGAACTTTGGTAAATTGCTTCAGTCGTGTTCAACTCTTTGCAATGCTTTGGACTGTAACCTGCCAGGCTCCCCTGTCCTTAGGATTCTCCAGGCATGAATACTGGACTGGATTGCCGTTTCTTTCTCCAGGGGATCTTCCTGACCCAGTAATCATAATCATAATAATAACATATCAATACTGGTTCATCAACTGTATTGAATATACCACATCAATGCAAGATGTTAATAAAAGGGGAAAACATGTGGGGCCAGAGAAAGAGTATATGGAAACTCTGTATTTTCTCTTCAATTTTTTATAAACCTAAAACTGCTCTAAGAAAGTCTATTAATTAAACACAAACACACACACACAATGAGATACCAACATACATGCACCACACTGACAAAAAATTTTAAAAGGCTGGTGATCTCAAGTTGGCAAGGATGTAGAGCAATGAGAACTCTCACTTACTATTGGTGGAAGTGTAAATGGATACAAATATTTTGGAAAACCACTTGGCACTATCTAATAAAGTTAAAGACAGGATTTCCACAAGACCTCTCCTAAGTGTGTATCAACAGAAATGCATATACAAATGTATGAGAGCATGTGTATGAGAGTGTTTATGCAGCCATCTTTTGTGAAAACCCCAAACTGGAAAAGTCCAAATGTCTATTAATATCAGTAACTGGAACAAAGGAAAACCAAGTTGCAATGAAACATGCACCCATACAGATGAATCTCAGAAACTTAATAATAAGTGAAAGAAACAAGTCCCCAAATACTATGCACAGTGGTATTTCATCCTCATGAATTTCACAAAATTAAAACTAAATTGTATTATTTAGAGATGTACACAAAAATGATAAACATATAAAGAAAAACAAGGAAGTGAATTCCACAAAACATAAGACAGTGGCTACCTAGCTGGGGGAAGGAAATGTGATCAAAGAGATTCAGCACACAAG
>NW_011494669.1:1818933-1824419 GCF_000754665.1 Bison bison bison
AAGAAGTGGGGCTGAAGGGGGAGTGTCTTCTAAGATATTTGCAAAGTTCTATTTCTTAATCTCCGTGGAGTTAGAAAAGGAAAAAATAAAAAAGAGCAAAACACGGAAAATACAACTAGTCCCTCTGGTTTTGTAACTAGTGGTTGCTTGCATTCTCCAGATCAGTCATTCTCATCGCAGCCACGTTAGAAGACCAATAAGCAGTTTTGAAATTAAAAGATGCTTACTCCTTGGAATCAAAGCTATGACTAACCTAGACAGCATATTAAAAAGCAGAGACATTACTTTGTCAACAAAGGTCCGTCTAGTCAAGGCTATGGTTCTTCCAATAGTCACGTATGGATGTGAGAGTTGGACTATAAAGAAAGCTGAGAGCCGAAGAATTGACACTTTTGAACTGTGATGTTGCAGAAGACTCTTGAGAGTCCCTTGGACTGCAAAGAGATCCAACCAGTCCATCCTAAAGGAGATCAGTCCTGGGTGTTCATTGGAAGGACTGAAGTTGAAGCTGAAATTCCAATACTTCGGCCACCTCATGTGAAGAGCTGACTCATTTGAAAAGATCCTGATGCTGGGAAAGACTGAGGGCAGGAGGAGAAGGGGATGACAGAGGATGAGACAGACGGTTGTATGGCATCACTGACTCAATGGACATGAGTTTGGGTGAACTCCGGGAGTTGGTGATGGACTGGGAGGCCTGGCGTGCTGTGGTTCATGGGGTCACAAAAAGTCAGACACGACTGAGCGACTGGACTGAACTGAACTGAACTGAAGCAAAGTTCTAGGGCCAGAAGAGACTAGCTCCCTCAAACTTTCATAGAACTCTGTGAACTGTTCCACTCTCCACCTTCATAAAGGGTTCTTAGGAGAGCTCTCTGGTTGAACCAGCGTCGTAAAGTGAGGGCAGTTGGCAACAATGTGGGGGGTACCAATAAGACTGACCGTTAAACTTTTTGTTAAAAGCAAAAATGAAATGAAGCAAGACCCTATGGTCTTTGCCCTCCACATCCTCCATCTGCCTTTTGTCTGTGGAAAAACTTATGCCAAAGAATAAGTTTAATCAAAGTGAGAAAATGTAGAACAAAAGAAAACAATCAAAGGAGACCAAATAATAATAGTTCAGTCATCAAGCAAAGTCAAGGACCTTTAGTTTCTCCTCAAGGGCTAAAGATAATATTCTGAGCCATATCCTGTGAGCTGCCCTGTAGATACTACCATGCTCACCATGTGGAAGAAGTTAACTGCATGATGACCAGACTGCAGCCATAAATAAGCTGCTACAGTTCTGAGAACTGGCCTCAAAAAAATGGAAACCAACCAACCCTGGAACTGAAGACTAACTTTACCCAAAACAATCAAAATGATGCTGGATTAGACCACCGATGATCTATTTCAAAACGACTGTCAGAGCTGACGGTGCTGCTTCTGCATGTAGCCCTCTCCCTGTGGCTCTCATGGCTTTTGCCCACTGGTTGTCAGTGGGGTGGAGGGAATCAGCTTTTCGACTGAAGTCGGCCCTCCTCCCCGATTGCCGGATTCCAAAATACGGCAAACTCTCCTTTCCACCAACCTGGCCTCTCTATTGGCTCTTGAGCAGCAGTCGGACTCCATTTTCAGTTCCAAAAGGATATGATCAATTCTAAGCAAAAGTTTTCTTAGTGATTTAAGTATTTATTATTCAAGTGGCAAGAAATTTAAGAGCTATCTTTAACCTGATTGGTGGCATTAAGATATTGAGAGGGAAAAAAAGAGTTGGATTAAGGATGGATAAATAGGCAAAAGGAATAAAATATTATAAATAAGTAACATAAATAACAAAATACAAGAGAACATGCACTCTGCATAAATCCACTTTGATACTGTATCAGAAACTAGGGGTTATAATCAATCCATTATAAAGAAAAAAGTGTTCTGGAGCAAAAAAAAAAAAGTATAAATTACAATTATTCTCACCACCACTACCAGAACATTAAATAATGTTTCTGATTGGTTCTTACCTCTGTAATGACGGTAACTCTCAGGACTAAGAAAATTTAGAGGACCGTGTTTTACTTCCCTACTTCCTCACTCAATGAGAATGGGTCACTCTCTCAAGAAAGCTGCATTCACAGTGGCATAGTTTAGTGCTAAGTTGCTTCAGTCATGTCCAACTCTGTGTGACCCATGGATTATAGCCCACCAGGCTCCTCTGTCCATGGGATTTTCCAAGCAAGAATACTGGAGTGGGTTGCTATGCCCCTCTTCAGGGGATCTTCCAGATCCAGGGATGGAACTCTTATCTCTTCTGTCTCCTGCATTGGCAGGTGGGTTCTTTATCACTAGCACCACCTAGGAAGCATAGAGTTGCATAGAGTAAACCATATAATGCCTCCTTGTCCCACTTATCCACATTCTTATGCCACTGGATACAGGAAAATCCCACATAGGCCCACTCTCTGATTCCACCCCTCATTCACTTTCTCTGGAGTTTGAATTCTGGAAGGGAAGCCAGTTCATCAATGTTAAACTGAATCAAGACACATGTAGAAGACAAAAACCACAGATCAATAGAGTTCTAAGGAGACCCTAGGAGTCACTAGATCAGGCATGCATGATCAACTGGCATCCATGGGCCACATACAGTCTCCCAATATGACCTGTTTGACCCTCATGCTGATTTTTTAGAAATTAGAACCAGTTTCCAATACTTAAGAACCAGACAATTCTACAACGATCCAGATTTCTTGCTTTGCTTTAAAAATCTGGAGATTCTAACAACTCTGTGTCCCAAAACTTATGACATGACATGATCAGCCCCTGATGTAGCTCAAGATCCTCATTTTTCAGAATGGAAAAGCTGATGCTCAACAAAGGGAATTCATAGATATCACACAGTAAGTTAGAACCATTAATGAGATGAGAACAGAGGCTATCAGGCTCTTGACTACATAACCCTGGAGACAACCCTGGAGACGTCGGCCAACTTGCCAACACATCGTCCCTAACGCTCGGACCTGTCTAGTCATATAAGCCACAGAGCAATGTCTTGACAAGGAGCCTGGTCCACCTGCAAGGAGCTCAGGGATTCAGAAAGCTGAGAAAAGCATGGTTCTAAGCTTACCTTTCTACTTGCTGGACAGGAAGTAAACTCCTTTCATGGTTGCAGCTGCATGTCAGGGAGGCTGAGCACCGAATCCCCAGGAGGTTCTGACACTTTGTGAGCTAGGGAGGGAGGGGAACTGAGCGAGAGGAGGCCTGTGCGCCTCTACCTCCAGTCTGCACTTTAGTTAAAGTACACACTCTGTGTCTGTTCAGAATTGCCCTGTTTGGCCATGTGCCATGTTGATAAACATTTTCTCCGGATTTCCTGACTCCTCATCTAGCACACATCCTATTATATGCTATTGCTATCCTGCGTGCAGCTACTGATTTAAGGATTAGACCGGGATAAACATCAGAAAGAGATTAAAAAAAAAAAAAATGATTTCATTAAGAGAATGTTTCTCTGAAAGAAGACACTTTCTAATCAGATGTAAAGTAACTTTTTCCTATGGAGGTCAGAATTATATTTTACGTATGTATGTGAACTATGTAATTACTCCCCCCAAATCCTAAATTTATAAAGGCACACAGCCTACATAAGATAAAACTAAAAGTACAATTTTCATTTTATCTACTTCTGTACTATTTGAAAATTTAACAGGAAACAAGTATTACTGTTATACCCAATAAAAATACAGTAACATTTCTAGTTCGACTGAGATTAATTACTTTAGCTATGATCTCTAATTTATATACCATTGGCTGAAGTATAATTACTGACAAGGGAAGTTGTTCCAGATATAATAGTTACGTGAACAAATTAAGTTGCAAAACTGTGTACCATCTACCACGTTTTTATCAAATATATAATACGTAAAATATCTATAAAACATCTGAACATTTTATTTTTAAAGGATAAGATATAAAAAGGAAAGACTAAGACAAAGGTACAAAATAAAATGAGGGAGAATATTAACACAGATAAAATCAATCCACTTCCTATAGGGAGGTCACAAAAGTTGGCCTTAAAATTTCTAGACATAGACAATAAAGGAAAACTAGCCTGAAGCTGAAGCTCCAATACTTTGGCTACCTGACGCAAACAGCTGACTCGTTAGAAAAGACCGTGACGCTGGGAAAGATGGAAGGCAGGAGGAGAAGGGGACAACAGAGGATGAGATGGTCGGATGGCATCACCAACTCAATGGACATGAGTTTGAGCAAGCTCCAGGAGATGGTGAAGGACAAGGAAGCCTGGCATTCTGCAGTCCATGGGGTCACAAAGTGTTGGACGCAACCAATCGACTAAACAATAGCCAGATACATGATCTGTAATGTCCACAAGGTAATGATAAACCAACTAGACTAAAGTCATACAAGTTTTCCTAACAGTAATAATAGTGACGCTTACATAGTGTTTATTGCATGCCTGGGAGTCATTCATTTAATCTTCTCTATGATGACCAAAGGGAGTGCAAAAACTACTAGCCCATTGTAAAGATGGGGAAACAGAGGCACACAGAAATTAATACATGACTTACCAAAGGTCACACAGGTGTTTAAATCCTGCCTGGAGTGCAGGCTCCAGAGTCTCCACAAATTCAATTTGAGGCTGAAATTCAGACAGAGTGACTTTTAACCACTGCAGGATCTCTTCCATCCCTCACAGGAAAAACTATGTTGTAAGACTAACATTCTCAAGACCAGTCTTACAGGAGGCACCGTGACACATTTTGGAAGGCTTTTCATTTTTTATTTAATTATTATTTTGCCATGCTACATGCTGCTGCTACTGCAGCTAAACCGCTTCAGTCATGTCCAACTCTGTGGGACCCCATAGACGGCAGCCCACCAGGCTACCCCGTCCCTGGGATTCTCCAGGCAAGAACACTGGAGTGGGTTGCCATTGCCTTCTCTAATGCATGAAAGGGAAAAGTGAAAGTGAAGTCACTCAGTCGTGTCCGACTCTTAGCGACCCCATGGACTGCAGCCCACCAGGCTCCTCCGTCCATGGGATTTTCCAGGCAAGAGTACTGGAGTCGGGTGCCTATTCTCAAGAGCATTCTTACAGGAAGCACCGTGACACATTTTGGAAGGCTTTTCATTTTTTATTTAATTATTATTTTGCCATGCTACATAGCATGTGAGAAATCTTAGTTCCCCAACCAGGGATCAAACCCATGTCCCCTACAATGGAAGTTCGGAGTCCTACTCCCTGGACTGCCAGGCAAGTCCCTTGGAGGGCTTTTTAGATGGGACTGTACCTATATAGCAATGGCACCCCACTCCAGTACTCTTGCCTGGAAAATCCCATGGATGGAGGAGCCTAGAAGGCTGCAGTCCATGGGGTCGCTAAGGGTTGGACAGGACTGAGCAACTTCACTTTCACTTTTCACTTTCATGCATTGGAGAAGGAAATGGCAACCCACTCCAGGGTTCTTGCCTGGAGAATCCCAGGGACGGGG
>NW_011494669.1:1824519-1852614 GCF_000754665.1 Bison bison bison
AGACTTAGCAGTAGCAGCAGCATACATGCATAACTGAATGGAAGGCAGCACCCTTTATCAGACCAACCCCGTCCACCCCGGCCCCTCCCACCACCCCCACCCCCGCTGCCACTTCTTAAACTCTCCAGCGGTTTTCTCCATTGGCCTGAGAATACCACCGATCCTCCTTACAACACACAAGGCCTTGAAGGATCCCCTTTAAAGCTTCACTTGTCACCTCTTGCCACTCTTCCCCTCAGTCTTGCTAAAGCAGCTTCCCACGTCTTCTTTCTCTGAACATGCTAAACTCGTGTTTGCCTCTGGGCCTTTGCAACTGCTCTTTCTTGCCTGGAATCCCTTTCCACCCCCATGGTCTTTAAAAGGTGGTCTCTTCTTGTCATTCAGATCTCAGGTCAAATGTCTCTTTCTAAGAGAGCCCTTCCCCACCGTAACAATGCATGACCTCCCTTGTCCCCCACCTCTAGTAACTCTATTAAATCAGGCTCTTTCATCTTCTTCATAGCACATTTATCACTCTTGGAAGCTGTTGCATTCACTAATTTTTTTATTGTTTGTCTTCACTACAAAGCCATAAGCTCTATGAGCAGGGGTAAATCTTGCCTATCTTATCCACTGCTGGATTTCCAGCACCTAGAACATGCTAATATATAACAGGTCCCCAGTAAATATTTATTGAGATTAAAAAATGAGTGAAGTCAAGGTGATCCTTACTGTGCTGCTTCTCATTTCAGTTATCTAGGCTGGCTATTCACACGGCCCAGATCCTTAACTGTTTGAAAGCATTGCTTCAGTGAGGACAGTGTAGGGAATATATGGCCTGCACAACCACCATTTGATGCTGGAATTCAGGCAGGATTGGTGCCCCCCCAAGTATTCCGGTCCAGCTGCAAACAAAAGGCCACCGCGGCATTCACCAGCTGGTGGGCAACGCTCCCGAGCAGAATTCAGCTGCTTGCCCAGGAGTTTGCATTTCAGAGCCGTGCACTGGACGGTTATCAAACATGTGTCAAGTGCCTGGAGCCCTTGGGAAAACAGAAGCAAAGAAACATCAATCATCTTGGCCGTACATCTGCTGAGCCTCGATACAGTTAATACCACTTCTTCAAGGAGCATGTATTTAAGTTTCCAGCTGCCACATCACGTTGGCTGCTACAGATCTAGGCCAACACAATGCTTATAAATACTGATTTGGCAGAGGACCAAGAATTCCCCACCTTTGTATCAACTAGGCTTCCATCTGTCCGAAGAAGCTGGACAGTGTTGGCACTCAGCTTTCTCTTATCTCTTCATCAACGATTAAAAAGATGAGGAGCAATGGAGGAGCAAAGCTTGTAGGAAACGTGTGCTCTAACTAAGATCAAAACCACAAGCTGAGGTCAGGGAAGGAGTTCCTATTTTGTAAGAAGAAACTTGTCAAATAGACACATACTTAATTTATTTCTCTCCGGTGAACATTCTCAAAGCAGCCCATGTCATTCAAAACAGTAGGCATTAAGGAAGATAACGCAGCGCTCCCTATAACAAATCTTATTAAATGATAATCCATCAAATGATGTGTTTCTCACATAACTGGCTTCTACCTTTTTTTTTTTTTATATTATTTTCCCTTGACATTAAATGTGCTCATGTGCCTCTGCTGCTGCTGCTAAGTTGCTTCAGTCGTGTCTGACTCTGTGCGACCCTATGGACAGCAGCCCACCAGGCTCCTCCATCCCTGGGATTCTCCAGGCAAGAATACTGGAGTGGGTTGCCATTTCCTTCTCCAATGCATGCATGCATGCTAAGTTGCTTCAGTCGTGTCCGACTCTGTGCGACGCTATGGACAGCAGCCCACTAGGCTCCTCTGTCCACAGGATTCTCTAGGCAAGAATACTGGAGTGGGCTGCCATTTCCTTCTCCACATGTGCCTCAGTTATATCCTACTCTTTGAGGCCCCATGGACTGTAGCCCGCCAGGTTCATCTGTCCATGGAATTTTTCAGGCAAGAATACTAGAGTAGGTTGCCATTTTCTCCTCCAAGGGATCTTCCCAACCCAGGTATCAGAACATTGTCTCTTGCATTGCAGATGGATTCTTTACCACCGAACCACTGAGAAATCCCCTTGACATTAGCAATATCTTCCTAAAGTGGTAGGTCTTTGACTAGCCTCATTACATACACATAGCCTTGTTTTATTTGAAAAGGTGGTCAAAATGTGCTTTGGCAAAGAAGAAAACTCACAAACAATTAATGTAGTGCTAATCCATAGCTGTACCCTAATTCCACTTAGAATTATAAAAAGGTCCTTGTAAAATCACACTAACTTGTAAAGAACCTCTCTTCCTGGCTCTGTGTCTTCTCTGAGTGGAAGCACAGAGGGATGAAGTAGATGAAATATGAGGTGATTTCACGTCCAGGAGGGTAGAGAAGGGAGCCCTTGAGTACCCGGTAAGCGCCTTGAGTATGTGGATTTCTAGATGTGCATAAAGAAAGAGATGCAAATAGGTGGGTCATGGGCAGTGACCTGAAAAATGCCATGGGGCCAGGTGGGTCAGGAGAGGCGGGGGTGTGCAGTCATTGGCCAGATGGAGAAGAGATTGGGAGGAAGGGGCTCGCAGGGGAGTCTGCAATTGTCCCCATATGATTTAGACTACTAAAGCCACACTGAGCTGGTGCTTCGGTGATGGACAGGAATGGCAGCCCTCAGAAAAGGCTCTGGAGGAAGACAAGTCACATGTCTTATAGGCTAGAAAGGGGCAAAGAGTCTGCTTATCTTTTGAGAAGTTTGGGAGAAAACCAAGCACAAGAAATGTTGAGATGAACAGAGATGTCTTATCCAGATGTAATGATTAAGAAGTGAAATCACTCTTGTGCCTCCGGGATATACAATCTGTCCTCAGCTTCACCTCCTTCCAGCTCTACAAGGCCCAAATTCAGTCATCAGATCTTACCACTCTTTCTCATAGCCACACAAAACCAGCACAAGTCCCAACAGCCCAAGTTAAGACCATTGCAACTGTCTCTCTGACTCTGCTTCAAACTCTTGGTCTTCAAACAAGGCAGCCAGAATTATCATGTCAAGAGAAAACAAACCAAAAAAAAAAAAGAGGTTCCTCAGACCAGAAAAAGCTCCCTTAAAAGGTCACTGATAACTGATTAAACCAGTCAATCACTTGTAAAGATGCCCTTAACTAGTGCCTTTCCTTATCACCTATTCCCTGGCTCATCACTCTATCTCTAAAAACAAAACATATTCTCTCTCTCACATATATTATTGTAAACTGAACAAGCCTTATTTTCATAAACGTAATTTTCTCCATGTAAGGATTTCTTTCAACTCTTTCTGAATTGATTCCTATGCAATCTTTACGGCCTTTTAAGCTGACGAAGGCACTTGCTATGAGCCTTAAAACTCTTTGGAAAATTACAAAATACATAATTTCACAGACGAGGAAATAAAGAAGCCTTCCCTTTCATTTGCAATCAACCAAGATGACCAGTCATAACCCTGGTGAGTAAACACACCGAAAAAGGAGATTTCTTCATGCTAAAAATCCAAATGGGGCAGGAAGACGCACTTGGGCACCAGAAAGCCACCTGCCGAGGCCTAGTGATAGCAATGCTCTGCTGTGCTTAGTCACTCAGTCGAGTCTAACTCTTGCGACCACATGGACGACTGTAGCCCGCCAGGCTTGTCTGTCCATGGGGATTTTTCAGGCAAGAATACTGGAATGGGTTGCCGTGCCCTCCTCCATGGTATTTTCCCAACCCAGGGAGACCCTGGTCTCCCGCACTGCAGGCAGATTCTTCACCATCTGAGCCATCAGGGAAGCCCATGAATACTGGAGTGAGTAGCCTATCCCTTCACCAGGGGATCTTGCCGACCCAGGAATCAAACCAGGGTCTCTGGCATTGCAGGCAGATTCTTTACTAGCTGAGTTACCAGGGAAGCCCCAGTGACAGCAGGCTCTGTAGTCTAATCTGCTGCCAAGAAGCCCTGTTTCTGCTTCACTGAACAGAAGAACGTGTGGCAGCTGGGCCTCCAGCGCTGGAACATCTACGGATGGCCTCAACCCTTGCAAAGTGGCAACGTGACAGGGGCAGCACCGAGTCCAAAGTCAACAAGCATGAGGACTCACGTGAAGTCCGCACAGTCCAGGGTAAACAGGAGCTACTGTCACCTCTGAATTAAAACAGCTTGATTCTGAGTTTCAAGCATTTTTAATTATGTGCGTTATACACGCTAAATTGGGGAAAAGGAGAGAATAGAGAAAAAAGACAATAATAAAAAACATTTACATCCTGCCAACTAATAAGCACTGTTTTTATGTGGAATAAATTCTTTGAATTTTTTTAATATTATATATGTACGTAAATGGGCAGCTGTGCTGTGCTCAGTCGCTCAGTTGTGTCCAACTCTTTGCCATTCCGTGGACTGTAGCCCTCCAGACTGCTTTGTCCATGGAATACATCTTTTTTTAAAGCAAACCTGAGAATTCATACCCATTACCATGGTTATTATTAAAAAGAAAACCAAAAAAGTTAGCAAGGGTTAGTAAGGATGTGGAGAAGCTGAAACCCTTGTGTATTGCCGGTGGGAATGTAAAACAGTGCAGCAGCTATGAGAACCAGTGTGGCGTTTCCTCAAAGAGTCAAAAGTAGAATTATCATATGATCCGACAATTCCACTCCTGAGCACACACCTAAAAGAAACGAAAGCAGGAACTTGAACAGATATTTGTACATCCTTGTTCACAGCAGCATCATTCACAGCAGCCTAGGGATACAAAATGTGTAAGTGTCAGTCACTCACTAGTGTCCAACTCTTAGAGACCCCATGGACAACAGGCTCCTCTGACCATGGACATCTCCAGGCAATACCGGATGGGTAACCATTCCCTTCTCCTGAGGATCTTCCCAACCCAGGGCCTAAACCAGGGTCTCCCACAGTGCAGGCAGATTCTTTACTGTCTGAGCCACCAGGGAAGCCCCAGCCAAAAGACAGCAGCAACCCAAATATCCAGATGAATGGATAAACAAATACCAGAATACTCTTCAGCCTTAAAAAGAAACCTCTGACTCATGGTACATCACCGATGAACCTTGAAGACATTATATGAAGTGAAATAAGCCTGTCACAAAGCAGCAAACAAGGTATGATTGAATTTATGTGAGGTGTCTAGAATGGTCCAATTCATAGACAAAACGAGAATGGCAGTTGCCAGGAGCTGGAGGAGGGAGAACGGGGAGTTATTGTTTAATGGGTATGGGGTTTCAGTTTGAGGTGATAAAAAATGTTCTGGAGACAGATGGTGATGATAGCTGCACAGCAATGTGGATGTACTTTAACATCAGAGAACTGTACTCTTGTTTACTGAAATATAGCTGATTTACAAAGTTGTGTTACTTTCACATGTACAGCAAAGTGATTCAGTTATATATATATATATATTTATTTATTTCAGTCTTTAGAACTATACTCTTTTTTAATATATTTAATTGGAAGATAGCTGCTTTACAATACTGAGTTGGTTTCTGCCATACATCAACATGAATCAGCCACAGAACAAGACTCTTAAAAATGGCTGAAATGGTAAATTTTACATATTTTTTACCAAAATAAAGGATCATCCTATCTGTAATTTGCTCTTTTCACTTCATTTGATACCATGAGTGCTAATAAAGGTACTCTGTCTGAGCATGCAGACATGATTGCAAAGTATTTGACTGTATTAAAGTACCATAATGGGTTTCACCAGTCCTGTGTGTTGGACAGTTATTAGGTTGCCTCTGATTTCTCTCTTCCCAAAAGACATTGAATGATTCAATCATGAGACGTATCAGGTTACAGTACATTCCTGAAGATCCTTCTTTGGGATTCATTCTGGTCGTTCACAAATACACTGTAAATCTTCCACATCAGTCAGCAAAATTTCCTCACTATTAAGAAATATTTATTAACTACTTGTCCCTGGTAATATATTAATCATTAATAACAAAGATAATGATTGATACTTAATTTAAAATATTTGTTAAGTACTTATCTGTTTTCAAACTTACTGGAGGAAGATTAGCAACATTACTGACAGAACATGACACCCTGGGCAAGATTCAAAATATCTCACAAGAGACTGAGAAAGGCACTGGTCACTCAGAGGAAAGGTTGGCTGGACTATGGGTCAGCCAGACCACTGCCCACCGCCTGATCAACCCCACAGAAACCATTTAACCAGGAGTATGGGATAAAATGGGAGTTCTAAAGTAAAATTTTCAGAACAGACCCTATTTTTTTGTCAGTTGCCCAAAGGAGAAAGGGGCTTCCCAGGTAGTGCAGTGGTAAAGAATCCACCTACCAGTGCAGGAGATGCAAGAGACATGGGTTTGATCCCTGGGTCGGGAAGAACCCCTGGAGTAGGACATGGCAACCCACTCCAGTATTCTTGCCTGGAAAATTCCATGGACAGAGGAGTCTGGCAGGCTACAGTCATGGGGCCGCAAAGAGTCAGACACGATTGAGAACAAGGACGCAAAGAAGGAAAAGCATAACTGGGGAAAGAGGAGCCAGACTCTAGACTGGTAAAGTTAAATATCCCTATGGAACACGGAAATGGACAGTCGAGAGGTTCTGTTGGATAAACTGGTCTAGAGGTCAGGAGAAAGATATGGTATCCAGCTCAAATGTGCACTTGGAAAAATCAGAGTACAGAGCTGGTCATTGAAATCTTTGAAAGCAGGGCTTTCAGACTTTTGTGGGCATCACCTGTTAATGTCAGAGTCCATTCTGCAGGTCTGGGAGAAGCCTGAAGCTTGCATTTCTGACAAGCTAGTGGGTGAAGGCCTATGGTGATGCTCAGACTATAAACTCAGGAATAAGGTGTCTTGAGGGTGGATAGAAAAGGAGAGAAAGAGTAGGACTTCAAGGAACCCTGATGTTTAAGAGAAGATTAGGAGAAGAGGAGGCTGCAAGGAAATTGAGAAAGGAATGAGAAGTCCAAAAGAGTCTGGGATTACTGAGGTCAAAGAGGAAAGGAAGAGTATTATAGCCCTGCTGATGGATCAGGTAAGACCTCAAGAAGAGGTACTTAGTCCACTTGGGCTATCACAACAAAACACCAACAGTGAACACTTATTCTCCCACAGTTCTGGAGTCTGCAAGTTCAAGATCAGGGTGCCAGCCTGCTCAGGTTCTAGTGAGAGCTCTCTGCCTGGCTCACAGTCAGCCACCTTCTTGCTATGTGCTCACATGGCCTCTCCTTGGTGTGTGTATGGACAGAGAGATAATCCTCTGTCTCTACTTCTTGAAGTGAAGTGAAAGTCGCTCAGTCATGTCCAACTCTTTGCGACCCCAAAGACTATACAGTCCATGGAATTCTCCAGGCCAGAATATTGGAGTGGGCAGCCGTTCCCTTCTCCAGGGGATCTTCCCAACCCAGGGATCGAACCCAGTTCTCCCGCACTGCAGGTGAATTATTTACTAGCTGAGCCACAAGGGAAGCCCAAGAATACTGGAGTGGGTAGCCTATCCCTTCTCCAGCGAGGAATCGAACCAGGGTCTCCTGCATTACAGGCGGATTCTTTATCAGCTCCGCTACCAGGGAAGCCCCTCTTCTTCTTACAAGGACACTAATCCAAAGTCCAATCATGGGCTCACCCTCATGATCTCACCTAAACCAAGTACCTCCCAAAGGCCTTACCTTCTAATACTATCACACTGGAGGTTAGGGCTTCAATGAGTGAATTGCAGGGATGAGGGGAGGCAAGGAGGTATACAAACACTGCACCCCTAACAGTGCTCACTGGACTTAGTCTGCTTGTGCTATCACAACAAAGCACCAACAGTAAACATTTATTCTCCCAATAAATGGGGTCTGCAAGTCCAAGATCACGGTGCCAGTCTGGTCGGATTCTAGTGATAGCTCTCTGCCTGACTTGCATCCCAGCTCCATGCAGCACCCTCAACATAGAAGAGAAGACAGAAGCTCCTGGGTGGGTACACCTGCCAAGAGGCTCTGGAAACAGAAATCCAGGCCACAAACATTCACATCCCTCACACCTGTTAATTTGCTAAAAGGATACTTGCCCTGGGCACTACAGCCTGAAGAGAACAGAGTCAGAGGGCTCAAATCTCTGCCAGCAGCCTGCATTCTCTGTCTCTAAAACTACCAATTTTGCCTCGCTTTTGCAGGCCCAGCAGAAGTTCCGTTTGTGAAAACTGAAGACAAGTGCAATTGCAAATGCTTCTTGTCCCCATATTACCACAAGAAGCTCAAAGAAAAGGCACATGGGCTCCCAGGTCCAAGCTCCCAGGTTTGTTATTCTAGTTGGTCACTCTGCAGAAAGCCCTGCAAGAGCCTCACTCCCTTGGAACGGCTTCCTGGGGAGTTCCACGCTCAGCTCATGGTTCTCTGGTCCCAGCCTTGGGATCCACTGACGAGGGCAGCCATAAACTGCACTTAGCCATTATGAGTTAACCTTGGAAAGTCATCACAGTCAATATGAGAGACGGGATCTCCCACAGTGCTTTATTCTCAATTAAAAGTAAAGTCAAATAAACCAGGAGCTGCCTTGTACAGCCAACAATATTTTATATTGCAGTTATTAGAAAAATTAAGACAACAGACCAAGCAGAATGCTAAGAAGAAGCTATCTCAACCTCCATTCCAACAATTCCAATAATCTCATTTATTTTTCCATTTATTTATTTATTCATTTATCCAGAAATATCGGCTATGTGAAAAAGGCCTAAAAGCTAACAACACCAAAATCTATGCAATTTATTCATAGAAACACATCAATGTGTCTGATTCACTTACTCTAGAGATAATTCTAACTGGTTTAGTTATCTGTTTTTCAAGGCAGCAACAAATTAGAATGTAAATTCCAGAGCAGGGATTTTTTAGGGTTTGTTCACTGATGTATCCCTAACACTGAGAACAGAACTCAAGTATCTAATGGATGGTGAGAGAGGGAACCTTTACATGTTCTCCTCAATTTTATACCATATTATGTCACCACTCAGCTACTTCATATACTTGAGCCCCCAAAGACCTCTGATTCCGCAGACACTGGTTTCAGTGCCATGACAGAACACTGGCTTGTGAATGGACATTCTAAATATTAATAACTAATACAAATTCTAGTAGGAATAAAAATATTCCCTCTGTGATCTTGCTTCCACTGGTTATTTGCTTAGCCGCTTATTTTTCCCAGAAAAATAAATGTCTACTTTGTTTCTTTCAAGATTATAAACTCGTTCACACTAGTTATTGGGGTAAATAGGTTGAATTGAGCTGGAAAGGGAAATTTTATCTTGGTCTTCAACATTTGAAGGCTCTCCAAACTGAAATCCACCTGGAGAGAAACAGAGTCTTGCAAAAATTGATAAACAGAAGCCTCAGTTAAAGAATCAGGAGATGAGAAAGGGGAGCATTTAAGCCCTGTGATGATAACATAGTCCAGCCGGAAGAAGAAACACTTCTCTTCTTTCCCGGCAACAGCTCAGCCAACTAAAAGCCATGGACTCAGTGTTTACTCTAGCCCTCCCAACTTCATTTTCCTCTCCCCTGGCTGTGTAGAGACTTACACGTGGCTCACCATGGTTGCAGACCCCAAACTGCAATTCTCTACTGATCCTGAATAAACCCATCTTGGTGAGAGAACTATCTGGCAATTTATTTGTCTTAGGTCAACAGTGTGAGTAATTGTTTATAATCCCCTCTCATCACCTGGCATATCATAAGAACTAAGTGGCACCGTAATTACCCATTTGAAACATAGCACTTTTTTGGATTAACATTCTGATTAAGTTACAACAGTTTTGCGGCCAATCCGATATTTCCAATAATGGCCAGGAATCTACTAAATCCACGACATGCAAACAGCTCTTGCCAAGGTCTAATTCAAGAAAGATTCAAATGTTTAAGAGTCATTTTTTAAAAATTCAAAATGAAAATAGCTTATTGAATTCTATTGGAAGAATGGGGAGATTAAAAATGTACGTTCTCATAACCCAGAACACCAACTTTATTGAACAGGAGACTCACTACTTCTTTAATCAAGAAGTTCCTGTCTGGGCATCTCTAAGAAATAGCCCTGCAAGGGCAATTGGGTAGTTTTTCTGGTCTTTCATATTTATATATAACTCTACCATTCATGGGTTTCCCCAATGGCTCAGTGGTAAAAAAAAAAAAAAAAAATCCGCCTATCGTGCAGGAGATATAGTAGACAGTTTTGATCCTTGGGTCAGGAAGATGCCCCGGAGGAGAAAATGGCAACTCATTCCAGTATTCTTGCCTGAAAAATCCCATAGACAAGGAGCCTGGCAGGCTACAGTTTAAAGAGTCAGACATAACTGAGAATGAGCTACCATTCACAAAGTGGGTTATCAGGCATCACTCGTTCTCTAAACCACTCCTCAAGGGATTGATTCCCATGTTCCCACAATAACAGAAATTATAAGTTGCCCCACAGACTTAAAAACAACTTTTCAAGATGAAGGAAAAATTAAGAAACTCCCCGGATATTAAATATATTCATCTACTGCTAATCACGTCTTATTTCAGAAACATTAAAACAAGAAGCCCAAACAGTGTACCTTAGAAACCGAGACTAGAATCTTCTGATCTTCACGGGACTTGCCCAAAGCCACTCGATGATGTGACTAGGGCTAGCGCATCTTCATTTCTGTCGTGCAACAGTAGCCCTGGTACATACGGGCACTGGGAAACAGAGATGAGCAAACGTCCTCCCCACCTCTCACTGGCAGGGGCTCTGCTCTCTACTCGGGCAAGGCAGGACAGAGCAAGGCAGGAAGTCAGGGCAGCACAGATGGCTTTCCTTCCCCAAAAGCACTGGCTCCCTGGACACTCAACTGCAGCTAAACCTGGGAGGATCCTGGTTCCCAGAGCCCAGCACCTCACTAGCCTCACCCAGGTAGGTCCTGGAGAGGACAATGCATTCCTGAGCCCCACCTCTGCCCTCTCGGCAGTTCTCACTGGAGACAGGCATGCCTGGCTCCTTTAGGTAATCTGTCCATGCAGAGAAGGTGGCCAGGGAGCATACCCACCAAACAGTTAGCTGTGTAGGCCTGTGCCAAGCGAGAAGCAGAGGTGGGGTGGGGAAGTAGTAGGCCCTTTATTCCCTTCTGCAAAGTCTGAATGATTTTAGAGGTAATTTTGAAAATGATAATCTGGAAAAAAGAAGCCAAGAGAAGCAAACACAAATTGTGCAATTTGGATATAGAAAGGTTTGGGTTGAAATCTGGGCTCTCCTATTGACTTGCTGGGTAACCAGGTCTCCATATTCTATCCACTTCACAGGGCTATTCCAAACAATGTAGAACCTCTCTGCCTCCCCTCTCCACCATCCTGGTCACACTGTGTGGTCAGTCTGTTAATCGGTTCCTCCAAGTGGTCCCACTCTTTGCTTTTTCCTATTATCACATATGGCATATTAGTGTTTAAAATTACCGGGGGAAATACACAGACAGAGAACACAATTTGTATCATATACACTCCACTCCCAACTATGATTTTTAAGAATCTGTTTAAATATAGTGGCAGTTCCTTCCTCTGACTTTCTGTTGCTACGTAGCTCTGTATCTTGTAGACAATGGGAAGACTTGGGGAGAAGTATTTTAGGAATTGTTGAAAGAATTACACGGGGTCATAGGAATGAGTCTTTCTACTTGTTCCTCAAAACCAATAACAACTATTTCATGTTCATATTGCACCAGCAAAAAAAAAAAAGAAACAGTATCTCTCACTTAATTTTTCCCATCAGTTTATTCACAGAATGTCTTAAGAGTATAGCAGAGGTCCCAGCATGAGGGCCAGAACCATGAATAAAAAGCAGATGTGCCTGAAAAATAGGCCTTTAGGGAGCCCATGTGCATGCAGATCAAGAAGTCTCAGGAGGGAATTCCCTGGCAGTCCAGTGGTTAAGATTCCACGCTTCCACTGCAGGAGACACGAATTCAGTCCCTGGTTGGGGGAACTAAGATCCCACATGCCACGCAGTGTGGCCCAAAACAAGCAAAAACAACAGACCAAAATAAACAAGAAGCCTCACGAGCAGGAACTCACACTATGGACAGGATGAATCAAGATGCATAAGCTCAGTTTCTCTTCTGAACTTTACAACTAATGGGGAGGAATGGATGTGGGCTGAATTTCCTCAACATCCAGTACAAGTGGAGCCATGCAAGCACTATTTTTATGATAAGTGCAAAAGGGGCCTAGGGAAAAAGTATGTTATATTGTATCAGAGAAAACAGTTCAGATTTTCTGGAAATCTTTTGTGGTCTTAGGCACTTATTATGAAATAGCAGAATGAAAAAACACATAATACTCAAATAACACTACACACAAGTATGGCATTTTCATCACTCAAAAGCCTTCCGTGAGTCAATCAAGCAACTCATAACAATCTCAAACTCCATCACCCGGCTATTCTCCTTCAAAGAAACTATCGTAAGGATATAAACCAAAATACTCCTCCAGGAAACGTTCACTCCACAACATTGTTCAGAGCAAGGCAATATGCAGCATTCGAACAAATGATGCCCCACACTCACTGACTTCATTACCTGCTAGATCTTTTGACCATGAAGCCTCCATACAATACAAATTCAGTCTTGACCTCTTCATAAGGCTCAGATGACACAATAGATACAAGAACCTGAGAAACCTTTGTAAACCCCTCTACTATTTCAAAGGCATAAATATGCAAAAAGCTTATACTTGGGAAAAGAAAGCAACAGCAGAAAGAAAAGCGTCACGTGTTCTAAAAGCACACATACACCCATGTTGTGCAAATCTCCAGAGCAGTGAGCCCTGAACTAGTGAGCCAAAGATGACGAGCGACAGGTAACCGAACAATTGTCTGGGGCCCCACAGCCAGCTGCCGTTACTCAGTCACAAAGGCCACAGCAATGGAAGCCCTGACTGAAACTGAGCCCACAGCTGTTCACCGTCCCTACCTTGAGCTGTACTGTTGCAATTTCTGCTTAACTGAAATCAGAAATAAAACGTTTTGTAGGATGCCTCGAGTTGCTTGGTATGTGTTTAATGAATAATAAAGAGCATGTGTTTAAGCCTGTAACATGCAAATGTCAGTAAATAAAAGTTGTTACTCTTGTTAATCATTATCGATGCCATTATTATTATTAAATAAATAATTATCATTTGTATAGCTCCTTAAAGTTTATATAAAATGTGGTCTGACAATGATCCTATAAGAGAAAAAGAGGCTCACAGAATTTGGTAATTTATTCAAGGTCACACTGCCAGCAAATGCTGAAGTTGGGATTTGACTTCCATTTGAGGTGTTTTCCCCTTGATGAGTCTGGAATCTTAAGAATGGCCTCAAGAGTTCTTTCTATCATGGACATGATTCCCAAAATCCAGTCCTTCCTAAATGGCTAACCAAGAACTACAACAATCCTGTTCCCCCTGTCAGTCACGGACTGACTTAAGGATAGGGCAGTGACTTGAGGAAAAGTCTTTTGGGAGATTCTGAGAAAGGTTTCCACACTACTGAGGAGATAAGAAGACATGGCTTCTTCCCTTCCCCTCGATGTTTTCTATCTCAATATGAACCTTGAAGCTATATTCCATCTCAGGATCATGAGAGTCAGGCTGAAATCAAACCAATACAGGGCAGGAACAAAGCTAACAGAATCACAGAGAAACAAACGCAGAGCCAGACACTCTGCTCCTGACTACACTCTGCTTCTACTACACAAAGGAATTCTCTTCCTGACTAGGAAAGTTAGAGTTTCTGTTCCTCACACCCAAAATATCCTACCTGATACATTATCGACACGTGCCACCTTGTATCAGACCAAGCTTACATATTTTTTTTCCCCATGTAGTAGCTTCATATCTTCACATGTGGGGATTTCTAAGCTTACATCAGATGTAATTTTGATTTCCCGAAATCCTAAATGGGCAGAAGGAAAAAGGAGACAGTGGTATGCACAGCTGTACAAAGGGAACATATACAGCTGGTTCCCACCACGCGGCTAACTATAGAAGCAAAGGACACCACGCTGAGTCAGTGAAGTTTCCGGCCCCTCTCCCACGATCCCCACCCCCATAAATCACAACAAAGCTCGAAGCCTGATGATCTCAACTGCCTCTCTGTGCCCAGAGAGAGCACCACACAGCACACGACCAGAAGAAAAGAAAAAGGAAGGAGAAGGAAGAGAAGGAGGTGATTTCATAAGAGCATGCCCTCCTTTCTTTCCAAGGTGATAACAGCAATTTGGCTAAGCACCCAAAATTCCTTGTGAAATGTGTTGTTTTGTCAATTAACACTTCACACTCTTTTTTCAAAAATTACAACGCAGAGAACCTACTATATTGCTCAGGAACTCTACTCAGTGCTCTGTGGTGACCTAAAGGGGAAGGAAATCCAAAAAAGAGTGGATATATGTATACGTGTAGCCGATTCACTTTGCTGCACAGCAGAAATTGACACTATATTGTAAAGCAACCATACTCCAATAAAAATTAACTTAAAAGTAAATAAATAAAACAATGTAATAGTATCATGAAATTCAAAAAATTACAGTGCAAAATAGAAGTAATTCAACAGTTCTCTGCCAATGTTCTACTGAGACCATTGAAGTGATTTTTATTGCATGTCAGGTATCAGCGACCCTTATGTGCCTTTCCCTAAAACCATAACACACTTGAGTTGTAGCTTTCTAAACTCTAGACCAGTCTTCAGAGCTTCTCAGCACCACCCTCCCAGGAGAAGCAGGGTCTCCCTCTCCTGTTTGCTTTTATTGGCATCCTAATTATAATTGTTATTTTTTTTTAATTGAGTATTTTCTGTGACAAACACGCATGAAAGTGCTTTCCCCAAGTCTGTTTATTATAAACACATAGCGAGGATTATGTTCATTGTTATTATTACCTTTGGTCCTTGCATTGAATTATTTTGTATAAATATTCTATTATTGACTACCTACAACAGCTCTCACATCTAATTTCTTTTGCTCATCTAGTTTCTACCCTACAGTTGTTCAAAATCAAAACAAGAAAAACTTGTAAAGCCCTATCACTTAAGCCGGAGGATTTAGTAAAAAGCTAACTTGATTGCTTGTATTATTCAGTGAACTAATCCTTGAAATGTTTTTAGAATTAATGGCTATTTTATTCAGTAAATCAGAATCCACAGAAGAAAAAAAAACATCTACCCAATATCTCTAGTGATGTCAGCCTCGACCTTGACCTCATGAGGTTTACCTCCAATCCACTTGAGTCATCTCCTCCCAAAGCCACAACATCAACTTATCATCACCTGTGCCTATCCTTCTTTTTTTTTTAATCCTCACTTCTGAAATGTGGGGTTGTTGTGGGAATGAAATATCCCTCTCTAAGCCCAGCTTTCTATGCTCCCCAAGACTCTAGTTCCTCCAATCCTATTGCACCTAGCTTTCAACCTCCTTGAACCCTCGGGCCCCTTGATTCTCCCTTTTCTCCCATGTCATCAGCCAATCCTGCTCTAGATTCCTTCTCCTTAGAGGCTAAAGCTCATGATCCATCATATCCATTGCTCTCTTTCTGGCATCCCCAACCCTTCCAAGCCACCAATCTCCCACTCCACATCAGTCCAAACATCCAAACATTTCCACTCCTATAACTGGTAAGGCATGTTTTGCTAGAGGCACTCTCTCAACCTTGCAGATTAATGGTGTGACACAATTATGATTTCCAACACAGGCTAAGTGCTTGGAGTGACTCAACAACAATATGTTACACCAATTCCATAAGCACTTGGGTTGAAAATCTTAAGTACTCAACGCACCTGCCATGTCCAGCAGGAGAGTACAGAGGGGAAGAGCCTTGCATCCTGGCTCTGCCCCTTAGTAGCTTAAGACAGACAACTTGCTTAACCCTTCTATGCTTTGTCTCATTTGTAAAATTAGGATAATAATTCCATCTTTAAAGTGTTGTTGCAAGAAATTAGCGAGTTAATATATGTAATTTTAACAAAGCTTAGATAATAAAAATTGTCCAAAACTATTGGTTCAGTTACTGATTTAGAGAGAACTGGGGCCACTGGACAGGAAGAATGAGAGAAAAGAAAGAAGGGAAATGACAGAAAGAGAAGGGGTGAAAACTCCCCTTCTGCCTTCCCACCCTTTTTAGCTACCTCCAATCATTTTCTTTCTTCATGTTCCCAGCCTCTTAAGAACCTGTCTAGGCTGGCTGTCTCCTCACCCCTTTTTTCATTCCCATCTCCATGCAATGGAATTTGCCACCTGCCTCCATACACACCATACAAGCTATTTTTGACATTATCACCAATGACTCCCAATTGTCAGTGATAGCTGTGCCATCCTTGATTAACTGACCCTCTCTGTATCATCTGACCCTGTTGACTTCTCTCTCATTGTTGAACTCTTTCTCCCCTGAATTTCCATGACAGGAGTCTCTCTTGTTGAGTTTCCTCCCCTCAAACCTGTACTTCCCAATTCTCTGGCTAGATCCTTCCTCCTCTGACCACTCATTAGATTTAATTCATTCATTTTGTGCTCAACCCTGTCCTACTCTTTGCGACCCAATGGACTGTAGCCCACCAGGCTCCTCTGTCCATGGGATTCTCCAGGCAAGAACACTGGAGTGGGTCGCCATTTCCTCCTCCAGGGGATCTTCCCAACCTCGGGAGCAAACCCAAGTCTCCTGCGTCTCCTGCATCGCAGGCGGATTCTTTACCGCTGAGCCACCAAGGAAGCGTTTATTCATTTTTTCAACACATGTACTGAACACTTACCAAAGGGCAGGTACCATGACAGCTGGTGGAACCAGTTAGGCAGGGACAGCTGAAACACAGCTCCAGAGGGCTCTATTCACCGTGAGATGCAATGACTCAGACATCTGAGTGGTACTTCAGACATCTGAAGTTGTGTGATAGCCATGACATGACTTAGCTCTTGCCCTCACACTTTTTCTAGGGAAAAGATCAGCACATAACTAGACAATCAGAAAACATAAAGAAAGGTACAGTGACCAAGGGAGAATGTGAACACACTATAGAGACTCTTGAAAGCATAAGTTTTTGATCCATTTCACACTTCACTCTTCACATGCTGCTGCTGTGCTAAGTTACTTCAGTCGTGTCCGACTCAGTGACCCCATGGACTGCAGCCCACCAGACTCCTCTGTCCGTGGGATTTTCCAGCCAAGAGTACTGGAGTAGGATGCCATTGCCTTCTCCGACTCTTCACATACTGCCCAGGAAATTACATCCCATCATGGGATGTAATTAACTGAACCTAGTAGCCAATGATGCCCAAATTTTGCATTATTTGCATAGAATATTATATTGCCTACCAAACTTCTCTACCACATGTCCTAGAGGGCACCAAGCACCAAAAATATAAATATAAACAAAGCAGAAGTCTTACCCTGAGGCATTAATCTTACTTCCCATCCATATCACATCAGCACACTCGCGGATTTGTCACCCTCTTGGACTTTCTAGAAGCCCGATTGTCATCTGTTAAACACAAGCTGATTTTATCAGCAAACCCCTAGTCCTACCCAACTCCCGTGTTTAAAAGCTTTCAAGGATTATTCGTAGGAGCCAAAAAAAAAACTGAAATTCCTTCTACCTTAGTGTCCCTAAATGACCTAGCTCCCGCCTGCTCTTCTGGCACCTACGTAGTCACATATAACACACCCTGCATGCCAGCCACTCCAAAGCACCCTGAAGAACCAGGCAGTTCTTTCAATCTACTGTCCTTTCCACCTCATTGCCTTTGTACCTACTGTTCCTGTTGCCTAGAACTGCCCTTCCTCCGGCTGCTCACCTCATGAATTTCTACAATTGTTTGACCACTCTAGGCAGAGTTAAGTGCCTCTGTCTCTAAACTCCCATGGAAGGCGATCACTTCTGGGACTCATCATTGCTATGATTCTTTGTCCACACACTCTTCTCCCTGAGGACAATGTAAGCCTCCGAGAAAGAACCCTGCCTGTTCTCTGTGGGTCCTCAGCATTGGGGGCCGTGTCTAGCACGTGCTGTGTACTCAGCCTGGTAAAGAGGTAAACTCACTGAGTTAACATCCCTTAATCACAATACCGGGCTTCCCTGGTGGCTCAGTAGTAAAGAACCCACCTGCCAATGCAGGAGATATAAGAAAGGTGGGTTCGATCCCTGAGTCAGGAAGATCCTCTGGAGAAGGAAATGGCAACTCATTCTAGTAATCTTGCCTGGGAAATCACATGGATAGAGGAGCCTAGTGGGCTACTTAGCAACTAAACCACAACAATAACCACAATATTCTTTATTAGGGGCTTTTTTTTTTTTTTTTGCCAAACTGTGCATTTTGCAGGATCTTGGTTCCACAATCAGGGATCAAACCCAAGTCCTAACTACAGGCCAGCCAGAGAATTCCCCAAAAGAGAATTTTAAGAGTATTAAAACTATTAAAAAAAAAAAAAAACTAAACTGAAACTTTTCCTTAATATAAGCTGTATTTGGAACCAATTAGGTATACTATGGGGCTTCCCAGGTGGCCCAGACGGTAAAGCCTACAATGCAGGAGACCTGGGTTCAATCCCCGGGTTGGGAAGATCCCCTGGAGGGGGGCATGGCAACCCACTCCCGTATTCTTGCCTCAAGAATCCCCATGGACAGAGGAGCCTGGCAGGCTACAGTCCATGGGGTCGCAAAGAGTCAGACACGACTGAGCAACTAAGCACAGCACAGAACAGGTATCTTATCGTGCAAGAATTTATAAAGAGAGCAGAATATATCAGGACACTTCTGAGATGCCAATCTGGTGGCGTAAGATGACTCAATTTGAAATTCTAGAATTTGAAATTCTAGTTAGACCTCCATCTCTAATAAAATTAAATATATGGGGAGATCAGCCCTGGGATTTCTTTGGAAGGAAGGATGTCAAAGCTGAAACTCCAGTACTTTGGCCACCTCATGTGAAGAGTTGACTCATTGGAAAAGACTCTGATGATGGGAGGGATTGAGGGCAAGAAGAGAAGGGGACGACAGAGGATGAGATGGCTGGATGGCATCACTGACTCGATGGATGTGTCTCAGTGAATTTCGGGAGTTGGTGATGGACAGGGAGGCCCGGCGTGCTGTGATTCATGGGGTCGCAAAGAGTCGGACACGACTGAGCGACTGATCTGATCTGATATTTTATGTGAATGTGGAAGATAATCAAAGAAGTCAACCTAAAGAAGTAAAAAAGGAATAACCCATATTAGAAGATAATATAAAAAAGAATATATACATATGTATAACTGAATAAACCTGAAATGAATATAGCATTGTAAATCAACTATATTTCGATAAAATTTTTGTTAAAAGAAGTGGGAAATGTGTGGGGCTTAATTTTTGATCCAGTGACCAGTCCCTTTATCATTGGAACACCCTACCTATTGAGCAAAATATTTTTGACAGTATCTTGTTTATAAACATTTATTCTTTACCCAGGTCCTTTAACTTTTTCTAAGGTTTGTGAGTATTTCTTAATGAAGTTAATACACTGTTGCCTGGTGAGCCTTGTAACTAAAAGTGACAAACAGCTGGCCAGTATGGAGGGCAGGGTTGTGTTGATGAAACAAAATTAAGTTTCAGATCCATGTGGAATGAACCTTACCCCTGGGCTCACTGGGATCACACTCAGAACCTAACAGTCACTAGGTCCAATTGCAAAATAGAGAATGAAGACATGGGGAAATGTCTGCAGTTTAAAAGTCAAGAAACCACAATACTTAAATCATTTTATGCCGAAAATACCACAATGGTCATCTACACTGCCAAAGCCACTGGTTAACCGCTCGAGTTTACCTTCTCATTCTGCACCTCAATACACATAACAGCAGGAGCCCTGCAGTTTCTGTATAGGGTGTAGGGTTTTGAAAAGTGGGAGAACTTCCTTGGGTGGTTTCCACACCCAGTGCTCCGGCTCCCCCAGGTTACCCTACAACCCACCCACCCACATATACATTCATGCTCCGACTCTTTTGACAGTTATGCACAACTTATGTGGGGAAATAGCAATTTAAAATATAAAAAGGAAACAGCACTGACCAATGTGTACTGGATTAATTCGAGGACAGAAGAGGGACCTGACCTAGCACAGCTACTTCTCAGGACTTAATCTTTATCGCCTCTTTATAAATACTCCCAGTGAGTAATTACTTCACACACACAGACACACTCACACACAACGTGACTTAAATTGAGTTTCTATGCTGATAACTTCCAATCTATTATATATTTCTCGCCCAGAATATCTAACTGTTCATTTGGCTCTCTATACCCACAAGCATGAAGGATATAAAGTTAATACGACCCAAGTATTCCCCGTGCTTTTTCAACACAGATGCACAGTCACACGGGGCTTCCCAGGTGGCTGGCTCAGTGGTAAAGAATCCGCTTGCCAACGCAGGAGCTGCAGGAGACTTAGGTTCGATCTCTGGGTCGGAAAGGTTCCTTAGAGGAGGAAATGGCAATCCACTCCAGTATTCTTGTCTGGAAAATTCCATGGGCAAAGGAGTCTGGCGGGCTACAGTCTATGGGGTCTCAAAGAGCCTAACATGATTGAGCAACTGAGCATCATGCATGCCTGCACAGAAGCATCTAGAGAACAATTAGGAGCTACCAGAACTACATAAACCAAATTTGGCAGGGAAAGAAAAGCAGAAACTTAGAAACATGTGGCCTAGGGATTTACAAACTTGTTTTTGCCAAAAAAATCCTTTGTTCAAATAAAATCTTCCTTGCACACCCACAATGTGAAATCAAGAATAGCCCACCTGGTCAGGTTGCAGAACAGACCACTGAAAGGAACTCTAAATGAACACTGGACTCTTGGACACACTCTACTGTCTGTCCCCATGCCCTGGCATGGCCCCTGAGGCTCCTTGAAACTCCCAGAAATCTGAAAACCTAGTTCAAAAAACTACTGGTCAAGATCCATGACAATGCTATTTTTAACACAAAAATGAACAGTTGAAGCACAATTTGGGAAAGCTAATTGGTAACTGTGGGTCAGAGTTTCTATGAGTATTAATAGATACATACTACAATACAGAAAATAAATAACCAAAAAGGACCTACAGTATAGCACAGGGAACTATACTCAATATTTTATAATAACCTATAAGGGAAAGGAATTTAAAAAAGAATGTGTATTTTTATACATATGTGTGTGTGTGTGTGTGTATATATATATATATATATATCAAACAGAATCACTTTGCTGGTTCAGCAACACAACACAGTAAATCAACTATACTTCAATTTTTAAAAAATTAAATAAATAATTAAATAAAAGAACAAATGTCATTAAATCTAAAGTCGATTCTAAGTAGTGAGCCAGATCGGTCTTTTACAGGTCCTACATCAACCACTTCACCACATTTTCTCAAAGACAGTAAATTGCAATGACAAGGAAAAAACTAACATTAGTCATATTTTGTCTAAGTCACACAAGGCCAGGTTTAAGCTGCTTCTTTCTTACATAAAGTCCTATATTTTCAAAATCAATTTGGTACAATTAAATGCAAAGTATCCAGAGGCAAATCTGAGCATTAGGATGAACAACTCGATCAACTTAAAGAAACACATAAAAACGAGAACATATCTGTAAATCATTACAGAGGAAACACATTGTTGGAGAGGAAAACCCCTACTTGCTGTCCTCAAGAAATAGACCTTTATGACATTACAGTTACCAAAACATGACATAAGTAAAGCTGCCGACTGGTTGGTTGACTGTCATGATATCAGTTTGGTTGCTTTGGCTCTTTTGACACTGTAAGCTCAGTGAATCTCAGAGGGGAAAAATCAGGGGAAATTCACTCAACCATTAGGAAAGCTTCTCATATACTGAGTGGACCCTGTATAGAGAAATTACCAAACAAAAAAAAAAAAAGAGGAGGAAAAAATGATCACATTTAATTTTGTCTTCAGATATGATAGAACGAGCCTCTAACAACCATTTGTTTCAGTAACATTTATTTTGAAAAAGCATAAAATGATTAAGTATTATGTAGATTGGTGGTTCTCAACCCTGGCTGCACATGAGATTCACCTGAGCTTTAAAAATCCGTGATATCCTGGATCTATCCTAGTTCTACTGAGTCAGAATTTCTGAGGCTGGCCCTTGGCACCAGTGTTTTCTTTTCCTTCCTCAGGTGATTGTAATGTGTCACCAGGCTTCAGAGCCATCAGTATAGTCTTGAATTGACTGATCAACTCAGTTGTCAAACATCAATCTGAACAAATCATTCTGTTGTGATAGCAGTGATGCCTGTGCGTTGGGGTCCCCCTGTTCATGATAAGTTAATAATGATGGGAAAGGGTGCTTGGGGCTTCCCTGGTGGCTCAGACAGTAAAGAATCTGCCTGCAATGCAGGAGACCTGGGTTTGATCCCTAGGTCAGAAAGATCTTTGGAGAAAGAAATAGCAACCCACTCCAGTATTCTTGCTTGGAAAGTCCCATGGACAGAGGAGTCTGGCAGGCTACAGTCCATGGGGTCGCAAAGAGTCAGATATGCCTGAGTGACTAACACACACATGCAAGGTTGTCTGGTCAACTCATATCTGACTAAAAAGGCTCTCTTTTCCTTTAAAGCAGATCTAACCTTGCCGTGAGTGTGGTTTGGGGATTTAGGGGGTGGTTCTTTTGCTGGCTTCTTCATGAGCTGTGAATGTCATTGTTTTGATATAGGTTCGGCTTCCCTAGGGCTCAGACTGTAAATAATCTGCCTTCAATGCAAGAGATTGGAGTTCAGCCCTGAGCTGGGAAGGTCCTCTGGAGGAGGGAATGGCTACCCATCCCAGTATTTTTGCCTGGAGAATTCCAGGGACAGAGGAGCCTGGCAGGCTACAGTCCACGGAGTCGCAGAGAGTCAGACACAATTGAGTGACTAACACTCACTAACACTTAGAGAACTGAAATTGCTATTTCAATAAATACAACTGGTTTTGGTAGATAAATACGAGTCCACTTCTATGGAAGATATTTCATCAAATAAAAAAAGAATTATAAAATAAGCAATTATGGCCTTAATCTATAAGATGTTAAACCACAAGATGTGAAATGTGCTCAAAATATTTTGAAAAATTATAAAGTCTACAAGTGTTTACTGATGGGTAAAGTTAAGATTTTATGTTGCTACTTTGTTTACATGTATATCCAGGAAGCCATAAGACAGTTTGGGGAAAAACAGGTTGTGATTTCTATGGTGATTTAGTAGATTGAAAATTAGGTTCCGGCCTCCTCTGCAAGCATAAGGGACTAATATGACATCCATAAGAGAACCTCATAAACATGGAATTTCCCTCTAGAGCCAAAGAGATGAATTATTTTCAAGATACACAGGGGTACCCTAAGAAGTTGGAACATTATAAGAGCTCATAATTGAAGCAATCAGAAGTCAGTAAAAGCAGGGAGTCAAAAAGTTGATACATCATGTTTCAAACATATTTCAATTTCAGTCACATAAATAAAGGGGAAACCATTCACTAATTGTTGCATGTCCCCTGATGATTTCAGTTCTGTGTTGCCTTTCTTGGTTACACCATGGCCAGGTTTCTTCCTTCCATGTCTTAAATGCATTTGTACCTTAAAAGGCACTTGTGAAAAAACCTGAGGGTAAAAATCCCTCTAGTTTTTTTTTTTTTTACTAAAGTTTTCTAATCTTTTATAAAAGCAAACTATTCCATACCTGCGGAGCAGCAGTTTGCTGATTTTTAAAAAATTTAGCCTCCTAAAGTATATTAAAAAAAAGTATATAATTCAGATGTTGTAAAACCAACACCACTAATTCCAGAATCCAGCCATCACCCCAAAAATAAATCTTGTACCTATTACCATTCACTCTCAATTCCTGCTACCCTATACCCTGGCAACCACAAATGTACATTTCGTCTCTGTATATTTACCTACTGTGGATATCTCATACAAGTGGAATCACAATTTGTGGTCTTTTGTATCTGCCTTCTTTCACTCATCATAATGTGTTCATGGTTCATTGAGGTGGTAGCCATTTATATTGTTTTTTAATATGGCTTATTTTTACAAATCTCTGTGGCAATCAAGTTTTCACAGAAATAGCATTCCTTTTTGGCACTCCCATTATATCAGTTTATTTAATATTTAATTAAATCACAAAATTACAGTAGCAAGTATTATTAAAATAAACAAGACTGTGACCAAACACCACTGTAGGCGTGAACCTGAGCTGATAAAAGCAAAGTACACCAGTTTATTATGATGGCAGTTATTTGCCACAGTGGCCTCTGCGTTCTGAGCAACAACGGGTTCCTTTTTCAGAGGGAAAGGAGAGCAACAGTTAACACCATCAGGTGCATTAGTGTTGATGGTACTCCATTACCTAGGGTGAAGCGGTGTGTATGTAGAGGTGTAGAGGTGATCTGTGTCTATTAGACAACACAACGTATCTTCAACTATCCCAAAAGGAAGTCTTCCGCACGTCTAAGTCTTCAGAAGAAGCAAAGATGGGCTCCCATTGAGATAGGTATACCCTGCTCCCTCAATAAAAACTTTACCATCCTACTTATCTTTTAAGGATCAGCTCAAACATGTCCTCCTAAGCCTCGACTCCTCATAGTGCCTACCTGCTCTCTCGCCTTCCTTTTAATTTCTAAAACAGTTATCTATCTCTTATGGTTGTTATAACCGGTATTCTGTTGCTAGTTGTTTTATTCTCTAAGTTGTGTCTGATTCTTTTGTGACTCCATGGGCTGTAGCCCACCAGGCTCCTCTGTGCATGGGATTTCCCAGGCAAAAATACTGGAGTAGGTTGCCATGCATTCCTCCAGGGAATCTTCCTGACCCAGGGATCAAACCTGAGTCTCCTACACTGGCAGAGGATTCTTTACCACCAAGACATCAGGGAAGCCATATAGCTAGTTACACAATATCTTTTCTTACATATGAGACCATAGACTGCTTCAGAGGCAAGTAGTATGTTTTTATATCCCCTACAGCCACCGGTACAGGAAACGAGGGATGCAGGACATAATCTTTGAACAAATCTGTAATAAGAAGTTCAATAAATATTTGTAAAGTAAATAATGAATACATTGATTAAATAATTAATTAAAGGTGTGTAACTTCTTACCTGCCTACAGAGCAACACATCTCTTTCTTCAATGTACGTGGGGTGGTGGGGGGTAGGTAAGAATCTGACGGGGGCATAGTGGTAGGCAAAGGAGAAAATCAACTGCCCCTGGGTACCTAGCAGCTGTCAGGCGTCATGACTCTCCTCCAAGTGTTTAACAGAGATCACTTTCAAACAGGACATTGTTAGATAATGACACTTTCTGATGCCCTTTGATGCAGAACAGATTAAAAACAGAGACAAAAATCTTTGTACTCAAAACTGCCCAATGTCTTCAAGTGTGGATTTAGTTTCTCTAAATTAAATTATCATACAACTTGAATGGGTTTTTAGAAATCGTACAAAAAGAGACTCAGAAGAACATCGTTTCCAAATTGGCGATATTTAAAAGCAAAGCCATTGGTTAGGTAAGGAATGCATAAACAACCCCCAAAGCTGTATTGAATACTTTTTTTTGGCTATATATGCCCGAAAAACTGCCAACTTCATTTTGATAAGCCTTTGTTAAAAACAACAAACATGCCTGAGCTTGCAAACCATGCCATTCTGAAGAAAAAGCAATTGAGAAGATGAGGAAATGCTTAAAACGGCAACGTCTGATTAAAAAGAAAAACCTCTGTGGTAACAGGTTTAGCAATAAGTCACAACACTGTGCTGCCTATTAACATGGAGGGGAGCAGGCGACAACGCAAACAGAAAATCAAAGCACAACACTTACCTTCATAAATAAATAAGAAGCTACATCTTAAAACTAATACAATTATAGTCCACAACACTGACATCAGGGCACCAACATCATTGAGAAAACGAATCCTCTCATGCTTCATTAAGTTTAATGTCACCACAGTGATGTCCTTGCACTAAAGGAAGTGTCATTTCAGGGACTCTGAATGAACACACATAAAGTAACCAAGTGTGGGAATTTCCAGTCATGTAGAGTTCACGTACATCAGTTCATAAAAGTCAAAGTAACTTTACCTGAATTTGTTTCTGTATTTATTTTCACACTGATTATAAAATCAGCAGAATTATGGGATTGGAAGGTAGATAATTTGGAATATTTGTGTTCATTTCCCTATGGTAAAGAATCTGCCTGCCAATGCAGGAGAAGTGAGTTCGATACCTGGGTTGGGAAGATTCCCTGGAAAAGGAAATGGCAACCCACTCCAGTATTCTTGCCTGGAGATATCTGCCTGTTTTAGTCAAAACTGAAATTCTCTTCCATCTGCCAAACAATCCTGGAAAAATTCTAATAAATAAATTGTAACCTAAGGTTCATAAGACCAAAGTTCTTTGTTTTATTCACTGACATACCTTGAGTGACCATAACATCACTGGGCACATAGTAGGCACTCAATAAATACCTATTAAAGTAAACTGAAAAACATAAAAAATGTGTAATGTAACGCGGAAATGCTAAATGTGTGTGTTCAGTCACTAAGTCGTGTTGACTTTTTCAGACTCCAAGGACTGTAGCCCACCAGGCTCCTCTAGCCATGAGATTTCCCAGGTAAGAATACTGGAGTGGGTTGCCATTTCCTCTGCCAGTATCCTCCCAATCCAGGAATCAACCCAAGTCTCCTGCACTGGCAGGCAGATTCTTTACCACTAAGCCATCTGGGGAGCCCCAAATGCTAAATAAGTCTCTTTAAAAATTCCTTTCTCTGAGCACTGTTATAGGTCATCATGTTAATCACAACACACAAACTGTCCTCATATAAGCCACTTTTCCCAAGCCAGCTCCAAAGTCACAAATCACACTCTGAATTCTAACCAATGATCAGCACAGGAAGGTAAGAACCCAAAGAGACTCCAAAGACAGATGAGGATACATTTTATCCATCTGTAGTTTTGATTACTTTTCTTCTCCTGGTGGTTTACCTGTAATGTACCTGCATATTCATCTTCATATTATTATTTAAATACATGCATTTAAGATGTATTATTTAGAATTAAGGGTTTGTATTTTTTAAAATTATCCTAAAAGGCGGTTTGATAGACCTCTCAACTATTTCAGAATCCCACCAGTTTAAAAACAAAAAGATGAAAAAAAAAAAAAAAGATGGACAAAAAATAATAACAGGAAAATGACATGATCAGATGACTCTAATCATTAATTTTGTTCTAAATGCCTGAAAGTAATATGGTTTGAAAACTGAACTGAGTTGGAAGGAGAGGGCCTGGATTCTGGTACTGCCTCAGTCACCAATGAACTTAACCAATCCTTGGCAACAGGAATCTGAGCTTCCCAGGCTGTCTGGTGAAGAGTCTGACCAGACGATCTCTAAAAACCTGAACAATTTTCAAGATCCTGTGATTATAAGTGACCAAATCCAGTCATTTAATTACTACTTCTGGGAGGGTCAGACACCATTTGCCTAGTTTGACATGAGGTTTATGGCGAGGCAGTTGATTTTAAAAGCTAGTGATCTCCAAACACCTGATGAGTGTTTCTAAATATGGAGGGTCTGAAGACTCTGCTTCTGGGTTAAGCTGACTGCAGCCACCAGAGTGCCCAACTCTCAGCAAAGAAAAGGTAAGTTAAACTAATTAGAGTCCCTCCAGAATGGAAGGATTGAACCAGTGCCCTAGTAGGTCCCAGCTGACTTATTACAAAAAAAAAAAATTTTACCAAGAGATTCAGAATGAATGCTGAGTGGTGAAAGCCAAAGGCTAACCAAATAGCCTCAGGACTTACTGGAACCCTGCTCTCAAATTTTGCTTCAAGCACTTTTCCCTGAGTCTGCACTACTGGTATCACTGATTTTGAGGACAAGAAGCAACTAAGAAATTAAGCCAATGGAAATTAAGTAAACATTATCACCTGAGGGAAGGGAAGATCCGAAATAAATAAGATACGTTAGGTACAGAATCCAGAAGGAACCTTGCGCGATCTCTCCTGCACGAGAAGTCGGCATTTGGAAATCACAGGAGGTGAGGATCAAAGCCGCTCCCTGTCCAGCCACCTGCCCAGAA
>NW_011494669.1:1852714-1853043 GCF_000754665.1 Bison bison bison
GGGAGCGCCCTCTGCCACCTCCACCCAGCCCAGCCCTAGAGCCCTGCCGCCCGGCCGTCGAAGGATGCCCGGATCACCTGAGCCACCCGCGTCCTGAGAGCGGACAGAGGGTGTGCCAGTGGGCTCCCGGGCCGGTACGCTGGGGATCCTGGTGCCAGAGCGATCGGCGGGAGACTGCGCCCCGGCAGCCCGGTGGGCCAGCCTCCAGCCCTCCGCAGCCCGCCCAGTTAGTGCAGATCCCCCTCTCCTCCCGGCCGCTCCTCTGGCTCACCTCGCGTGGACCGCTGCAGCCCGGGCGGTGGCGTGCGGACATGCCCCCGGGGTGCACC
>NW_011494669.1:1853236-1911170 GCF_000754665.1 Bison bison bison
TTCAACGCCCCCAGCTCCGCCGTGGACTCTGGCCGGCGGGTGAATGGGATTTATCCAGGGATCCGCTCTACCGGCCGCGGCTTGGCGAGGGGTGAGGGGCCGCCTCGCGGTTATGTAATGGACCTGCCCGCTGTGACCCGAGCCACCTCGCTCCGGACTGCCCGACCCTCCCCGGGAACGGCGGTGCCTTGCTCCTGACCTAGTAGGCAGGCAGAGGAGGCTCGGTATTCTCAAAAAGAACTTTCCCCTGCAGGGTCAAAGAGCAAGCTCTGCTTCAGGAATCCAAGGACTCCCAGAGGTGAACGCGGCAGGGATCTCTGCCCGTGCAGCCCGTCCATTTCACAGCACAGAAAACTGAGGCTCCGACGTGTTTAAAGCGCTGTTTCTTCGAGTTGGAGGACCTAGATTCAACTCTCTCGAAAAGCCATGACCGTAGGCAAGTTACTTAAATCTCAGAGCTCAGTATCTCCACCTGTAAAACGAGGATAATAGTGTCCACTTCCTGTGCTTGATGAGAGGACAAAATGAATGAGGCGCAGGAGCCCGGTATGTAACACACCCCAGTAAAAAATTACTGCTGTTGCTCGTGCTAAGGTTCGCCCCCTCCGCCAACGTCGCTGTAAAGTCGGCTGTCCCACGGACCTAAAGAGCTGCCCCAGGGACCTTCCTGTAAAGTCCACTTTTTGTCAGGAGCGAAGTCTCTGAACTGAGGAGGTCCGATTCCAACTTCTTGGGGTCTACATGCTTGCTACTCCATAGCATCAGTGTCATCTGGGACCTTGCTAGAAATGCAGAATTGCAGGCCCAACCCCAGAGCCACTTATAACAAGAATCCCTAGGTGATTTAGTCGGTGGTACTTCAGAGTTTCACAATGAATCCGACTTTTTGGAAAATTTGAGAAGGGGACTAGAAAGTTGTGATGCAGTGGCCACACAATACCTTAGGGTATTTTTAAAAATAGACCGCCAAAGTCCTTCCTCTTTTACATCTGGCTGTTTTGTTTCTTCCCCTCTCCTCAGTTTCCTGTTCTTTATAAATCTGGATGAGCTCTTGTCACTTGTAAAATAAAGATCTAAGTTATCTGGAAGTAAAGGCTAGTGAAGATACCTTTAAGGCACACTATAGAGGAACTTCCTTGGTGACCCAGTGGTTAAGACTCCCCTTCCAATACTGGGAGAAGGAGTTCCATTCCACAGGCCCGCAAAACAAGCAAACAAAAAATGCAGCAGAATTTGCAAACAGAACTTGTAAAAGAATTCATTAGCATTGCGTATGGACTTAAAATGTTGAGGTTGCGGGGAGCCCTGAGCTTTCAACTGTGAAGGTCTTTTGGTTAAAGGCTGGAGTACTTTTTGGTTCAGAAAAATACTTTTTTTAGTTAAACATTGCTTTGGGAGGCTGAGAAGCCCCATTTTCCACTTCAATAATGTAGGGTAACCAGTTGTTTTTAAAAGTTTTGAAGAAGAGGAAGAAACCTCACAGGCTTTCCTCCATCTACATCATTTGTCATAGAGGCCCTAGAAAAGCCAAGGACAGTTCTTTTATTTATGTCATGAAGTGTTGGTTGGTTGTGTTTGCTTGTTCAGGTTTAGCTCGGCTGATCCTATCTCTGACAGAATGATTTTCATCTTTTGAGAGGTGAGTCTTGGTGGATTACTGATGATGGTGCTGATAGAGAAGGTCACTCCCATCTGCCTCCCGCTTCAGGGTCCCCCCACCCAGCTCCCGTGCAAGGATGGTTCCAAGGGGTGGGTGGTGTGGCGGTGGAGTTCGAGAAGATGGAAAGAGGAAAGGAATCTCTTTTCCGTGAGGCCGGAGGAACTGGGAAGGAGGGGGACAAAGCCCTCTCCTTGCCTTGGAATCTAATGAGGAAAGAAGGGGAAAATGCAGCATTTCTCTTAAGAGTGCTATCCAATAGAATTTTCTGTAATGGTGGAAATGTTCTGTGTCTGTGCAGTCCAAAATGGCTATGAAATGTGGCTTTGTTGTTTACTTGCTAAGTTTGAGACCCCATGGACTCCCCATGGACTCCACCAGGCTCCTCTGTCTGTGGGATGTCCCAGGCAAGAATATTGGAGTGAGTTGCCATTTTCTTCTCCAGGGGATCTTCCTGGACCAGGGATGGAACCTTTCATCTCCCGCATTAGCAGGTGGCTTCTTTACCATTGAGCCATCAGGGAAGCCCTAAATGTAGTTATTTACATTTAAATTTTAATCAAAATTCAAGTTTTTTGTGTTTGTTTCTTGTTGCTAGTCCGTTGCAGCAATCACATTTCACGCTGTACACCAATATGTAGCTAGTACCATACTGGACAGTATATCAGACATTTCCTTCATCACAGGAAGTTCTGTTGGACAGCAGTGCCTAGAGGCCAGGATTTTGGTGAGGAGGTGAACCCAGATATTTCACCTTTTCCAAATTCTAGTCAGACTCTCATCTGTCCTCTGGCAAGTGAGGAACTGATCATTAAACCTCAGCCATTGAGTCCTTGTGAGAGTCAAGCTGGAATAACCCATAGAATGTGTTGGTTGTCATGCCCTGCACATAGTTAAGTGTGCAAAAAGTCTTAACCAGTATTAATATTTCACAGTTTTTAAGTTTTATTAGTCAAGTAACCTTTTGCTGATGTGCTGAGCTACTCTGGTCCCTCAGTGACCATCTATAGCTGTGCTCCAGCCCCCCTCCGTTAGCTTCTTCCTCCCCTTTGTGAGCTGGGCACTGCCTTTGCTGTTTTGGCCTGGAGATACAGCCTACTTGGTCAAATCCCTACCATTTGTGCCCAATAAATAACAAATGTGTGAACTAAAGTCACATTGTACCATGGTTCAGGGGAATCGATTGTCAAATGAGATTCTCAGAAGCATGACACCTTAGGGTACATCCATTATGGAAGGAGTTGTTTGTTCCTGTTATTTGGTCAAACAAGGATGTGTGGACTCAGCAGAGAGAAACGAGAACATTGGCCCCAGATAAGTAATATCTGGGCTGTCCACGTCAAGCTGGAAGCTACCAGGAGGTTGCAGGTGGAGGCGGATGGAAACATGAAGCTTTTACCTAAATAGAATTTGAAGGTTCATTTCCATGGCTAATAAGGAATCCAAGGATAAACTGTAAACAGCATAAAAAAGATGCAAGTATTTTATGCCGTCAGGTATGCGAATGAGGGCAGTGCACAGAATGGGAAATCGTGAAATTCTCCGCAGAACACCAGGAAACAGCTTTCTGAATGTCCGGCTTCTCAAATTCTTTCTCTTTGACTTCTTTGATAAGGTCACATGCTGTGGGCACCTTTCAGATTCCACTTTGTGTATTGTCTTCCCTGGTCCCTGTTCCATCACATCACTTCTTCTGATTCCACTTTGTGTATTGTCTTCCCTGGTCCCTGTTCCATCACATCACTTCTTCTGATTCCACTTTGTGTATTGTCTTCCCTGGTTCCTGTTCCATCACATCACTTCTTCTGAAGGTTTTAGAATTCAGCATCTATTTCTCTGCTTTTCTTCCTTCACCCCAATCCTCACTCCTGCCTTGTCATGACAGTGACTGAACACCTGCCTGTCAGAGGCTGTGCATTCCCAGTTCTGACCTCTCTCTGAGCCCCCAGGCCTCCAGTGGATATCGTCACTTAAATCTTCCCCACCCCAACACTTCAAATGTTAATTTATCAAGAACTTGCTAGCTGGGTGACCTTGGGTAAGCTGAATAACAAAACTTCCGTTTCTTCATTTATGAAACAGCAAAATAGCACCTTCCTTCTAGGGCTATCTCGAAGGTTAAATCAGACATATATAAAAAAATAAAAAGAAAAAAAAAGAGACATATGTGTGAGTACCTAGCACAGTAGCTAACGTATTGCTGTTTTTGTTGTTTTAGACCCACAATCATGTACGACTCTTTGTGACTCCAGGGACCTTAGCCCACCAGGCTTCTCTGTCCATGGGACTTCCCAGGCAAGCATACTGGAATGGGTTGCCATTTCCTTTCTCAAGGGGTCTTCCTGTGTTGGCAGGCAGTTTTTTACCACTGAGCCACCTAGGAAGCCAGCTAATGCATAGTAAGTACTTAATCCATGTTAGCAGAATGATTCTCAGTAGCCAAGATATGGAAACAAGCTTTGTGTCTGTTGATGGATTAATGGATAAAGAAAATGTGATATATATATGTATATTATTCTCATAATAAAGAAGATCCTGCCACTTGCAACTGTATGGTTGAACCTGGAAGACAATTTGCTGTATGAGTAAGCCAGACACAGAAAGACAAATACTGTATAATCTCACTTACATGTGGAGGCTAAAAAATTTAAGTTCATATAAGCAGAGAATAGAACAGTGGTTGCCAAGGCCTGGGTGCCATGGGAAGTGGGGAGATATTGGCCAAATGGTATGAAGTTTTAGTTATAAGATGAGTGAATTCTGGGGATCTAATGTACAGCGTGGTGATTATAGTTAACAGTACTGTATTTTACAGTGAAATTTGCAAAGTGAGTAGATTGTAAATGTTTTTACCACACACAAAAAGGTAATTGTGTTATATGTTAGTGATTTAGTTAGCTTGATTGTGGTAATCGTTTCACAATGCATACATATATCAAATCATGCTGTACACTTTAAATATGTTTAATTTTTACTTGTCAGTTATACCTCAATAAGTTGAGGGGGGGAATTAAAAATAAATGCTAGCTGAAAATACACCAAATACAAACACTCCTCCTCCCTTGACCGCATAGAGTGTAAACTGGTTGATGGCAGGAGACTTCCCTGTCTCATTAACTATTGCCCCAACGCTGACAGAGCAGGAACGTCAATAAATCTTTTGGAATGAGTAAATGTTAGTTACGCCTCACCTTTGCGGTCACCTCTGTGATTCTTCCTCTTCTAGATTCATTCAATTAGTACTTATAACATTTACCCTGAACTAAGTCACCAACCAAGGGCAGGACCATGACAGCCCCACATCTAACTCAGTGCTGCAACTTGCTCCCTGCCTCAGGGCTGATGTGCGGCTTGAGAGTTCCCTGACCCAGCTCGGTTGTCTTCTGAGGACACCTGAGATAAGAAAATGTACATGGAGATTGGGAACGAGAGAGAGTAGCTGCTGGTTTTTTCACTCGACTAGATGTGAGGTATGACCCAAAACACTGGTGAGAAATTCCCTGCGGTCTGACCACAGACCTTGTGACCTACCCTTTCTTGACCCATAGGATCAGCACACAGGGCCTACTGATGTCAATAACATTGAGCTTCATTTTCCAGTTAATTTCTTCAAAATCTTTCAAATTATTGCTCAAACTTTTATGTCATTTTCCCCCTGAAATATACATTTTGAGTTTAGCATTTTGTATCTCTAAGTCAAATTTATATAAAATTATGTAATTTTCATAATGTTAAGAGATGTCATATACCTCCTTTCCTTATCTGAACAGTTGTTGGGAGAGTTGTGAGGAATTTATTGATATTTATTGAGTTCCTTTAATGTCCCCAACTCTGGGTATAGATTTCCTTCCATCCTCACAGGACTTATTTTCCTATTGAGGGACAGAGCTCAGAGTGGTTAAATAAATTGCTCAATATTATGCAACTAGAAAACTGTGCTGCCATATGAAGCCAGGTCTGTTTACTCTGGGGTAGACTGATTGCGAAAACAGCTGGTATTCTCCATTCCTGTTTCCATATCCTTCGCAATGTGAGTTAGCACCAACCATCAAGAAGTGGGGCCTTGTTTCCCCAACCCCTTGAATCAGGGCTGGTCCAGTGACTATTTTAACCGGTGGGAAGGAAGAGTGGTGGGCCAATACTGAGTCTAGACCTTAGGGGCCATGCCCCCGCTGGCTAAGTCTCTCAGTACCCTTCATTGCCGCAAGAATGAGCCTGAGCTAACCTGTTGGAAGATGAGCAAACACATGGGAACAAGCTCAGTCAGTTCAGTCACCCCAGCCAAGTCCCCAGACACCAGGAGAGCCAAGCCAAGGTTAGCAAAGCTGGCTGCTAGCCCCACAGCAGGCTCTGGGTGTACCAGTGAGCCCATCTAGACCAGCTCAGATCAGTAGAACTGCCTAGCCAACCTACACAGGCTCACACATAAAGGTTTCCTATTGTAGCTACTGTGGGTTTGTGGTGGTTTGTCACGCAGCATTATTTAACCAAGAGATAAGTAAGATAAATTCACAACATCTGCAGATCTTGTTTTTACCTTGTAATAGTATAAGAGAAAAGTTTTTGCAAACATGTCTATCAGAAGTCTTTCTTCCCCAGGGTTTATCATGCTATTATGCTCTTTTCAATAACTCGAGGGGAAAAAAAACTCTGTTGTGAGCAATATATTAGAAAAAGGAAAGTATTTGTGTTTAATGGGCCAATTTAATGAGCGACCGAATTGCAAACTGAACGACAGTGTGTGTCTCTTCATTTCTATCATCAGACAAATCCAGCATAAACAAATGAACCAGTGTTTTTGAGTGTCTAGACTGTGCGTGGCACAATAGTATTTTAAGACAGGGTTCCTGTCATCAAGGAATTACAATCTAGTTGAAGTAGAAATGCAAATGAGAGAAGCTGAATAACAATAAAAGATTTCAAAAACACCATCACCACAACCTACCACTTCAGAAGGATAAGGTGCATGATCATTTTGGTAAAGGAAGTCAGTGTTTGCTCTAACTCAGTTGTTGCTGTTCAGTTGCTAGGTTGTGTCTGACTCTGCTAGAATTCAGAGGAGAACCTAAACGCTTGGGACAGAAACTAGATAAATGCTGACTTTACAGGTGGTTCTGGAACTCCTTGGAGCAAGTCAGCAAGCAGATAGGAAGGCCCTTGTGGTAGTGTGAAACTGCAGGTAATGATATTAGCAGTGAGAAAGTGCAAGGTGTGTTTGGCGGTGAGTAAATAAGTCTTTTTGATGAGAACAGGGAAAATCAATAGGACAAAGTGACTGATTAGATAGGGAGTGAAAGAGACAGAACAAGCACATGTGTCTCCAGCTGGGAGGACAGTGATCATTAACAGAGAGAGGGGTTAAGAGGTAGCAGTTGGTGAACAATTCAGTATACACGTGGAGCTTGGGGTGGGTGTGAAATACCCATCAGGCTGCTGGAAATGTAGGGCAGGGGCCAGAAGAAAAGGTCAAAGTTAGAGATAAGGCTTGAAAATCTTCAGTGCAAGAGAGCTGAGATGAAACCATAGCGGAAGGACAAGGCCTGGACCTTGGGGAATGCCCACAATGTCTAGTGGGGAGATAAGGGAGATGCGTAGCTGACAGCTAAGCAGGATGGAGCGAGTGCTACATGAGTCACAGGAAAGTGATAACCATTCAGGGCTACGAGAGGTGTACAGGAGCAGAACAGAAACTTTCTCTTTCAGGAGAAGAGTGAGTGAGAATAAGCAGGGCCTGCTCCCAGAGGGCTTCTGGAAGTCCTTTGAAGAGGCACATGGTTCCAGCTAGACAGCTCACCTGCTAACATCAGAAACACAGTGAAGACCGATTAGACTTTAATTGCCAAAAAAAAAAAAAAAAAAATCAGCCAGCTTTGTTTGGGGCTGATTTACCCTTTTTGACTCACTCTGTTGATCTTCTTAATGGATTAATTAGCAAGTTCCTGCTTCACCTTTATTCATTTTGATAAATTCAGAAAGTGCAAAGTGAACAAACTATTTGATGAGGATAAAGCCAACCGAAATAGATAAGGCATCAAAGTAAACAAAGAGTGGACACACCCCCTTTTAGTTTCTATGCTAAAATTTCTTTTACTGCTTACTGCTAAGTCACTTCAGTCGTGATCGACTCTGTGCGACCCCATAGACGACAGCCCAACCAGGCTTCCCCGTCCCTGGGATTCTCCAGGCAAGAACACTGGAGTGGGTTGCCACTTCCTCCTCCAATGCATAAAAGTGAAAAGTGAAAGTGAAGTCGCTCAGTCGTGTCCGACTCCTAGCGACCCCATGGACCGCAAGCCCACCAGGCTCCTCCATCCATGGGATTTTCCAGGCAAGAGTATTGGAGTGGGGTGCCAATTGCCTTCTCCAAAATTTGTGTTACATAAATTAACATGTACTAACTGGGTGCTGCTGTTTCTGGTTTTTCATCGAGACACATTTATACATCCCTATGAATTAGTCTCATGATTATAGATGATGCCATGATAGCATCATTAAGTGAAGAAAATACAATTCATTCCAACCACTGGAAGAAACACTCAAAGAGTTTCTAGCAATATAAATAATAGCCATTGGTTATATTTTATTTCAGTAGAATGTGAAGAATAGAAAAGCACAAAGTGAAAAAAAGGCCACATTGGCTTTTATACATTTGTTGAAAGAAGCCAAAATCTGCCAGTAAACTGCTTTCCAGTTGCTTAGAGTGTTTCCAACCAATGTGAAGGCTAGTTGAAGGCAGTGTACTTGTAAGCAGACTCATCCTCGTTAACCTGGTGTATACCTGCTCCAAGTGCTATGCTCCAGAAAAACTGCATGAAGGAACGGGTACATTCATAATCTTTCCAAATGGTCCAGAGTCCTAAATTTAAGAATCATGACCCAGGTATTCTAGGGAGACCCAAGGATGGTTGGAAAGAGGGAAGGCACCCCAGTGGACCGGACCTTCTTTCCCTTTTCTGCCTCTTTGAATAAAATAGTTCTCCTTTATGGTTTTATTGTATTGGGCTTCCAATTCATTCCATTCATCAAGCCAGAAATCTAAGTTTTCTTTTAGAAGTCTTAAGTAATCTTACCTCCCACATCAATCCATCTGTTGCTGCTGCTGCTAAGTCGCTTCAGTCGTGTCCAACTCTGTGTGACCCCATAGACGGCAGCCCACCAGGCTCCCCCATCCCTGGGATTCTCCAGGCAAGAACACTGGAGTGGGTTGCCATTTCCTTCTCCAATGCATGAAAGTAAAAAGTGAAAGTGAAGTCGCTCAGTCATGTCTGACTCTTAGCGACCCCATGGACTGCAGCCTACCAGGCTTCTCCATCCATGGGATTTTCCAGGCAAGAGTACTGGAGTGGGGTGCCATTGCCTTCTCTGAATCTATCTGTAAGTCCTGTCAATTATCTCATCAAAATATAGCTCAAAATCTGCCTCCCTTTTCTCCATTTGCACTGCTGACACCCTAATCCAGTCTGCCGTCTTCTCTTGCTTACTCCTGCTATAGCATCCTAACCCATCTACTTGTTCCTGCCCTAAGCCTCTGCCAATCAGTCCATTCTCATGAGAACACTAAGAAACTTTTTCTCAAACTTAAATTAGGACTTCCCCGGTGGTCCAGTGGGTTTAGAATCCGCCGGCCAACGTAGAGGCCAAGGGTTCCATCCCTGGTCTGGGAAGATCCCTGCTGCTGCAGGGCAGCTAAGCCAGTGTATCACAGCCACTGAGTCCATGTGCTGCAACTTCTGAAGCCCACGTGCCTAGAGCCCACGCTGGGCAACAAGAGAAGGCACCACAGTGAGCAGCTGGCCCACTGCAACTAGACAGCAACCCCCACTTGCCACAACCTGAGAAAGCCGGCACACAGCAGTGAAGATCCAGCACAGCTCAGATTAAAAATAAAAAATAAAACTTAAATTAGATCACATTGCCTCACAGCTTAAAACTTTCCTCTGGTTCCCAAAGTACCAATCTGGGCTCCTCTGACCATGGTCCATAAGTGTGCCATGCCCCTGCCTGTCTCTGCATCCTCTTGTGCCATATTCCCCATGTCTATTATTATTATTATTATTATTTTTCACATCAAGCCAAGGAAGCAGAGGCTTTTGCTTTTGTCTTTTCCTCTTGCCTGGAAAGCTCTTTATCATTTTTTGCAAAGACCTCAGCTTCAGTATCCCCTCCCCAGAGGCCTTATCAGACCATTCTAACTTAAACTCAATCTCCCTCCCCCATTATTTTCCTTCTTAGCACTTTTTCCTCCTTCATAATTTTTTTTGCAACTTTTTGTCGCTGTTTGCTTTCGTTTTGTTTGACCCTGAACTAAAAGCTCAATGAGAATAGGAACTATGCCCGTTGTGTTCACCACTGTGCCTGTAAACCTAGCCTGGTGCTTGGCGTATATTAGGAACTCAGTTATTGCATGAATTAAATGGTTAAAAGGAGTCAAAGCTTTCAAGGTGTGGAGTCCCTGAGACAGACAAATTAGGCATTTTGGATGGGGTGACAGTGTTCATAAACTTCATTCCAGAGTTGCATTGATGACTGGTGATCTGAAATTCTCAAGCCCATGCTCTTCCAGCCTGGTAGAGCTAGACCACGTTGTCGTTGGGAAAGTTTTGTAAAGCTAAGAGGTTGTTTTGCCCTGTTGAAGAGAGATGTATTCTTGTTTATCTGTGTGTATGAATGTATCAAAGTAAGAAATAAGAGTTGCAGTACTTTGAGGGAGAATGCCAATTGATTATACAACATGCATTATTAATACTTGTTATGGTTATATTAAAACTCATACAAAGCCCATGTAATCTCATTTCCAGAGTTTAGGCTTCTGGCCAAGAACATTATGACAGTCTAGTTTGGCGTTAGCATCATCTGGAGAGGGTCTGAGGCAGGGTTATTGAATTAGATTTGGCTGCTTGCTAGCAGCACATTGCATTTCCCATCCCCGATGGAGGCGAATGTGGGAGACGAGGGGCCGGTGTCATGCTGGGAGGGTGGGAGTGGGTGAGATGATGAGAACTACCTCTCAGCTCCCTTCCAACTGCTTCTGATTCTTCCATTCCAGCTGAGCCAAGTCAGCCTAGCTAAACAGTTATGGAGGGCCTTCTGCATGCCAGGAACTGAGCTGGAATCATGACCATGGACAATGTAGACACCTGCTCTGCCTTCACAGAATCTGGAGATGGTCAACGGGAGGTGAGCACGACTTGGCAAAACCAGATGGTGACATCAGTCAGTACTCGGCTCTCCTCTTGGAATGTCAGTTTGGCACAAGAATTAGCCGTGTCGTGAACAATAAAAAAAAAAAAAATAATAGCACTTTCTTGAGTGGTGTAAAATATTTTAATCCCCAGTTCCATGAAATGACCATTGGACGCATTTGAAATGGCCCCGGAATTTGAAGTCTCAGCTGCCTTCTCTTGAATGTTCCTCCATCCCCTCATTTGTTGGAGCGCTTTCACCATGGCTACATGTTTATTGTATTTACTGGGTGATACTGAGCCATTTTTTTCTTAATTTAATAGTAAAATCCGTATGCACTTCTCTTATTAGATTTGTGAAATAATAGAATGTCTGACTTGCCCAGAATTTCATGATATGCAATCCTGCAGCTGTTTTCCAGTATCCTGTTGTGTTTACAGCTACTTACTCATATTTGATGGAAACGCCATGTGCCAATTTGTAACCCATGGCAGCCAGAGTAGTACACCTTTTATTTTCTCATTAGCCCCTCTGCATCATCATCATTTTCCATATCAGGTAGTATGTTCATTGTTAGTATAAATCATACTCTTCTGAATTGTCTCAGCAGCAACATCGCCAAGTAGCTGGCTCTTTTCACACCTACCTTTTTTAAGCAAAATATTGACTTATTTATTTGGCTGCACCAGGTATCTGTGGCAGCTTGCCAACTCCTAGCTTCAGCGTGTGGGATCTAGTCCCCAGACCGGGATCGAACCCGGGCCCCCTTCCCTGGGAGCACAGAGTCTTAGTCACTGACCCCCAGGGAAGTCCGACACCTACCTTTTATTTAAAGGTGACAATAGTTGTCTGACTAGTTGCCAGATGTTTCCTCCACTTTTTTCAGCTATTTTATGACTTAGAGGAAAAAAATAATTACGGATTATGTGATGATGTTGGGCAAGTCATTAAATTCTCTGGGCCTGCTATTTCTTCTGTAAAACTGAAGGATTTAATTACGTTAGAGGTTAAATTACTGACGGTAGGCAAATTTAGCTCTCAGATGGCTTAAAATGGCCTTCACAACATATAGATTAATTCATTGACAGCTGTCTAAAATTGAGAGATTTCCTATAAAACTCCAGATTTCTAGCTTCTGTTTGAAAGATCAACATCTGAATTCCCTTGAAATGTCTGGCTTCAGAGGCTCCCTGCCTCTGTCTCAAATCCTCACATTCACTAATGACAAGGGAGGAAGACACTGCTAACCCTTTGCATTTCTTTTGTGAGGGCACCTGAAGATGGTTACGCCCCATGCCCTGTTCCTGCTGAAATCTAACAGGAGATTTAGAAGAACCAGGCTCAGAAAGGGAAGCTCTCCTGATGGTCTAGAAAATTCCTTGAGGAAAGAGAAACAGAGACCTCACCTATATGATAGCTTTTGGCCGCTGTTCATATCGTGATCTTGCATTGCTCATTATTTATCATGTCTCTGGTTGAATGCATTTGTTTAAAAAAATATTTGGGGTGGGGGGAGGTAGGGTGGAGAAATTGCTGCCAATGCAGGAGACACAAGAGACATGGGTTTGAGCCCTGGGTTGGGAATATCCCCTGGAGTAGGAAATCGCAACTCGCTCCAGTATACTTGCCTGGAAAATCCCATTGACAGAGGAACCTGGTGGGCTACAGTCCATGGGGCTGCAAAGAGTCAGACAGGACTGAGTGCATGTGCGTGCACACACACACACACACACTCACTCACTCATTCACTAAGGCTGTAGGACAGGGGGGTTTATCTTGCCCCCTTGCCCCTTCTGGTTCTCTGAACCAACTTTCCCTAGAGCAGTTTTTTCTGTCTGCTAACTTTAGGAGAAGGTGTGTGCGTGTGTCAAGGGGAGCCGGTCTTGTTTGAGTTTTGTGAAAAAAGAACAAAATTCTGGCCTGAACTGCTGAGGAGAGAGTGGTCTTTAAGTTGGACACCTGTTCTTCACCCAATTGCAGTCCCCACCTGGCCCATTTTATTTATTTATCCGTCTGGTCCCTTTAGTCATCTGAGTTCCCACTAGGAAATCTCTAAATCCTCCTGCATCTTAATAAATCTAAACATTTTAAGATATTCTTTCAAAGGAGTCTAACCTCTGCAGGCAGGTATATCCCTCCCTCCCTCTCCTGACAAGAGTATTACCAGTCTAAATACAAAGGTACAGTCCTTGTCTGGGTTCCAGCAAATCCCCAGAAAAATCCCTAGCACATAGAGGTATTCAGTAAATACTTGTGGAATGAAGTATTCAGGATTAGCGATTAACTTTGGAAAGGATCTATGATGATTAACAGAGCAAATTAGTGTTTAAGAGGACCCAGACAACCACCTTAACTGCAATATCATTGTATTTTATGTTACCCATTAGAGCCAGCTTAACATGCTTTGGTTTAAATATTTTATTGTTGTGCAGTCTCTCAGTCGTATCTGACTCTCTGTGACCCCATGGACTGCAGCAAGCCAGGCTTCCCTGTCCTTCATTATCACTCCCTATTAACATGTCCTGGGTACAAATACAGTCAAGCTTCTAGGTTTCAATTTTATTTCTACAGAAGGATAGGTATATATTCCAGGCAGTAATGAAGAAAAACAATAAGCCTGAGTCTTAAAGAAATAATGAGTTTGCTTCTTTTACTAAGATAGTCTTTTAAAAAAAAAGCTCTGAAAATCAGGTTTCTTAATGGCGCCAGGGCAGGGATAGGTGGCTGAACACTGCCCCCTTGTGGTTAGTATTAAAACTTAACAACCTAAGTGCCTACACTTAGGCGGCTGAAACTCCAATATTTCGGCCACCTGATGCAAAGAACTGACTCACTGGAAAAGACCCTGATGCTGGGAAAGATCGAAGGCACGAGGAGAAGGGGATGACAGAGGACAAGATAGTTGGATGGCATCACCGACTTGATGGACGTGAGTTTGAACAAGCTCCAGGAATTGGTGATGGACAGGGAAGCCTGGCATGCTGAAGTTCATGGGGTTGCAAAGAGTCGGATATGATTGAGCGACTGAACTGAACTGAACTGAAGTGCCTACACAGATACAGAGAACAGACTAGTAGGGGTTCCCAGAAAGAAGAGGGAGTGCGGAGGAACAAGTTAGGGGTAGAAGATTAAGAAATATGAACTACTATGTATGAAATAAATAAGCAACAAGGATAAATTGTACAGCACAGGGAAACATAGCCACTATTTTGTAATTATTTTAAGTGGATATAATCTATAAAAATATTGAATCACTATGTTGTACACCTAAAACTAATATACTACTGCAGATCAGCTATCAGATCAGATCAGATCAGATCAGTCGCTCAGTCGTGTCCTACTCTTTGCGACCCCATGAATCGCAGCACGCCAGGCCTCCCTGTCCATCACCAACTCCCGGAGTTCACTGAGACTCACGTCATTCGAGTCACTGATGTCATCCAGCCATCTCATCCTCTGTCGTCCCCTTCTCCTCCTGCCCCCAATCCCTCCCAGCATCAGAGTCTTTTCCAATGAGTCAACTCTTCACATGAGGTGGCCAAAGTACTGGAGTTTCAGCTTTAGCATCATTCCTCCAAAGAAATCCCAGGGCTGATCTCCTTCAGAATGGACTGGTTGGATCTCCTTGCAGTCCAAGGGACTCTCAAGAGTCTTCTCCAACACCACAGTTCAAAAGCATCAATTCTTCAGCCCTCAGCCTTCTTCACAGTCCAACTCTCACATCCATACATGACCACTGGAAAAACCATAGCCTTGACTAGACGAACCTTTGTTGGCAAAGTAATGTCTCTGCTTTGAAATATGCTATCTAGGTTGGTCATAACTTTCCTTCCAAGGAGTAAGCGTCTTTTAATTTCATGGCTGCAGTCACCATCTGCAGTGATCAGCTATACTTCAAATTAATTAATTAATTAAAAGTTCAATCTGGAACGTTTTTAAAGAAAGAACGCTTCGGTATTTGGAAAGTGAAAGTGAAGTTGCTCAGTCGTGTCCGACTCTTTGCGACCCCATGGATTGTAGCCTACCAGGCTTCTCCGTCCATGGGATTCTCCAGGCAACAGTACTGGAGTGGGTTACCATTTCCTTCTCCAGGGGATCTTCCCGACCCAAGGATTGAACCCGGGTCTCCTGCATTGGAGGCAGATGCTTTAACCTTCTCAGAGAAGAGATTGAGAAACCTGCCTCATTTGACTTCAGAATAAACTATCAGTGTCAACTATCAAACCAGCTGACAACACTGGATGGAGAGCAAAGATTTTAGACATTTTTAATTTTATCGTAAAACTCACCAAGTAGTGTGTATTGAACATCTGGATGGAAATCACTGGGATGAAGATGATGAATAAGATCATGGAGTTTTTTTTTTTTTTTTGAAACAAGGAATACAACTTTATTTGGAAAGCTAGGCGTCCTAGAAGATGGCTAGTGCCCCCGCGTATCATCTTATCTGGGTCTGAACGCCAGTTTCTTTTACAGACAGAGAAGAGTAGGCGGTGAGGAAAGTGAAAGTGGCGTCACTCGGTCGTGTCTGACTCTGTGACCCCCTCTTTGCGACCCCATGGATTGTAGGCTACCAGGCTCCTCTGTCCATGGGATTTTCCAGGCAAGGGTACTGGAGTGGGGTGCCATTTCCTTCTCCAAGATCATGGGGTTCTGAGGAAGAATTTCACAGCCCTAACTTTGGATGGTTCTCTGTAGGGTTTAACTGCTCATACTCCTTTGTAAGACCAGGAGCTTTGTGATGGCAGCAACCCTTCCTTCAAAGCCTAACTGTCCTAAACCCCAGGCCTCAAGGTCATCAAAGAGTTGATACAACTTTGCTTCTGTTACTGAGAACTAGTTCAATGTTGATCATAATACCTAACATTCTGAGAAATACATACATGTGCCATGCACGTATCTATGTGTTTTCCATCCGTTCACTGATTCCGTCTGCACGGTGACCCAGTGAAGTGAATATCTGTACTGTCTCATCTCACAAGTGAGTAAAGCCATGGAAAGATTACTTTGCTACTCTGCTACTATGTACCCACGGGTACACTGGGGAAGGCTGACCACTCTGTCATGCTGTCTCTTGATGACAAAAGCTCGCCCAGGGGCCTCCAAAAGTTGTTCTGCAGGTTGTGTGTTGTGCAGGGTTGTGGCCCAAGGAACTTGGGGACAATCATCCAGCACCTTCAGCTTGCCAACTGTAGCCCTGGGGGGCTGCATCTGCCCACAGGGGTCTTTTCTTAATTAGCACAGAGGTGCTGGGAGCCAGGTACTGAGTTGAGTGCTCTGTCTGTATTATCTCATTTCATCCGTTTGTCCCCAAGCCTCTGCCTGTTCTGTTTGCAAGATCCCAGTGCTTCCTGCCCATGCAGAGAATTCTGTATTGCTTACATTTTAAGAAATTTAGGTCACATGACTCCTTTGTAGACCAACCTCTGAATAGTGCCTACTTTGATTTTTATCTGTCAAAAGATGTTAACTGTCTGGGAAGCTTTAATTAAGCAACCAGGTCAACTAGGGGAGAATGGGTAATTTTGAAAGAAGCTGTTAATAATTTAAAACATAAACTATTTTAAACCTATATTTTGTGCATCTTTAGTAGCAATATTTGTATCTAGTAATTTGTTCATTTTGCATCCAACCAACACTCTCTTTTTTCTTTGGTTGGTTGGGTTTTTCTTTGTTTTTGTTTTGATGGTCAGGCACTAAATTTGGTAGTGAGAATTCAATAAAGAATAAAATTATTGTTACCCTAAAGAAAATCCTAGTCAAATAAAGGAGAACTATAGGAAATGGAGCTTCCCTTGTGGCTCAGCTGGTAAAGGACGCGCCTGAAATGTGGGACACCTGGGTTCAATCGCTGGGTTGGGAAGATCCCCTGGAGAAGGGAAAGGCAACCCACTCCAGTATTCTGGCCTGGAGAATTCCATGGACTGTATATAGTCCATGGGGTCGCAAAGAGTCGGACACGATTGAGTGACTTTCACCCTATACACTCTCTTTAGGAAATGGAACTTATTTATTTGTCATTATATATTTAAGGGCTATTATGTGTCAACTCTCACAGCATCATCTTTCAGGATTTGGAATAGCTCAACTGGAATTCCATCACCTCCACTAGCTTTGTTCGTAGTGATGGTTTCCAAGGCCCACTTGACTTCACATTCCAGGATGTCTGGCTCTAGGTCAGTGATCACACCATCATGATTACCTGGGTCGTGAAGATCTTTTTTGTACAGTTTTTCTGTGTATTCTTGCCATCTCTTCTTAATAAACTCCAGTACTTTGGCCACCTCATGTGAAGAGTTGGCTCATTGGAAAAGACTCTGATGCTGGGAGGGATTGGGGGCAAGAGGAGAAGGGGACGACAGAGGATGAGATGGCTGGATGGCATCACTGACTCAATGGACGTGAGTCTCAGTGAACTCCGGGAGTTGGTGATGGACAGGGAGGCCTGGTGTACTGCGATTCATGGGGTTACAAAGAGTCGGACACGACTGAGCGACTGATCTGATCTGATCTGATGTGTCAACTGACACTAAAGGTATAAAGAAGCTCTGAATTATTACCACCAGAGAGGACAAATGCTTCTCATCCAAAATATATTTCCATCAAGTCAAAGTTACCTCTTATAACTAAGCAAATTAGGAGTATCCAGCACAAAGTTCACTTACTTCAAAGTGCTAGAATTCATCACAGAATCTTCTCAGACCACTCTCTCCAAATAATCTCAGAAAGATACTCAAAGTGAAGTTGCTTTTTAAACCTAAAATTTGTGAGAAGACTTGAGCTTAATTACACTGACTACCTTAAAGAAAATAACAATTGTATGCATAATATAAACACCAATGAGTATGAATCTTTAAGTCCTCAAAATTAGTCACAATTAGCAATGTTTCCCAGATTACAGTGTACTTTCACAGACATTTTTATTTGATACTTATAAAATCCCATAAGGAAGGTTTTAACCTACTTTAATCTCTTTCTAGAGGATTAAGCAAGTCCAGTGGGGTTTGCCCATGTTCCTTTAGGTAATAGAGCCAGGTGTATACTCAAACCAAGTATTGTGTAGATTTCACAATGACATTACAAAATCCCACATCATAATTTGTTATTCCTGTCTTGACAGGGTTTTTATCATTCACTGCCAGCTTGACGAACAGATTCAAGCTACAATAATTCAGTAAGAAATAGATATTTTCAAAACACATCTGAAAAGTAGTATCTCCCTCCGCAGAAGCCGCTGTTACTTGCAACAGCATATAATGGCCAGATTCACGGCCTGTTGTATGTTGTGGTGTCAAAGCATCCGTAATGGCTGATTGATGAGAAGTCAGCTGGCTTTGCAGTGAAAGTAGTTCCTGAACTGATAGGGTTGTACAGTTTAATTTCACTAATTCTGGGACAGACCAGGAAATTCCCAAGAAAGCGATGCCACCTAGTGGTGAAATCAGGCAGCTGGCCATATACCTCCAATAAACTGCAAAACAGAGTAACTTAGTTAACCGTGAAAAGGAGTGAATTCTCATACTCTGAATTCTTTCCAGAAGGCTCTCAGTTGACTTTTCCCACATCCACTCAGAGTAATCACTGTCTATGGTAGTGATAGCCTCATGGGATGTATTTCTTTAATAATAAGACAGTCAAAACGACTCCTTGATCCCTGGGCTGCAGAATGGATGTCGCGTCACAGTGTGAAACAATATTAATCTCTTTATATGTACACATCAAAGCGCTTGGATGACTGGCATCTTGTCAATGAGCAGTAATATTGTGAAAGGAGTCTTTTTTTCTGAAGAAGTAGTTTTTAACAATGGGCTTAAAATATTCAGTAAACCATGTTGTCAGCATATGTACTATCATCCAGGCTTGCTGTTCCATTTACAGAGCATAGACAGAGTAGATTTAGCATGGTTCTTAAGGGCTCCAGGATTTTGGAATGGTAAATGAGCGTTGGCTTTAACTTACTGTTATCAGCTGCCTTAGCCCCTAACAAGAGAGTCACCCTCTCCTTTGAAGCTATGAAGTCAGACACTGGCTTCTCTCTAGCTGTGAAAAGCTCTAGTTGGCACCCTCTTCCAACAGAAGGCTATTTCAGCTACACTGAAAATCTGTTGCTTAGTGTAGCCACCTTCATTCCTTATCACAACTCGATCTTCTGGAGGACTTGCTGCAGCTTCTACCTCAGTGCTTGCTGTTTCGCCTTGCCACTGTTTTATGTTATAGAGATGGCTTTTCCCCCTTAAACCTCATGATCCAATCCCTGCTGACTCCAGACTTCTCTTCTGCAGCTTCCTTATCTCTCTCAGCCTTCACAGAATTAAAGAGAGTTAGGTCCTTGCTCTGGACTAGGCTTTGGCTTAAGGGAATGTCGGGGCTGGTTTGATTTTCTATCCAGATCACTAAAACTTTCTCCATGTCAGTAATTAGACTGTTTAACTTTTTTATCATTCCTGTGTTCACTGTAATAACACTTTTAATTTTCTTTAAGAACTTTTCTTGGCAGGGCAGGAGGGATAAACTGGGAGATTGGGATTGACATATACACATTTATGTATATAAAATAGACAACTAATAAGAACCTGCTGTATAGCATGGGGAACTTTACTCAATACTCTGTAATGGCCTATATTGGAAAAGAATCTTTAAAAAGAGTGGAGATATATATATATATATATGTGTGTGTGTACATGTATAACTGATTGACTCAGCTTTCAACATGCCTCCTTCATTAAGCTTAATTACTTCTAGCTTTTGATTTAAAGTGAAAGGTGTGTATCTTTGGGGAATTCCCTGGCAGTCCAGTGGTTAGGACTCTGCACTTGCATTGCTGAGGGCCTAGGTTCAATCCCTGATCAGGGAACTAAGATCTCACAAGCTGCATGGCGGGAAAAAATGAAGTGAGAAATGGGCATCTCTTCCTGTCACTTGGAGGCCATTGTAGGATTGATAATTGGCCTAATTTCAATATGGCCAATTGAAACATTATGGAATGTTTCTTAGGAACAGGGAGGCCCATGGAGCGGGGAGCAATGGGAAATGGCCAGTCGTTAGAGCAGTCAGAACACACACAACATTTTTTGATAAGGTTCTCGGTGCCCCCAAAACAATTACAATAGTAACATCAACGATCCGTGTCAACAGATCACTCTAACAAATATAATACTAATTTTAAAAGTTTGAAGTGTTGTGAGAATTACCAAAATGCGACACAAAGACATCAAATGAGCAAATTCTGTTGGGAAAATGGCCCAACTAGACTTGCTCAAAGCTGGGTTGCCACAAACCTGTAGTTCTTAAAAGATGCAACCTCTGTGAAGTGCAATAAAGCGAAGCACAGGAAAAACCAAGCGCGCCTGTTCTCTGCCTACCGGAGAAGGGCAACACACTTCACAGTGGGGGCCAGGGCAGGGGGGCCGTGCAGGGAGCCTCCCAGAGAAGCTGGTTTCAGAGCTGGAGTTTAATGGAAACCAACACACTGTGCAGAGAACGCAGCTTGAATTTAAACAGGCTGCCATGAGGCCCAGTCAGTGCAGCAGTGCGCGTCTTGCTGGCGCCTCTTCTAGCAGCGAGACCCAGGTGCTCATATTCTAAACGGAGCTCTCTCTGGTCAGCAGCAGACACATAGCTGAGAGTGAACTCTCACACTCCGCGTGCTGAGAGCCGAGGGCAGCTCTTTCATAACCTTCTCTTGAACTTCAGACTTATTCTTCCCGTGCATATTTTATATTTCTAATAAATATAAAAATATTTTTATATTTCTAATACGCATCTATAATTAATACATGTTATTGAATGATATATTTCCATGAGTACCTATAAACGCAAACGAATAGGAGAAACGTGGCAGTGTATGTACTGAACTGCCATCAGTGCTTCCCTCTGGGGAGACAGGAAGAGTGGAAAAGGGGAAATAGGTAATTACTTGATGTGTTATTGAATGATTACATGGAGGTCGTGTTATTTTTATAATTTTTAAGCTGGCAAAACAAATGTGATTTATACTTTTTAAATTCATTTTATCGAAGTATATACTTGATTTACAATGTTCTGTCATTTCTGGTGTAAAGTGATTCAGTTATACCTATGTATACACACACATATAACTGTTTGCATCTGCTAATCCTAAACTTCCGCTCCATCCCTCCCCTACCCCCATTCCCTTGTCGACCACTGGTCTGTTCTCTGTGAGTCTGTTCCTGTTTCATAGGTGAGTTCATTCGTGTCCTATTTTACATTCCACATATAAATGATATCATATGGCATTTGTCTCTTTCTGACTTCACTCAGGAAGCTGTATTCAATATCTTATAATAACCTATAATGGAAAATAATTTTAAAAGTGTATATATATTTGTATGTGTATATATACATATTACACATACATATATATGTATCACTTTGCTGTACTTTGTTATTTTGTTTGAAATAACACAACATTGTAAATAAACTGTATTTCCAATTTAAAAAAAAACAAAAAGGCTGAGGAAAGACTAGTTGAAGGAAACATTCAGTTGTTCAAGATATACTGAGTACCTGTTAATACCAGGTGCCAGATCCTGTGCTGAATTTTAGAATGTTTAAGATTCTACCAAGATACGGACTGTTGGATCATTAATAGCTGATGTTGGCAGAGAAACGCTGGGACCCTGCATTTTGCCTCCACACAGTCGTCTATCCTGAATTGTCTCAGTGTGGGAATGTGTGCCAGCTGTAAGTCTCCAGAGACTCAGAAAACGAAGTAAGTGTCCTGACAGTATGAGTGAGCTGGAAAGAGAGAGGGGAAGGGAGAACCCTGTGGGTACCTACCGCTTACACTCACTCTCCTCAACAGATGTACACATCTTCGGAGTCATGATTTCTGAGTTAGTGTCCCTGAACAGCTCTGTGCTCCCCTAAGGACAGAGGAAAAGAGGGTAAATTATGGCCCCTCAGACTTCAAAGCAGCACAATTTTCAGAAAGTTCAAATGATCCACTTCTGCCAATAACACGGGGTGCCAATATAGTCCTGCCATCTGTTTTAAATTCTGACTGCCACAACTGCTACATATCGTAAATAAATATTTAAACCAGCTGCCAAGATGAAATTTTGTTAATAGTACATTTGTAAAGTATCTAATTTCAAGTATGATATGGAAAAGAAGTATGAAGAGTTTATAAAAGGCTAGAAAAAACGTTTTTTGAGTACAATGGAATGCAAAGGTCAATCCCATGCTTATTTGGTTTCCTCACTAAACCAGAAAAGTTTGCCCTTCCTAATCATGCCAGCTGACTCTTTGAGTTAGTGTGTGTTATTAATCACCATCCTAACTCCGACTTAAACACAAAAATGCGGTGCGGTCATGTGATTGGAATGTTCTTTAACGTCCCTGCCTTTGGGGAATTAAAATGCTAGCTTTAACTTTTTTGAAAGAATGATCCCTATTTCCTAAATCATTTCCTTCAGGGAAGTCTGGTTTATTGAAAATAATGGGGGGAAAGAATCAAACAAAAAGAGAGAGAAATAATCACTATGCAGTGTTGATGCTGGAAGTAGATGTGTGCCTCACAGTCTTGAAAAACACCCCTGCTTGGTGGGCTGGGTGGACAGCCAACTATTAGAACGGCCAGCTGCGACTGTGAGAACAAAGGGTCTTGGCCCAAGTGATGTGATTGGCTCAAATGTCAAAATCATTTGGGGATTTTGTATACTCCCTGTTGACTCTTTGTTTAAGTGCTGCAAGGAAGCTGTAGGAGGTCATAATTGCAAGAAATGCAACAATTAATAAAAGCATGCTTTGAATAGAGTTTTTTTAATTAAAAAAATTGCTTTCTTGAAGTATATTCGATTTACAATATCACGTTCATTTGGCTTCCCTGATAGCTCAATTGGTAAAGAACCCTCCGGCAATGCAGGAGACCCTGGTTCAATTCCTGGGTCAGGAGGATCCCCTGGAGAAGGCAAAGGCTACCCACTCCAGTATTCTGGCCTGAAGAATTCCATGGACTGTGTAGTCCATGGGGTCGCAAAGAGTTGGACACCACTGAGCAAATTTCACTTTCATCATGTTCGTTATAGCTGTATACACAGTGATTCAGTTATACACATATATGTGTATATATGTATTCTTTTTCAAAGTCTTTCCCCTTATAGGTTATTACAAATATTGAGTAGAGTTTCCTGTGCTATACAGTACATCCTTGTAGGTTAACTGTTTTATATGTGTAGCGTGTGTATCGGAGAAGGCAATGGCACCCCACTCCAGTACTCTTGCCTGGAAAATCCCATGGATGGAGGAGCCTGGTGGGCTTCAGTCCATGGGGTCGCTGAGGGTCAGACACGACTGAGCGACTTCACTTTCACTTTTCACTTTCCTGCATTGGAGAAGGAAATGGCACCCCACTCCAGTACTCTTGCCTGGAAAATCCCATGGATGGAGGAGCCTGGTGGGCTTCAGTCCATGGGGTCGCTAAGAGTTGGACACGACTGAGCGACTTCCTTTTCACTTTTCACTTTCCTGCATTGGAGAAGGAAATGGCAACCCACTCCAGTGTTCTTGCCTGGAGAATCCCAGGGGCGGGGGAGCCTGGTGGGCTTCCGTCTATGGGGTCGCAGAGTCGGACACGACTGAAGCGACTTAGCAGCAGCAGCAGCAGCAGCAGCAGCAGTAGCAGCAGCAGTGTGTGTATATTAATCCCAAGCTCAGTTGCTCAGTCATGTCCAACTCTTTGCGATCCCATGAACTGCAGTCTGCCGGGCTCCTCTCTTCATGGAATTTTCCAAGCAGGAATACTGGAGTGGGTTGCCATTTCTTACTCCAGGGGATCTTCCCAACTCAGGGATTGAACCCATGTCTCCTGCCTTGGCAGGTGGATTCTTTACCACTCTACCACCTGGGATTAAGCCCCATGTTAATCCCAAACTACTCATTTATCCTTTCCCCTACCTTCCTTTGCTCTTTGGTAACCATAAGTATGTTTTCTATGTCTGTGAGTCTCTTTTTGTTTTGGAAATAAGTTCATTTGTATCCTGTTTTTGGAGAAGGCAATGGCACCCCACTCCAGTACTCTTGCCTGGAAAATCCCATGGATGGAGGAGCCTGGAAGGCTGCAGTCCATGGGGTCGCTGAGGGTCAGACACGACTGAGCGACTTCACTTTCACTTTTCACTTTCCTGCATTGGAGAAGGAAATGGCAACCCACTCCAGTGTTCTTGCCTGGAGAATCCCAGGAACGGGGGAGCCTGGTGGGCTGCCATCTATGGGGTCACACAGAGTCGGACACGACTGAAGCAACTTAGCAGCAGTATCCTGTTTTTAGAGTTTTTTAATATAATATAAATATTTATTAATGAAAAGATATAATAGCAATCTGTGAACACATATTTAAGTCATGAAACAGCTCTACAGACGTGGATGTAGACCTGTGTATATACATTTGCAGTGAAATGATTCATGTACTTTAAACTTTCAGAATGATGGACCTTTCAGAATAATAGAGTGTATACAAAGCAAAAACAAAAAGTGGGCTTTTTTCCTTTATATTTTCACTTGATCATCACCTCATTAAGTGCGAAGAAAACATGCTTATAGTTCTAGATAAATGACCCCAGGGAGTAAATTTTTAGCAGTTATGCAGTAAGAGTGAAAACAATATGTTTATTTTAATGATCTTTAATTTAATATGGTACTGGTTTATCAAAATAACAGGATTTCAGGATATGCTAGAAATTAATAGAGCTTTGTAAAGAAACAGAAATACCTAAGTGAATAAGTGACTCACAGTCATTTGGGAACTTTGACATTCCTGAGCCTGAAGAATTTAGAGCAGTTCCTCTTCTCAGTTCATGGGGAATACTACTTATTTTAAACCAGAAGAGATGGCCAAATAGAACATGAAAAGATGCTCAACATTACTAATTTTTAGAGAAATGCAAATCAAGTCTACAATGAGGTATCACCTCATGCCAGTCAAAATGGCCATCATTTAAAAGTTTCCAAATAACAAATATTGGAGAAGGTGAGGAGAAAGGGGGACCCTTCTGGTGTACAACTGCACTCTTCACATGCTAGCAAAGTTATCCTCAAAATTCTTCAAGGTAGGCTTCAGCAGTACATGAACTGAGAATTTCCAGATGTACAAACTGAGTTTAGAAAAGGCAAAGGAAGCAGAGATCAAATTGCCAACATTTGTTAGATCATGGAGAAAGCAAGGGAGTTCCAGAAAAGCATCTACTTCTGCTTCATTGACTACACTAAGGCCTTTGACTACGTGATCACAACAAACTTTGGAAAATTCCAAGAGATGGGAGTACCAGACCACCTTACCCACCTCCTGAGAAACCTGGATGTGGATTAAGAAGCAACAGTTAGAACCTTACATGAAACAATGGACTGGTTCAAAATTGGGAAAGGAGTATGACAAGGCCATATATATCATCACCCTGCTTATTTAACTTCCATGCAGGGTACATCATGCGAAATGCCATGCTGGATGAAGCAAAAGCTGGAATCAAGATTCCCTGGAGAAATATCAACAACTTCAGATATGCAGATGATACCACTCTGATGGCAGAAGGTGAAGAGAAACAAAAGAATCTCTTGAAGAGCATGAAAGAGGAGAGTGAAAAAACTAGCTTGAAACTCAGTATTAAAAAAACTAAGATCATGGCATCTGGTCCCATGCTTCATGGTAAACAGAAGGGGAGAAAAGTGGAAACATGAGAGATTTTATTTTCTTGGGCTCCAAAATCACATGGTGATTGCAGCCATGAAATTTAAGGATGGTTGTTCCTTGGAAGGAAAGCTGTGACAAACATAGACAGCATATTAAAAAGCAGAGACGTCACTTTGCTGACAAAATTCTGTGCAGTCAAAGCTATTGCTTTTCCAGGAGTCATGTATGGATGTGAAAGCTGGACCATAAAGAAGGCTGAGCACTAAATAATTGATGCTTTTGAATTGGGGTGCTGGAGAAGACTCCTGAGAACCCCTTGTACTGCAAGGAGATCAAACCAGTCAATCCTAAAGGAAGTCAACACTGAGTATTCATTGGACGCACTGATGCTGAAGCACCAATACTTTGGCCAGCTACCTGCTGGGAAGAGCCAACTCACTGGAAAAGGCCCTGATGCTCAGAAAGATTGAAGGCAAAACGAGAAGGGGGCAACAGAGAATGAGATGGTTAGATAGCATCACTGACTCAATGGACATGAGTTTGAGCAAACTCTGGGAGATAGTGGAGGACAAAGGAGGCTGGCATGCTACAGTCCATGGAGTCGCAAAGAGCTGGACACAACTTAGTGACTGAACAACAACCACCACCTGCCCACTTGGTGGGCATGTAAATTGGTACAGCCACTATGGAGAACAGTACAGAGGTTCCTTAAAAAACTAAAGAAAGAACTACCATATGATCCTGCAATCCTGCTCCTGAGCATACACCCAGAGAAAACCGTAATTTGGAAAGATCCATGTACCCCAATGTTCATTGTAGCACATTTTACAAAGGCCAGAACAAGGAAGCAACTTAAATGTCCACCACCAGAGGAACGGATACAGAAGATGTGATACATATATACAATGGAACACTCAGTTCAGTTCAGTGGCTCAGTCGTGTCAACTCTTTGCGACCCCATGAATCGCAGCATGCCAGGCCTCCCTGTCCATCACCAACTCCTGGAATTCACTCAGACTCACGTCCATCGAGTCAGTGATGCCATCCAGCCATCTCATCCTCTGTCATTCCCTTCTCCTCCTACCCCCAATCCCTCCCACCATCAGGGTCTTTTCCAATGAGTCAACTCTTCGCATGAGGTGGCCAAAGTACTGGAGTTTCAGCTTTAGTATCATTCCTTCCAAAGAAATCCCAGGGCTGATCTCCTTCAGAATGGACTGGTTGGATCTCCTTGCAGTCCAATGGACTCTCAAGAGTCTTCTCCAACACCACAGTTCAAAAACATCAATTCTTCGGCACTCAGCCTTCTTCACAGTCCAACTCTCACATCCACACATGACCACAGGAAAAACCATAGCCTTGACTAGACGAACCTTTGTTGGCAAAGTAATGTCTCTGCTTTTGAATATGCTATCTAGGTTGGTCATAACTTTCCTTCCAAGGAGTAAGCGTCTTTTGATTTCTTGGCTGCAGTCACCGTCTACAGTGATTTTGGAGCCCCCAAAAATAAAGTCTGACACTGTTTCCCCATCTATTTGCCATGAAGTGATGGGACCGGATGCCATGATCTTTGTTTTCTGAATGTTGAGCTTTAAGCCAACATTTTCACTCTCCACTTTCACTTTCATCAAGAGGCTTTTTAGTTCTTTTTCGCTTTCTGCCATAAAGGTGGTGTCATCTGCATATCTGAGGTTATTGATATTTCTCCTGGAAATCTTGACTCCAGCTTGTGTTTCCTCCAGTCCAGCGTTTCTCTTGATGTACTCTGCATATAAGTTAAATAAGCAGGGTGACAATATACGGCCTTGACGTACTCCTTTTCCTATTTGGAACCAGTCTGTTGTTCCATGTCCAGTTCTAACTGTTGCTTCCTGACCTGCATACAGATTTCTCAAGAGGCAGGTCACGTGGTCTGGGATTCCCATCTCTTTCAGAATTTTCCACAGTTTATTGTGATCCACACAGTCAAAGGCTTTGGCATAGTCAATAAAGCAGAAATAGATGTTTTTCTGGAACTCTCTTGCTTTTTCCATGATCCAGTGGACGTTGGCAATTTGATCTCTGGTTCCTCTGCCTTTTCTAAAACCAGCTTGAACATTAGGAAGTTCACAGTTCATGTATTGCTGAAGCCTGGCTTGGAGAATTTTGAGCATCACTTTACTAGCGTGTGAGATGAGTGCAATTGTGCAGTAGTTTGAGCATTCTTTGGCATTGCCTTTCTTGGGATTGGAATGAAAACTGACCTTTTCCAGTCCTGTGGCCACTGCTGAGTTTTCCAAATTTGCTGGCATATTGAGTGCAGCACTTCCACAGCATCATCTTTCAGGATTTGGAATAGCTCAACTGGAATTCCATCACCTCCACTAGCTTTGTTCATAGTGATGCTTTCTAAGGCTCACTTGACTTCACATTCCAGGATGTCTGGCTCTAGGTCAGTGGTCACACCATCGTGATTATCTGGGTCGTGATAATTTTTGTACAGTTCTTCTGTGTATTCTTGCCACCTCTTCTTAATATCTTCTGCTTCTGTTAGGTCCATACCATTTCTGTCCTTTATCAAGCCCATCTTTGCATGAAATGTTCCCTTGGTATCTCTAATTTTCCTTAAGAGATCTCTAGTCTTTCCCATTCTGTTGTTTTCCTCTATTTCTTTGCATTGATCGCTGAGGAAGGCTTTCTTATCTCCTCTTGCTATTCTTTGGAACTCTGCATTCAGATGCTTACATCTTTCCTTTTCTCATTTGCTTTTCGCCTCTCTTCTTTTCACAGCTATTTGTAAGGCCTACCCAGACAGTCATTTTGCTTTTTTGCATTTCTTTTCCATGGATATGGTCTTGATCCCTGTCTCCTGTACAATGTCACAAACCTCATTCCATAGTTCATCAGGCACTCTATCTATCAGATCTAGGCCCTTAAATCTATTTCCCACTTCCACTGTATAATCATAAGGGATTTGATTTAGGTCAAAATGGAACATTACTCAGTCATTAAAAGAACAGAATAGTACCATTTGCAGCAACATGGATGGAACTAGAGATTGTCGTACTGAGTGAAGTAAATCAGACACACAAAGACAAATATCATATGATACCACTTATATATAGAATCTAAAAAAAAAAAGGCTTCAGATGAACTTATTTATAAAACAGAAGTAGAGAACAAGCTTGATTACCAGGGCATATGGGGGTGGAAGGGATAAACTGGGAAGTTGAGATTGGCATATACACACTACTATACATAAAATAGATGACTAATAAGAACCTGCTGTACAGCACAGGGGATTCTACTCAGTAGTCTGTTATGGTCTATATGGGAAAGAATCTTTAAAAAAAAGTGGATATATGTACATGTGTAACTGATTCACTTTGCTGTCCGCCTGAAACTAACACAACATTGTGAATCAACTATACTTCAATAAAAATTTAAAAAGGAAGTAATAATGACTTTCATTTTCTCAACAGAGGGAAATGCAAAGACATTTTTTAAGATAATGAGAGACCTGGATTCTGCCAACCCAGAGATGGGACTGGGGTCCAAAGACACACCAGACTCTTGAGAGGTGATCAATAAGAACTTGTCGAATTTACGAACTTCTGTCACGGAGACCTCTATGAACACGCTGTTAGAAAACTGAGTTTTTTGTCATAGATTGTTGTTGTTGCTATTGGAGAAAATTTGGAGGAGCCCTAGGTGAAGAAAGACTACATGATTGCAAGGTGTAATTGCTGTTTTCCCACAGTGTGAAATAATTATACAGTGTTGTCTCTGCCAGTTAGTATAAAGGTCTTTGGGGGAAGAGATGGAATCTTTAAGTTTCTGTGCACTGTCGTTAAAGTTTCCCGTGTGTTTGCAGAGCACTTCCACAATGTAAAGTGTTTATTTAGTAACCAGAGATGACAGCAGAAGTAAGGGCAGGCTGACCTTATGAAGATGCCTTTCGTTGCTTCCATACTTGGAGTGAGGATCGTGCGTCTCATTCGAGACGAACCTCTGACCATCTTAAGAGGAGTAACTGCCCAGCTAAGAGACTTTCTTTCCTAAAAACTAAACACCAAAGGAGGTATTAGAAAAATGTGGGAGTGGAATAGCAGCTGAAAGCCCAACTATTAAACTGTGCTATTTGTGTGTGTTGTTTTGAAGGCTGTCAGCTGTTATGTGGTAGCCATGGTGGAGTGACATCCATGTGGTGCCATCATTTTTAACACATAGACAGCAACTGGGTTTATTTAACCCATAGTTGATCATCAAACAATGTTGCTTTCCTACAACTAGGTATGACCTGCCAGAATATCAGGAAGTCTCATTTAAGTGTGGATATGATGTTTAATGTTAGTGGTAACATAACTGTTGAGACAATGAGTCTCAAATTTTAGGTTTTTAACAATTAGAAGACCTTTTTTAATGCATTCTGGGACCCCAGTCCCAGAGCTTCAATCACAGGCAGTCTGGGGGAGGTCTGCAAATAGTCCTGCATGCGTGTGTGCTAAGTTGCTTCAGTCGTGTCCGACTCTTTGCGACCCTATGGACTGTAGCCTGCTAGGCTTCTCTGTCCATGGGATTCTCCAGGCAAGAATCCTGGAGTAGGTTGCCATACCCTTCTCCAGGGGATCTTCCCCAGCCAGGGATCAAACCTGTATCTCTTACATCTCCTGCATTGGCAGGCGGGTTCTTTACCACTAATGCCACCTGAGAAGCAACCTCCCCACCCTTGCAAATAGTCATGTTAAGCAAACCCTCCAGGTTATTCTGAGGCATGTTGGCCTACACCACACTTCAAGATACTCTATATTCTGGGCATCTCCTTCTATAAAAGCCACTTGACGTCTGAGATTATATAATTATTTTAGTAATTATGCTGGGCTGTTATGGAGAATGTAGGATTTCACTTGAAAAAAGAAAACTGTCTTTGACCTACATCATTTCTAAGGACAAAAATGTTGAATAGGAATAAAAATAACTCAATAAAGAACTCCTCTTCTAACTATCTTTAAGGATGGCAGTGGGTTTAGAAGACAAGGTCTTCCTAATATAAATCATAATCAAGACAAAAATAGTATGTCATTTAAATATTAGCTATTGAAAAAAGGTTTAGTTGCTGAAACTAAATATTTTAAATCTAATGAGAAATACTAAAAGCCAAATACCAAAATTTCTATATACCTCTCTTTCAAAGTAATTGAACTGGTTAAAAAATCACCACAAGATGAGCTGTTTCATGAGAAATATAAGTTTTCTAAGTCCTATCAGAGCTAAGAAGTGTAAGGGATTGACTAGAATAGAATTTATTTCAAATCATAATAGAGGAAATTGATATAGAAGTCAATAATTATTCCATTTTACAAAAGTAATTTTGGCATGAGTCTTCACAATGACAAGTCAGTGCTTTGTAGACCCAAGTATTTCTTCTTGGACCAGATGAAATACAAATTATTTTAACCTCAGAAAAATGTAGTCAGTAAGTTTCTTGTTTTCTGTTTTATGAGAGCTCTAGATGCACAAGTCTAGCATCAATGTTTGTGTAAATTGTGGTGGAAGTATGACAAAAAGAAAAAGAGAAGGCCGCGGGGCGGAATGTTAATATTAACTGAATAACAGAGAAGGAAAGCCTTGGAACTGAGACCTCAGATCAGCCCATGTGGAATTCTGAGCCTGGGCATGAGGAAGTTTCAATAAGATGAAAGATAGCAGTGCTAGTTACACAATCAGGCATTGTGCTATGTACAATCCCTTTTGGAAAATGGAAGCAAATATCTGGATTATTTGAACTCAGAGAAAACCTTGATTTTTCCCAGGCCATTTCAAGATTCTTGATGACTGGTACATGATCATGGGTATGCTCCTTTACCTCTCCAAGCCTTGATCTTTTCTGTGAAGTGGAGACAGGAATGCCCACCGTGTTCGTATGCTGGGTGCATTAAAGGAGGTTACGTACATGGAATGCCAGGCACATGAACGGCTTAATCCTCAGACCTGTCCTTGTTATGAACTCTTTTCTGTGTTAACACTTTTTTTTCTCTTAAAAGTGATAACTTTATAAAGGGCAGGCTCAGTGTCTGATTCTTAGAATCAGAAACGCAGGTTTGGAAGAATGTTAAAGGTCATCCCTGTCCCAATCTCTCCCTCTTCATCCAGTGCCAGGTCAGAAACTGTGAGAGTTCAAAAGAGTTCAAAGCAGGCTAATAAATTGACTCCTTCCTAACTGATATTCCCTAAACAGTTGTTCAACATTTATTTGGGAATTAAAAACGAGAATAAAAGCATAAAGTGTAATTTCCACTCCTCATACTTACTTTGGGTGAAGCTTTTAGCATAATTTTGCAACTCACCTCTTGAACGATCAAAACTAATTTCCCCTGAGTTAAAATGTAAGACTCCATTATTGCTTCCAGATTCTCTTTTGCAGTACTGCATCAATAAGCTGACATTAAAACATTAGCAGGCGTATGACGCAGGGAGCTCAGCCTGGTGCCCTGTGACAACCCTGAAGGAGGGGCTGGGATGGGGCTGGGAGGGAGGTCCAAGAGGTAGGGGACATACGTATACCTGTGGCCGATTCACGCTGTTGTGTGGCAGAATCCAACACACTGGATTGCAATTGTAAATTGCAATTGGATAATTGTAAAGCAATTATCCTCCAATTAAAAATAAATTAAAAACTAATCTAGAGTATAAATAAACCTATGCTTCGTTTATAAGGGCTATAATGTCCAATTCATTTTTCAATGAAATTGGTCATTAATGAATATCAAAATTATGTTTTCCCTGGTGTCTCCAAGAAGATGGCTTTCAGATTCTCTGGCTTTTACGTTGCCTACTTTTGCTGCTTTTTAAAGACTGTTCCTGACTGGTATTTCATACTTTGTTCTATAATTAAACTATACCATGGGGAAAAAAAACACATGAGCAATAATTAATCAGTAGTTAGCATTATATAATGAGTTGATAAATCTTAAAGTTTGTATGCAAATATATTTGGAATTTGCTTGGCATCCAAAAACTAGACACAATTTGGTGTTTTCTTTTTAAAGCAAATCTTAATGTCATATACCATTTTAGAAAGGTTGTTGTTTTTTTTATATCAAAGGGTAGTTATATCTTGGTCATATTCAATGTCTTTCTCTATGGCCATGAAAACAGATTATGCCACAGATGAAATGGTCCTTAAGGTTCTCTGAGACCAACTGTGTGATGCACAGATATTCCTCCAGCCTGATTTTGCTGAGTAGTCGTCATGGTTAATTAATGACCATGGTCGAGGCTGTGAGGTCAGGACAGCTGAGGTCGGTCATTGGCTGTAGAAACACAGCCTAAAGCACAGGAAGAATTGTGTAATTAACTGAATATTCAGGGTACAGTCAACAAAACTCAATTGTTCTCAACAACCAAGCCATTTTCTCTGCTGTCACTGAAAGCTGTGTGGGTCGGATCTGCAGATAATTGCCTCCCTTCTCCATCTCATTTTGCTTGTCTAAACATTGCATAAATAACTACTTGATAAATTCAATGTTGATGTTGGCACGTGAACAGACAGACAAGAGTGACTGCTTGTTTCAAAATTTATAATTCCAACATAAATAGTAATCAAACCCCAAAGGAGACTGCTTAAAAATATTCCTGTTTAACATTCACGATCCCATTTAACTTGCCTAATTTCAACCCACACACTTGTGGAACTTAATACAAAAATACTCTTGGCCTATTTTTAAAATAATGTGACATTTGACAAACTGTTCAAGTATTGAATTTAAAAATATGCTCTGTGTGAACTATAGTTCTAATATAAATTCCAGATGCATCACTGGCAGGATTAACACTGGGCTTTATCTCTTCCCCAGTGCACCACGTCTACACACACACACACACACACACACAAACACACACAAACACACACAAGCACGAACACACAACCTAAATGCTAGAAAATGTAGTTTGAGAACATTCCATGAAAAAATATTAACCGGTCAGGGTAAGTTAACTTGAGTAGTTAATGAAAAAGCAATTATTTCAACATTTAAGTTTTCTTTTAAAATTACAATTTACATATCTCTTAAAGATACAGAAGAAGAAATGTACCACCTGCCTCACTATGGAACATGCTAAAATAGACATAATTCATTAGACACATTATGGCAGCCAAATGGCAAGAATTTTTTAGATGCCAAACCTGGTTAGAATAGCAGCAGTGAATTTCATGAACAGAGGGAAAGCAGAGGGAAGAAAAGAGAGAAGGAAAAGTCTAATATTAAAAAGATCCAATTCTTTCTAGTTGCTTTACAACCAAAGGGGAAAATTAAAACTCTTCTTATGCTGTAAGAGCAAAAATTAAAAGAGAAATTCATTTGTTAAAAAAAAGAAAATGGAGACCACTGGGACTGAGGCTGCTGGCATTTATTTTTGCTGGCATTTATGATTTATTATTGTTACCACATCAACTCTGTGATAGATATTTGACTAAATGCACTTGGTTATTGTGTCTGAAAATGTGAGGATTCAAGGAACGTGCAAGAGAACTCAATTCAGTTTCTCAGTTAAGTCCAACTCTTTGCGACCCCAAGCCAGGTCTTCCCTGTCCATCACCAACTCCTGGAGCTTGCTCAAACTCATGTCTATTGAGTCAGTGATGCCATCCAACCATCTCATCCTTTGTTGTCCCCTTCTCCTCCTGCCTTCAATCTTTTCCAGCATCACAGTCTTTTCCAATGAATCAGTTCTTTGCATCAGGTGGCCAAAGTATTGGAGCTTCAGCTTCAGCATCAGTACTTCCAATGAATATTCAGGACTGATTTACTTTAGGATAGACTGGTTGGATCTCCTTGCAGTCCAAGGGACTCTCAAGAGTCTTCTTCAACACCACAGTTCAAAAGTATCAATTCTTTGGCACTCAGCTTTCTTTATGGTCCAACTCTCACATCCATACATAATTACTGGAAAAACCATAGCTTTGACTAGAGAGACCTTTGTTGGCAAAGTAATGTCTCTGCTTTTTAATATGCTATCTAGGTTGGTCATAGCTTTTCTTCCAAGGAACAAGTGTCTTTTAATTTCATGGCTGCAATCACCATCTGCAGTGATTTTGGAGCCCAGAAAAATAGTCAGTCACTGTTCTCACTGTTTCCCCATCTATTTGCCAGGAAGTGATGGGACCAGATGCCATGATCTTCATTTTTTGAATGTTGAGTTTTAAGCCAGCTTTTCCACTCTCCTCTTTCCCTTTCATCAAGAAGCTCTTTAGTTCCTTTTCACTTTCTACCATAAGGGTGGTGACATCTGCATATCTGAGGTTATTGATATTTCTCCTGGCAATCTTGATTCCAGCTTGTGCATCATTCAGTCTGGCATTTCACATGATGTACTCTGCATACAAGTTAAATAAGCAGGGTGAAATATACAGCCTTGACGTAATCCTTTCCCAATTTGGAACCAGTCATTGTTCCATGTCTGGTTCTAACTGTTGCTTCTTGACCTGCATACAGATTTCTCAGGAGGCAGGTAAGGTGGTCTAGTATTCCCATCTCTAAAAGAATTTTTCACAGCTTGTTGTGATCCACACAGTCAAAGGCTTTAGTGTAGTCAGTGAAGAAGATATTTTTTCCGCAATTCTCTTGCTTTTTCTAGGATCCAACAGATGTTGGCAATTTGATCTCTGGTTCCTCTGCGTTTTCTAAATCCAGCTTGAACATCTGGAATTTCTCAGTTTATGTACTGTTGAAGCCTAGCTTGGAGAATTTTGAGCATTACTTTGCTAGCGTGTGAGATGAGTGCAATTGTGCAGTAGTTTGAACATTCTTGGCATTGCCTTTCGTTGAGATTGGAATGAAAACTGACCTTTCCCAGTCCTGTGGCCATTGCTGAGTTTTCCAAATTTGCTGGCATACTGAGTGCAGCACTTTCACAGCATCATCTTTTAGGATTTTAAATAGCTCAGCTGGAATTCCATCACCTCCACTAGCTTTGTTCGTAGTGATGCTTCCAAAGGCCCACTTAACTTCGCACTCCCAAATATAATGAGTAGAATATTTTATGAAATTGAAATGACACCATAGGTTAAAATAAAGAATATCCAATTAATGTAGATAATTTCACTTTTGTGCTATATATAAAGGATTTTTTTCAGCTTTCAAATGTAACTTATTTGTGAAAAATAGCTGTACTGAAATATAATTCACATACTATTTAATTAATTTATTTAAAGTGTATAATCAGTGATTTCTGAATTGTACAAGCATCACTTCAATCAATTTCAGAACATTTTCATCACCAAAAAAGAAACCTCATTAACAATGAGCAGTAACTCATTTCTCTCAAATCCTTAGACTTAGTAAACCACTAATTAGCTTTCTGTCTCTATATTGTGTGATAGCTTAATCTCTCAGTTGTGTCCGACTCTTTGCTACCCCATAGACTGTAGCCCATCAAGCTCCTCTGTCCATGGGATTTCCCAGGCGAGAATACTGGAATGGGTTACCATGCCTTACTCCAGGGGATCTTCTTAACTCAGGGATCAAAACTGGGTCTCCTGCATTGAAGGCAGATTGTCTTTTGAAACTAGCCCCTTTCACTTAGCATAGTAGTTTCAAGGTTAATCCATGTTGTAATGGATACCAGTACTTCATTCCTTTTTATGGTTAAGTAATATTTATAGCTATAAATTTCTCCCTAAGCATGGCTTTACCTGCATGCAACAAAGTTTTGGATGTTGTGTTGAAATTTTCATTCATTTCAGTTTATTTTCTGTTTTCTTTGCGATTTTTGTTTGACCTATTGATTACTTAGAAGTGTATTGTTTACTTTTCACATATTTTGAATGTCTCAAATTAGCATTCTCAAATTTGATAATATATCCTTGCTTAAAATTTTATTTCTAAATTTTCAAGAAGCTTTATAAGAGACTCTGAGATGAGGCGATTCTATGGTAGTCCAGTACTTAAGACTCCACGCTTCCATGAGTTGTGGGTTCAAGCCCTGGTCAGAGAACTAAGTTCACACATTTGTGAACTAAATTAAATACTCAAAGCTTACGAAATGGGTTAGCTATCAAACTGCTTCCCCAAAATATCTTTCATTTTCATAGAGGTGGTGGTAATGAACGAAAGCAAGATGAACTCACTGGCATTCCTTAGAAGCTGAGGCCACAACTTAATCATATGTGTATTTCATGTCCATCTGATTTTCCAGGCAACTCAGTGGGTAGAGAATCTGCCTGCAGTGCAGGAGACACAGAAACGCAGGTTTGATCCCTGGGTTGGGAAGATCCTCTGGAGGAGGGCATGACAACCCACTCTAGTATTCTTTCCTGGGAAATCCTAAGGACAGAGGAGCCCGGCGGGCTACATCTGTAAGGTCACAAAGAGTCAGACATGACTGAAGCGACTGAGCATACTCCTACACCCATCTGACTAAAGCAAGTCTTGTTCTTTCCTATTATATCACCCTGTTTCTTTTGTAGCATTTATCACTATCTGATTTTCTCATTTATTTATTGGTCTCTGCTTAAAGTCAATTTTCCCTCACCAGAATGGAAGCCAAATGAAAGGAGGGATCTTGTTGTCTTATTCATAAAAGAATGTATTCTAAATGTTACCCAGTGCCTCCCGGATCATAGGCATTCAGTCAAAAGTAAATAGAATGAGTGAGTACCTAGAAGACCCTGTAGAAAATGTGCATTCATTAAACCTTCTTCAACAAATTTGGAAGGATCATCTTCTGATCACTGGGAGGAAAAGTGCCTTCTCTCTAAACAGTTCTTACCAATAATGGAGTTTATGGCAATCTCTGATGGTGAAACCTTCCCACTCACTAAACAGAACCACAACAGAATTGTATCTACTAGTTTCCTGTGGGAAAATGCTCAAGAGTTTATATAACCATCTTAGTTACAGAGAAATGTGGTCCACTAAGCAGCTCCTGGAGAGCCCCATGGACGGAGGAGCCTGGTAGGCTGCAGTCCATGGGGTCGCTAAGAGTCGGACATGACTGAGTGACTTCACTTTCACTTTTCACTTTCATGCATTGGAGAAGGAAATGGCAACCCACTCCAGTATTCTTGCCTGGAGAATCCCAGGGACAGAGGAGCCTGTTGGGCTGCCGTCTATGGGGTCGCGCAGAGTCGGACACGACTGACGCGACTTAGCAGCAGTAGCAGTAAGCAGCTCCTGCACAAGGTCTGGCACAGTAGAGGAAATAAAGTAACCACGATAATGGAATAGTATGTATTCAAAAGCACAATACACAGTTTACTCACGTTAATAGGACATTTTGCTCTACTATCACTTTGAAGCCAGATTAATTCTAGTTTCACTTTACTTGAAACTCTCTGACAGCTCCACACTGACTACAGAAGAGACCAACATCCTTAATGCAGAATACGAGTCCTTTCAGAATCTGGCTGTTGCCCTCTCTCCCGTGTCTGGTTTCTCTCTCACTAACCACAGCCCGGCTGAAGCAGACAGCATCCAGTTTCCTGAATAAACAAGGCTTCTTCTTCCCTCAATGCTTCTCTCACCCTGCTCTCTCTGCTTGGGCAGCCCTTCCCTCCTGGTCCGCTCGGTGCTCTGGGCTTGCTGGTTAAGGCTCTGTGAAAACTTTTCTTGTACCCTCCTCCAGGAGAGAGGACCAATGTCTCCTTCAAGTGCAGCTTTCTACCCTCACTTGGAGGACTTCAAACAGGACCTAGTCCACGGCTACTGTTAGAACTACATTTCCCACCACTCTGCCCATTGTTGACTCCAGACACACCGGCCTCTTTACGGTTCTTTACCACTTCCATTGACATTTTCCAGGAGTGAAAGAATTTCTCCCAGGTATTTCCATGGTGTGCCCTCAACTTTATTCAACTCTGCTCCAGCATCACCTCCTAAGAGAGGTTGTCTTTGAGCATTCTAACCAAAGAAATTTCTCCTTTTCATTTTCTAAACAGAATTACCTTGCTCTCTGGCCCCTCTATCTTTTTCCTCTTTGTAGTACTGATATAACATTATGTGATTAGTAATGTTATCTGTCTTCCCTTCCAGAATGTAAGCTCTCTGAGGATGGGTCTGAGTTTTGTTTACTGCTGTGCATATTTGTGAATGAATGAATGACACCTGAAATTATATGGTTGGTTGAAGATGTCTATCTTCCCCGCACTTGACAAACATCGGTCATAACCTATTCCTCCTAGTCTACTCAGTGCCCCTTCCTGGCACAAAATAACTTCTTAATATTCCTTGTACAACTGAATGATGTCAAGTATAAATTACCTGTAACAATGGTTCTCAACAAAGGGACTCTGAATCCATGTAAAGATGGATGAAGAATACATAAACTGAAGAATGCAAGTAAATATTTCCACAATTCCTTTACTGAAACTCTTGGCACCAGATGTGTTTCAAATTCAGAATGCTTCCCTACTTAATTAACACCCTTAGTAGGGTCTGGTGGAGAAGGCAATGGCACCCCACTCCAGTACTCTTGCCTGGAAAATCCCATGGATGGAGGAGCCTGGTAGGCTGCAGTCCATGAGGTCGCTAGGAGTCGGACTTGACTGAGCGACTTCACTTTCACTTTTCACTTTTATGCATCGGAGAAGGAAATGGCAACCCACTCCAGTGTTCTTGCCTGGAGAATCCCAGGGATGGGGGAGCCTGGTGGGCTGCCGTCTCTGGGGTCGCACAGAGTCGGACACGACTGAAGCGACTTAGCAGCAGCAGTAGCAGCAGTAGGGTCTGGGGCAGTACCTTGTAATCAAACACATTAATTTCTTTGCAACGTGTAGAGACCTCCAAAGTGTCATAAATAATGCTCAAGTCAACTTTTTCTGTGAAATGAATTATCAAGATAAATTTTAAGAGTTTGGGATTTCAGAATTGTGGATGTGGGCTGTAGATGTAGACTAGCATATTGAGATCTGTGTAGTATTTTCATGCTAAAATGGGTTCCCCACATTCCAGTTTAGAAATCACCGATTTAACCTGTTCATTTAAAAACAATATCTATTTTTTTTTCCAGCATAGCTAGCATTAATGAAGTATATACTGTGTATCAACCTCTGTGCTAAGCTTTTTAAGTACACAGGTAAAAACTACTATTTGCCTCATTTTATAAGTGAGAAAGAGCTTCCCAAGTGGCGCTAGTGGTAAAGAACCTGCCTGCTAATGCGGGACACATAAGAGATGCGGGTTCGATCCATGAGTTGGGAAGATCTTGTGGAGGAGGGCATGGCAACCCACTTCAGTATTCTTGCCTGGAGAATCCCATAGACAGAGGAGCCTGGTGGGTTATGGTCCATAGGGTCACAAAGAGTCAGACACGACTGAAGCGACTTAGCACCCATATGCACACATATGAATGAGAAAAACGGGTTTAAAGACAGGGTTAACTACTTGCCCACACAGCTCATCAGTGGATAGGCTGGATTCAAACAGAAGCTGTCTCACAACCAGATGTCCTGCTGTGGATCTTCTGGTCACCCTGACTTCATGGAGTTCAAGATAAGCATTCTTCAGTTCAGTTCAGTTCAGTCGCTCAGTCATGTCCGACTCTTTGGGACCCCGTGAATCGCAGCACGCCAGGCCTCCCTGTCCATCACCAACTCCTGGAGTTCACTCAAACTCATGTCCATCGAGTCGGTGATGCCACCCAGCCATCTCATCCTCTGTCGTCCCCTTCTCCTCCTGCCACCAATCCCTCCCAGCATCAGGGTCTTTTCCAATGAGTCAACTCTTCACATGAGGTGGCCAAAGCACTGGAGTTTCAGCTTCAGCATTCTTAGTCTTGCCAAATTTCTTCATGATGTTGAGCCAAAGTGTCTGTTATTCAAGTGAATGTAAAAAAATTCCTCTGGGTACTACTTCCTCGTTGTTTAAAAAAAAAAAAAAGACTGGCTATAAGTAGCCAACATATAACTGATATTTGTATAATGGAGTAATTTATTTCCTTAGTTAAACCCATATTATATACATTTATAATGAGAGATCAAGTGATTCCAGATAATTTAAAAATTGTGTAGTTGCACTAACATGCCTTGATTTCTTTTGAAGAACCATGATCCAAGGGGTGTTATTCCCTGACGGATGAGAGTAGGAATGGCAGAAGAGAACAATCTGAAACAGGTACTCTCACAGGCGATATGTGGGTTTTCACACTTACCTTTTTCAAAAACATCTTAGTTTCTGGAATTTTTTTCAGCCAGGTGGAAGTTGATCAAATGTTTTTGTGATGACCAAATTTTGAAACTCTTTCAGAATTATCAAATACAGTAGTGATCTTTTGGGAATAAGGAGTTAGTTGTGTAAGAACAATAAAGCTACATTAAAAAAATAAATCCTTGCATAGGGCTACACTACAGCTTTAAGTGAAGACAGAGCGTTTTGGACCTTACCAAGCTTATGTGAAAGCTTCAAATTATGAAACGTAGAGTAGCTAATTAACACATATTCCTTTTATGATACAAAAGCAGATAATATGGACATAAAGGTTAAGATATGAAAATGACATACACACTAAAACAAATCACAACAGAAACAGGCTTTATTTCAACCAGACAAGTGAACACTTTCATTAACATCAACTTCTTCAAGACTTGAAGACATGGAAATTAAAGATGGTGCCCAGAAGGCAAAGAAGGAAAGTCTCATCATGGAACAATGGTACTGCCCTTCAAAAATCCCTTTCGACAATATGCTCAATTCAAAAGATTAATTAGTTCTGAATCATTAGATCTCATGTTTCAATATTTGTACAAAGCTCTCATTTTCAAGTTACCCATCAGTCCCAATGATATCTTTCAAACAGAAAAAAAAGTATAGATCAGTATCATAATTTTTTTTTTAAATTTTAGAAAGTGGGATTGAAATACAGTTTTCAGTCTAAAATATTTTAAATAAAAAGGTTTGTTATTATTTAAGATGCATTGTTACAAAGCTCCTAGGTACATACATGTACAAAACACAGATGTTACTACATGACACCTCAACCCATGACTTCTCCTAAACATCCCAGTGTGAACAGTTATCTACCGGGAGACTTTCCCTGTAAATTCCAGCATCTTGCACAGGATTCGCTGCCACTCACATGCTCTGCATGGATGAGGACATTTAACCAGAGAACATTTCAATGTAACATTATAACCCAACATAAAAGAAATTCAATGCAACACTTTATATTCATAAGGGTGATGACAAAATTGCATATATTAATCATTTTCAACTTTTGCCAGACTCACTAAATTCATGAACACTTCTTCAGAGTTTTCTCTTCAAGGGCACTTTTGAGAGCTTTAGGTCTCATGCTTAACTTTGTATTGAGCTGGTCAGCACCTTGATTAATGTGAACAAGGACACTGAAGAACGAATGTGTTGCAGGGGTGGGGGAGGGGTCATCTGAGGACAGAAACGGGGAAGGATTCTCTTTTTCCATAAGACAGTCAAACAGAAAAAACAAGACCAAAAAAAGGGAAACAGACAAACAAACAAACAAAATAGTGTTCACAGTAAAACATGCCAGATTTGTAGTTTCATTTGAAACCAACAGCAAATCATGAAACGTCATGAAAAATATGTCAAGGTAAAATCTTCTAGAGTCATTACTAAATGAAATTAAAAATTATCACACTGATCAGTAAACCCCAGAAGAAAAATAACCAGCACTTACATTTCAGGTCCTTCTTTAAACATCATTCAGCTTTTCAGAGTCAATGCATAAAATTGGTAGGTTTGGCCACGTTGCACAAATGTTTTCTTTTTTTAAAAATACAGTATACAGAAAAAACTCTTGTATTCCCCATTTTGAATCATAAGCTCAAAACCCAAGAGTAAAAGATCAGCAAGAAGGATTTTAAATTATGTACAAATCCAGCAGGTTCATCTGCCATAATGGCTTGGCTTCCGTCCCGTGGCTCTCACCCTCTCTAGCAGCAGAGCTTGCGTCCCTGTCCTCACAGAGGGCTGCTCCATGTCTATGGCTCATCTCTACTGGTCATCAGGCATTTTGAACAGTTCCAACAGTGCCCCGACAGCTCCAAAGTAACCCTACAACAACAATGGGAAAACTTCTGTATGATTATCTCTGAACCTTGGCCCAATACCTGCTGTTTTTCATAATTTGAGGAATGCTGCCCACTAATGCTGTGTGTGCGTGCATGCTCAGTCACTCATTCATGTCTGGCTCTTTGAGACCCTATGGACCGTAGCCCGCCAGGCTCCTCTGTCCATAGGATTCTCCAGGAAAAAACACTGGAGTGGGTTGCCATGCCCTCCTCCAGGGCACCTTCCTGACCCAGGGGCTGAACCCGCGACTCTTTGTCTCCTGCATTGGCAGGTGGGTTCTTTACGACTAGCACCACCTGGGAAGCTGTAGATAATGAGAAATTTAAAACCTGAACTCTGGTATGAAACATGATAGAATAATAATAATAAAAAATGCACTGCGTATCTATTTGCTTATAAACATTAATTAACAGATGTAAAGTGCTTAGAAAAATCTCTGGCACCACAGTATACACTACTACCTTGCTGTTGAGTATTTTTAGGATTTTTCGGATTATAATTATTTCATTTTAATCCTTGTTATGGCAAAATTCACATTATTACCTCCATTCCACAGATAAGAAATGGAAGGTAATAAAGTAAATTACCCTTTCAGGGTCACATGCCTTGTCCTGGGCTCAATCCCAAAATCTATCTGACTCCAAAGTTGTCATGTCTCACAGGAAGGAACTCTAAGCTTCTCTCATCTGTAAAAATGACAGAACCTGAAAAACAGAAATATTTAGAGAAGTTGGTTTCCAAAAGGCAGGAGACGCCTCTTCTCTGCTATTTGCCTGGCTCAATGGTTACTTCCTGCAGAAATGGGTGGCAGATGTCAGAACACTACACAGCAGGCATCTCTGCCTCCACTGCCAACTGCTAACATTTATTGAGGGCTTGCTATAAGCTAGAAATTGTTCTAAGAACGCTACATGAATTTCTTCACTTAATTCTCACAATAACTTTATGAGACAAATACTATTATCACTTCATTTTACAAAAGCTAAAAGAGAATGGAGAAGTCATTGACTAAGGTCTCCAAGTCAGTGGGAGCCTGTGTTCTCAACTGCTTCACTAGACTATTTCTTTTAGTTCCAAGATACATGCGTGTGCATGCTCAGGCAGGTGTGACTCTTTGCAACCCTATGGACTGTAGCCCACCAGGCTTCTCTTTCAAGAATACTGAAGTGGGTTGCCATTTCCTGCTTCAGGGAATCTTCCCGACCCAAGGATCAAACCAGCATCTCCTGTGTCTCTTGCATTGGTAGGCAGATTCTTTTACAACCGAGCCACCTGGGGAGTCCACTTCTCTTAGGAGATGCTCACTCATATAAGTGAAATGAATGAGACTGAGTGAGGACTCCAGGCAGGGCAGGAAAGCCACCTTACCAGCCCTCCCAAAAGTTCTCTCTCCATACCTTCCTCCAGAAAGACCTGCCTAACTGAGAATGAACCCAAGGAGGTAGAGAATTTTCTGAGAAGTACCTACAAGGAGATACAAAAACGCTCTATTTTCATTGGCCATAGAGACTGAGTTTAACACTTAGTAACAAACCATAGCTATCAGCCAGAGGCCTAAGACTGTATGAAGGATATGCCTTTATACCCGGAGAAGTGGGTTCCCCAAAACATTGGGTTTTGCTCCCTATCTTACCATCAACTAACTACCCGTGTGCCCCGTAGATGGCTTTTAATCCCTGATGACTTCCAGCGTTCGTTTTCTATTTTAGTCCAAGAGGATCATAACTTAGGGTTGCCAGATAAAACAGATAAATGCTAGATAAAATACGTGTGTCCTATTTGATTGCTAAATATAGTAACACTAGGGTTTCCCCAGTGGCTCAGTGGTAAAGAATCCACCTGCAATGCAGGAGCCGCAGAAGATGCAGGTTCAATCCCTGGGTCAGGAAGATTCCCCTGGAGGAGGGCACGGCAACCCACTCCAGGATTCTTGCCTGGAGAATCCCATGAACAGAGGAGCCTGGTGCGCTACAGTCCACAGGGTCGCAAAGAGTTGGATACAACTGAAGCGACTTAGCACAGATATCCAGAAGAGTGTTTTTCTTTTTCATTTTATTTTTTTAAACAAAACTTTACAAGGAAAATCGATTAACTAAGTAGATAGAAAGGGAGATGCTCTGGTTGGGGGAAGGAAAGTGAAAATTCTGAGGCCCCATCCTCCCCACAAAAAAAGTTAATATCATTTCTTAGCCTGCGTAAAAACATGAAAACAAAAACTTTCTTTAGTACTAATGTCTATCATTGGCCTTTAACTCTTTTGTATTTAACTTCCTATTGTTTTATATGCTTTAATAGAACATAGGTTTGCTGCTGCTGCTGCTAAGTTGCTTCAGTCATGTCGGACTCTGTGTGACCCCGTAGACAGCAGCCCACTAGGCTCCGCTGTCCCTGGGATTCTCTAGGCAAGAACACTGCAGTGGGTTGCTATTTCCTTCTCCAATGCATGAAAGTGAAAAGTGAAAGTGAAGTCGCTCAGTTGTGTCTGACTCTCAGCGACCCCATGGACTGCAGCCCACCAGGCTCCTCCATCCATGGGATTTTCCAGGCAAGAGTACTGGAGTGGGGTGCCATTGCTTTCTTCGAGAACATAGGTTTAGAGAGCCCTAAATAACTTAGAAATGCATCAGCAACTTTTCAAGTAAATAATTCAGTTTGGAAATGAGAAAAATGCCACAGTATTCATTACAATGGAAATTTACGATACTGCCTGTTCTTCCTGCTGCATTATATCCAAGGCACTGGGTACCTGCTATGATAAATAGCTGCCTTCTTAAAAAAAAAAAAAAAAAGAGCTGCTTTCTACAGTATTGATTTTATTTTCTTCCATTTTAAAATTAATTAATTTATTTTTGGCTGTGCTGGGTCTTCGTTGCTGTGTGGGCTCCTCTCGTGGTGAGCCGGGGTTACTCTCTAGCTGCAGTGCTCAGGCTTCTCTTAGCAGTGGCTTCTCTTATTGAGGAGCATGGGCAAACAAGTTCCAGTAGTTGTGGCACATGGGCTCAGTAGTTGTGGCACATGGGCTCAAGAGTTGTAGCCTGTGGGCCCGAGAGCGCTGGCTCAGTGTTTACTCCACGGCATGTGGGGTCTTCCCAGAACAGGGATTGAACCTGTGTCTCCTGCACTGGTAGGCGAATTCTTCACCACTGAGCCACCAGGGAAACCCTATAGTATTGATTTTAAAGGAGGATAGAGAAGGTGGGAAGAAAAGAGGGCCCCCCTACTCACTCTTAGAAACCTCCAATTTAGAAACTGGATATAAGGGACTCTGAATTAATCAGAGCTCTCTACTTCTGTAAACAGGCTGCCTAATGTCTAGCACACTAGCCTCTCAAGGCCACCAGGTTACTAAGAGTAGCCTGAACACTTCTGTTCTCACCGACTGAGTTGTTTATTTGCCAAGGGTCAGTTGTGTTTATCCTCAAATTTGTTTAGGATAATTTCATTGTCAATGTAATAATCTAATGTAATTATATACCACCAAAACCAATAAAAAGAGTACAAGATGGTATGGTCACCTCTATGAAAATCCAGTTATTTTCTTAAAAAAGATGAAAAAGCTAGTTAATAACAGTCAAAGTTGCTAGGAGAGTAAATGTTCAAAGTTCTCATTACAAGGAAAAAAATCTTTGTAATAATGTGTGGTGGTGGATGATAACTAAACTTATGCTATTAATAATAACCATTTTATAATACATACATATATTGAATCATTATTGTATACCTTAAACTTATACAGTGTTATCTGCTAACTCTATCTCAAAATTGAAAAAAAAAAGCTACAAAGATTGAAAAAGGTAGTCACAACCATTGCCCTCTATTTAGGTAGATTCTACATATGAAAGATTGGGATAATCTAGAATGATTTTGCAATCAAATTACTTCATAAGGATCTTTAATTTCTTGATCTACTTTAAAGAAACAAACGAAAAATCAAAAAATGTACATAATACTGTGGATTATAAAAAAGAGACAATTACAAAGCTCCCATCAGCAGAACCCATGCTCAGAATTAGGTCTTGGACCTGCCTCAAAAAATTGGTGAGCAAATGAACATTTACACATTTTATATTAAAATAGAATGTTGAAAGTAGGGAGGTATTTTCCTAGGATCACTCATTTTTTTAACTTAAAAAAAAAATTAACCATCTACTAGTCTTGATTGTCGGAGAAGGCAATGGAACCCCACTCCAGTACTCTTGCCTGGAAAATCCCATGGACGGAAGAGCCTGGTGGGCTGCAGTCCATGGGGTCGCTAGGGGTCGGACACGACTGAGCGACTTCACTTTCACTTTTCACTTTCATGCACTGGAGAAGGAAATGGAAACCCACTCCAGTGTTCTTGCCTGGAGAATCCCAGGGACAGAGGAGCCTGGTGGGCTGCCGTCTTGGGGTCGCACAGAGTCGGACACAACTGAAGCGACTTAGCAGCAGCAGTCTTGATTGTTGGATAAGAGAGCTTCCATTTTATATACTGTTCTTCCTTATCTTTTGCATAAATACAAACTAAGGAACCCGCTCACATGTTAGACAACCCAAAAATGTCCACAGAGGACAATTAAGTCCTTGTGAACTCAACTTACCTCATGTTCCAAAAACAGAGCTTTTAGCTGTCCTTTGGACCAAAAATCCATGGCGTATGCTAGCAGCTTCATGGAGACCATATTGATTCTGAGAAAATTCCCAACGAACACAACTCTATCAATATTCTGGGAAAAGAAAAAACGAAAGAGAAACAGTGAACCATGGCATAAAAATAGCATTTAACAGATCCAATGCTTTGTATATCACTGTGCTCCAGGACTTTGCAGAGTGAATTTGTTGTTGTTGTTAAGCAGAATTATTTCAGGATTTCCAAGGTGAAGCCAAATCAACCTCATAGTTCATTCCACAGTTTGCATGGGTGAGGCAGAGACTGATATTGGGCTTGTTTACAGGTATTATGTTAGGTTGCCCTGGGTCTAATATAAAATTCACCTCCCAACATTTCATATATGAAATTAAAACTGGAATTCAAGCTCATCTAAATTGCTTGTGCCTTCCTTCAATCCCCCAAACTTCCAACTCTAAAATATTATCAACTTATAAATTATTTTTTTTATAAATTTTATCTATTTTTTAAAAAAGTTTTTGGTGCTGTGATGGCAGCACCAAATCCCAACCACTAGGCTATCAGAGAACTCCCAACCAACCCATAAATTAAATGGTTATGGTATAAGTTATTCATCTAACAAGTCTGGTCAGGTTGCTCTGTTGCAAACACTGGGAATACAAAAAAGAAATGGTACCCAGTTTCGCCCTTTAGGATATATGATGAAATATCCTGTTTGATCAATATGTGGGTTACAATAAGATAATGAAAATCACATTTATATTTTTGTTGTCATGGATACAGATTTGTATTCTGAACACACACCTCACACTGAACTCAGCCTGTCTGCCACACAGACGCTGCTCACCATCACTCACTCAGAGAGTCGGTTGCTATGGTCACTCACATAAAAGGGAACAGAGTCTTGGGATCTGGCATTATTTTCTGTTCAATCTATCAAGAGCAATCAGAGTGTGGGAACATCACTTTCTAACTGTCTCAGATTTCAACAATACATGTTAACAAATCTATTAACCACAGTGAAAATTTTCCCTGGGTAGAGGTGTGGGAGGTAACTTTAATGTTTCCACAAAGAAGAGCTGTAGCCACAAACTGCCCAGGTAGGACTTGCTCAAACTTTCGGTCCTGCTTTGCTCTGGCAGGAAGCCAGAAGAAAGGGAAATGGCATTAGAATGTGATAGATACTCCTATTTCAAATAAATTCCAGGTGCGTCAAAGATATAAACGTTAAAAAAAAAAAGAGACAAAGAAAACATGGAAGAATTCTTTTTAAAAATGTTGAAGTAGAAAAGGTATAACACTCAGACTCCATTAAAGAAAAGTCTGACATATTTAATTCAAAAATCAAATATTTATTCAGCATGTTTACCCTATAATGCAGATAATACAGAGTCAAAACAAAACAGAAAAACTAAAACCAGTGCTACCTCTAGTGAGGTTAAAATTGAGGGATGGGATGGCAGTGGTGACTCATTTCCATGTATAGTCTACTTGTGGTGTCTTCAGAGCTCTGTATTATGTGTTTGTACTCTCTATTCCAAAAAAAAAAAAGAATACAAACTTTAAAAGTTGGTAGAGAACTATTTGATAGCATTCCAGTAATCACAGAAAAATATTTTAGAGTCAGTAAATGTGGTGCCCCTCCGTGAAATGGCTGGAATCAAAGATCCTCCAGTCAGTGACTCCAGGGAGCAAAGCAATGGCTGGCAGGACGCTGGCCAACAGAAGCCTGGCCCCAAGCGATCCGTGAGTCCTCTTATTCATTCAACACCACAGAAACATTCAAAAGAGTTACTCCAACTGTTAATAGGATGTACCATGGCTACACTATAATCCAACAATAAATGGTATTGACACTGAAATAAAAGTAAAAAATAAAAGCAGTTATTCTACCCGTAAAGTGATTATGATACCTGTAAAAAGATCTGCTGGCTCACTGCAGCTCTCTGGAAAGTAGGGGAAATGGCACCTATTGCTCTATTGGATGGAAGACATTCCACCCAAGTGACCTTTGAGAGTTTATGGGCACAGCCAACTATACACATACTAGTCCTAGGGCTTGTTTGGCTACTTGGGAAAACTTTCCTCAAAGGTTAATGTCAAAAAGTAAATTCTCTGTTAAAGTGAATCCCATGACCACAGTGGACTTTGAAAAGGCATGTCTCTGGAATACATACTTTCATCTGAATACCACCCTCATTTAAACTCCAACTGAAATGGGGGCTTACAAAAAGCATGACACTGATCCATAGGCCAGTGACAAATTCTGTTCAATGCTGTAAAAGGAGTGTGTCTCTTTCGTAACCCTAGAGTTCAAAGGCAGGGCTGTCACCCACCTGTCATACAGGCTGCCTCCTACCCTGTGTAATATTCCACTGTTCAACTAGAAGGGGGCTGGAGAGGGTTTCTGCAGTTACCTGTAGTGTTCCGATTCTTGATCTGAGTGGTGGCTATACAGGTGTGTGTGTGCACACACGCACATGTATCTGACAATCTGTCGGCTGTACCCTTGTGATTCGAGCCCTCTTCTGTATATATGTCACATTTCTATGAAAACTCATATTTTAAAAACTCTTACTGATGCTCCAGTGCTAAGTCGCTTTAGTCGTATCTGACTCTTTGTGACCTCATGGACGGCAGCCCACCAGGCTCCTCTGTCCGTGGGATTCTCCAGGCAAGAATATTGGCAAGCAGGGTCTTTACCACTAGCGCCACCTGGGAAGCCCCACTACTGATGCTACAGTGATTCTTTAATACTTTTGCTATTTCTTATTCCACATCCTAATGCCTCTTTCTTGTCTTCCTAATAAAACTCGGTGAGAACCATTCTACTTGACACATCTTGTATTTCAGAAAAGGGTTCTGTTCTTCTCAAAGCAATTTTGCAATGTTTTAAAACACGTTACCAAAGCTTTGTCAGTCACCAACTCTGCCCTTTCTTGTGCCTGGGGCTCTGGCTGGCCTCAGCTGTAGCAAGCTCTCTGTGCTTTGATAGCCCTGTACAATGCTGCTTGAACTCCATGCCACAAGGCAACACTGTAAAGAAGCTGAAAGCAGAGAGAATATCGAAAATTGCAAGTAGAATGTTTTACCTGCAACTGTTTACAAGGATGCATGAGCTTTCCCTCACCGTTCAATAGGTGTGTGTCCACAAGGTTGGAGAGGTTATAGTATGGACTGTCATTTTTACTGTTTCCCCAGTTAGATGGTTTTATTTGTCATCACCCAGTGTCTCCTTAAAACACATACTCCTCTCCCTCCCCCAACAAACATCCCTCATGTTCTGCAAGGTATGATTATGAGAAACAGCAGGTTTTCCGAGGATCTGTAGTGTTGTGAGGGTCACCAGTTACTGCACTGCCAAAAATGGTGTTTATGAATGACAGATGGCTGTTCCCCGGGTGAAGGCCTTACCTCATTCAGCGCACACATCCGAGCAATGGAGCCAATGTTGTTGGTGATGGTGACGAGGGTGGCTCGGGCGAGGTCTTCCTTGCTGATGGAATCTCGCTTTTCCTTACTCATCATGTTGCCAAAGCTATGTTGGAAATATTAGCGAGTGTTCAAAATCATCCTCAGGCAGGCCCCATGCTTCCACCAAAGTACAGCGGAGAGTTTTATGAATAACTCTGATCAAGCTCAAATGACCTGATTTAGCTACCATGGTTTACAAGCTGACAGGATTACCATATGGATGATTGGCCGCCCTTTTCTTAATAGGGACAAAGTAGCATGGCTATTAATGGGGGGAAAAATTTTTTTTTTAATGCCTCTAGATATCTGGACAAGAATGGAACAGGAGAAACTGTTGCAGTTTTCCAGAACCTTCTTTCAAAGCTGCCTTATTTTAAGCACAGGTATCCAAAGCTAAACATCTCAGTGCTTCACCAAGGGCAGGAGATCAAGTCTGAGCTCCAATACCATAGATCCTTGCACCAGGCTGGTGGGTTGACATTAAAAAAAAACAAAAAACTAAATGAACAGCCAGGGTGGAGAGACTGCCTTGTGTTTAATCGCTACTGCTCCTAGCTACTTAGTCTCTACCTTGATGCTACCGCAGATCCTTGAAGGCCAAATCGTTCATAGTCTCCTCCGTAAATGTCCTTCACCAGCTTATCAACATTGGTGCTGTCGCCTTTGGCTGCCATTTCCAGAGCTTCTTCAAAGGTCTCACAACCAGTCAGCAAGCAACAAAGGCCTAGGAATGTTCCACCTCCAAGACTGAAGGAACAATAAGGTTTATTTTTTAAGTTTTACTGGAAGACTTTGCCCATCCAAGTCCCCAACTACATCAAGACCACTAATACGGGTGAATCAAAACAGAAAAAAAACTAAGGGGGCACTTGAATTAAAGTGCTGGGTGAAAAAGAGCTTTAGGGTAGATCGGATTGGAAAAAAAAAAAAAAAAGAGGGCAGAGACTAAAAGAAACATCAAGGAAAACTTGCCCTGAATTTTAAGAACAAAACCCAGAGAAAGACTCTCACTGATTTCCGTTGTGAGACCTTCAACCAGCCGCTGACCTAAGTGCTTCATGCAATCGTCCCGCCTAGAAACTGGGGCCAAATCATGAGCTAGCTCCCTTAATTTGGGTGGTGTGGAAGTGGCAAATAACCAGAGAAATGACTGCTATTAAAACAAACAAACAAACAAACATATGTAGCTAAATGCAAATACTTAGAAACTGTGTATACATGAAGCACAGTTCATATCTAGAGAGACAGACTCTATGACGACGAGACTGAACTGGGACTCTGCCAGGAATAGCCAGTCCCAAAGCTGTATCTTTCCTCCGACCTTGCTTCTCCTGCAGAAGTAATGTCACTGAAGATTCTCAGAAATTTCAAAAAGGAAACAATTGATGGATCTCACATTTGATTTTTTTTCTAGTAAACTTTGGAAAAGATTATTAGTATTTTACTTACCATGGGATAGTCAAAAAATAGCAACAGAGATCTTAAAATGGTTTCAGTGCTTGAACCATGTTTTAAAAGCTTTCAGTTTTTTTGTGGGGTTGGGGGGGGGTGCTGCAGGGAATTCCTCTACGATAGTCTTTTGAGACAAAATTCGAAACCAATCATGATAGTTGAGAGGGAACTCAATTGTATTTGAGGGGAAGAAAAGCAGATTCAGAATAAAACTGTCAGCAGTGAGCGCCTGGCAGAGAAGAGCACTGATATGGCCATGAATGGGCCTTACTTTCTGTTTGCCACTCAGAAGAGTAAATGCACATCAGTTTGTTCTGAAATTCCAAGAACTGCCAGCCCTGGGGATTCCATATGTGTTTGGATACTGGCTTTTAAGAGGAAATTCAAATTGAGATTGAGGTTATTTTCAAAACTTAAATCTAAAAAAAAAAAAAGAAAATTTAGGGTAAACTATATTTATTGTCAAAAAGTTGTTACCAAAAAGGTACCAGATTATAGACACACAGTTCTTTAGGATTTACATCTAAGGTGTAACTGTAATATTTCTTAAATAGTGATTCTTACAAAAATGCATACTTGATTGAAATGATGTGTCTTCGTAGCAAATTAGGTAGTTAGGCACCAGGCATAGCCATGCAAACTAGGTGCAGTCCCATGAGGACAAAAAGAGCTCCACGGGCATTACACTCTTGACAACTCAGTCACAGCAGAAATTCTGGATTTCCTCTAAGAAAGTTTGTGTTTATTTACATTTAACATGGTGCATCATGAGATGTTGTTAGTTTTTAGTCTGCCCCACATAGCTAGCATGGTTTAATGGGAACACTTTTTGGCTTGTGTGATGTGAATTTGTCTTGTTTTCTGTGTGTGTGTGTGTGTGTGTATAAAAAGCTTAGCTCCCATTTCTAGTTTCTACTTTTCATCCACACTAATATCCTGTCTTTGAAATCAGGTATTTGTATTCCTCAAGGTGTTCAGCAACTGACTCCAAACATACAAGCACTTAAAGGCACTGGCTGACTTAGAAAGAAGGCAACTCATCATCTGATGTGTTGGTATGAGTGAAAAGGGACGAGGGCTTTGTATGAGTGGAAAATGACAGGTGACTGACAAAGAATCGGTGCTGAATGGGGAAAGCAAGCATGCACTGGCACAGCTGGGACACTGCAGGTTGGACGAAAGAACGTACAGTTGCAGAAGAGCACTTTATTAACATCCTCAACCTGCCCCCTGTTATCCAGTCTAGTGATTCTCTTGCTCATCATCAGATGCATGTTTGTTTCAGCAGACACATAGCAAAACCCTCAGCAAATCAGAGACCAAAACATCATTGTTTTTTTTAAAAAACCCAACAAACTTGTAGTGAGGAATTTCAGGAAGAAAGTAAAAGAATCCAATTACATGAATGCTCATGCCCTTAAAACAGATTCCAAAAGAATGAAATAAGCTGCACTGCTCATTTCATTGAAGCTTGGAAAGTCTTTACATTCCTCTTTTCATAGATTACACATTCTAACAATATAAGCCGTTAAGTTCTGCTTTTTTTTTTTCATTGACTGCTATAATATAATTGGAGTTGTGTCAACAGAAAGGAAATGTTGCTATGAATCTAGGATGCAGTAAAATTACATATAACACTGAAACAAATCATTTAAAATCATAAGTCTAAAAGAAAACTGATATCCTGTAATAATGCGGGTTCCTAAAAATAAAAATGCTTAATAGGAAAATAGGGTATATGAGAATAACAAAAAACCTAGAGTTACAGCCATCCTACTAGGAGTAGCAAAACTTAAAGATCAAGCCATTTGCTTCAATCAGCGATTTCCAAAGTGTGTTCCACACACTGATGTTCACGGCTGACCAAAATATAGGCACACCTCATTTTCCTGTGCTTTACTTTATGGTACTTTACAGATACTGAATTTTTATAAATTGAAGGTTTGCAGCAATCCTGGATCCCCAAGCCTATCAGTGCCATTTTTCCAATGGCACTTGTTCACTTGTGTCTCTGTGTCACATTTTGGGTAATTCTCACAATATTTCAAGTTTTAACATTATGATTTTATGTGTTATAGTGATCTGTGATCTTTGGAGTTAAAGGATTATGACTTGCTGAAGGCTCAGATTATGGTTAGCATTTTTTAGGAATAAAATTTTTTAATCAAGGTATATATATGTATTTTTAAACATAATGTCATTGCGCAATTAACAGACTACAATATAGTATAAACACAACTTTTAAATGCACTGGGAAACCAAAAGACTTATGTGATCCGCTTTATTGTGATACTGGCTTTATCGCAGCAGTCCGGAACTGATCCTGCAATTTCTCTGAGGTATGCCTATAGTTTATAGATAAATGGTTTTCTAACTTGGATCAAAAACAAAACAAAAAAACTTTGGCAGAATAAATGGTTGGACAAGGAAGACCTGGGGTCCAGAGACTTGATATTTCGTTCCCTTCCCCAACCTGTGGCAGCCCTGGAAAGGGCTCTCTCATAACCTTCAGTCTCCTGCAATACCTTTCCAAAACTACTGGTTAAAGAGAGCTTGTCAGAAAGCTTGGACATCCAAACAGTATTCGCTGATTGCGAAGCACTGGTTATTAACCAGCATTTACCAGTCATTGGAATTTATAGGCATTACTGCACATATATCAGATACCAAGCAGCACAGTTTGGCTCATTATTCAAAGACAACCAGATCCTTGGAACCTCCAAGGTTGAGAGCATGTACCTGTGACATAAATCATGAACTTGTTTAGTGTTAATCATCAAAACTATAAATATCTCTAATTGTGGACAATGGTTAGCTTGTTGTTACCTTGGGACTAGCTCTACCAATTCGATGGCTCCTTTTGGGAGGAAGTCTGTAGCTGAAGATTATACCTTTCCCAGAAGATCACTCTCTTCAGGTAAACCCAGTCTAGCCAAAATATTTACTTGTCTCTGATACTTCTGACAGTCCTAATGAGGCCGTGGGGCCGATTCTTCAGCTTAGTGCTGTATTCTTAGTAAGAAAGTGTGTTGCCTGGAGGCAATTTACACACACACAAGCAGGATCAGTCAGGATGTGTGTACCAGGGTTTCTTTATACCACCAACTGTTAACATTTGGGACTTGACACTTTTTTGCTGTAGGGAGCTATCGTAGGATATTTAGCAACACCCTTGGTCACTAGATGCCAGTATCGCTGAATCTCCAGTTGTGACAACCAAAAAACAATGTCTCCAAACATTGTCAAACGTCCCTCCCCTGAGGGGCTCAATCTTCCCTTCCCCAGTGGTGAACCACTGATTTATGCAGACCCATCAAAAGTCATGTTAATACAGGAGAAAAGCTCCTGTTAATACAGGAGTGCTCGCCTCCTCATGCGTGAGTAGAATTACAGAATGTCGGTACTGGAGAGGCGGGTACAAATTAAGAAACAACTCACTTCATGGCACAAACAAGGATACTGAGGCTCAGAGGAGTTACATGGTATCTCTGTCTATCAAAAACAACACTTTCAATATCATGTCTCAAAGCACGTGTCACACAGCGCCAGTTCCTTAAATCATTCCTCCAAAAATGGGTTCTTGTGGTCCAATAAGTTAAAGAAACTTCATTCTAATCTTCTTACAAGTAAAGAAAACCCTTGTAATTTTGTTTACACTATGATCTCTCGAAGACTTCTGACCCTGTATCTTCGTTCCGTGTTGAATCCCTACTAACAGGAAGCTGAGCCCACATGCCCGTAGGGTGTGTGTACACAAAGAAACACTCCCTGCACCCCACTGCCGTCACAGGGCTGTTTGTCTATCCACTGCACTTCCAAATTCCCTGTGAGGTGTGCTGACTATTCCAGTTTGCAGCAGGAGCATTTATCTGAGGGTAAAAAGCACTGTAAACAGAGTCTGGCTCACTGATTGGAATGACATTATTTCAAGCAATTCTTTCTGTGCTAGGCACCAAGGCAGTTCCAAAGGAAGGGTTTCTCTGCAGCCCTCTGACTATCACAAGCACCCTTCCACCTGGCTTCTGGGTTGTGTGACCCTTTTCCCGCACCTGACCAGTTTCCCACCACAGCAAGACCTGTGTTTTATTAACCTTTCTATCAGTCACCCTGTATAACACATTCAATAAATCCTTTTTGGTTGGTTGAGGAGGTAAGATCTTTCTTTTAAAAATGTATTCAATATAAGTAACCTTTTCAGAAACTGGTCTTTAAGGAAGAGGCCTGGGTTTAATAAGCACAGAAAGGTTCTCCTAGTGGAAACCGCGTTTACCTGGTCCCTGTAACTCTTTTATAGTTGTCCTTGGAGTACACAGCTAGGATGCTGACACCTGAGCCCATGTTCACCAGCAACATAGGGTACGGGTTATCCAGGCAGTACGGCTTTTTCTGACACAATTCGGGATTGGTGGGATTTTCAAAGTAGTAACATTCCGGCTTGCCGTTGAAGCCAATGGAGTCGACGTAAAGCAGGCCCTGAATCAGACAGTCCAGTTCGTCCAGTTTGTGGAGCTGCAGGTCAGCAATCTGAAAGAGAACAAGCCCGTGGGAGGGAGACTGCCACACCTCAGGGGATGTCCTGGGGGCTTTTCTTTGGTCTAAACGTATCATGAACGTGAAAGGCATGGAACCATTCTTCTAGCACCGCATTGGGAAATCTTGTTGAGACTCAGTCATTCCAGTGGAAAACCAGCCCTTAGCATGTGGGGTGGGTTAAATGCTTGCCCCTGAAAGATATGCCCATATCTTAGTTTTCAGAACCTGTGACTGTAACCTTATTTGGAAACAAGGTCTTTTCATATGTAATTAATTAAGGATCCTGAGATGAAGAGAGCATCCTGGGTTATCTGGATAGCCCTAAGTCCATGGACAATTTCCTGATAAGACACAGGGAAGACTGGATGGACGCAGGGGAGAAGGCCACATGAAGACAGAAGGCAGAGACTGGAGGGCTGCACGACAGGCCAGGAATGCCAGCAGCCACCGGATGCCAGAAGAGGCAAAACATGGGTTCTGCCCGAGAGTCTCTGAAGGAAGTATGGTTCTAGCAACACCCTGATTTCATCTTTCTGGCCTCCAGAACTGTGACTGAACACATTTCTGTGGCTTTAAGCCGCTAGAAGGGTGGTAATTTGTTATAGCAGCCACAGGAAACTAACCCAGCGTACCATGGGGTGAAGAGAGTGAGAATGTTCTGGAAGCAGAAAGACTTCTACACTTCCTTGAAAAGATACACAGTCTTGAGGGAGGCACGTGAGCCTGGGGGCTGGGGACAATCTCCTTTGAGCCCAAATAGCCCAGCTCTCCTTTTCCCAGGCACCAGGCTTTGGAGTTAGAGGGGCCTGACTTTGAATGCTAGCTCTAACACTTAGCTAATTGAGGGATGTGGGGCTAGTTCCTTAACTTCTCAAGCCTCAGTTTCCTCCTCTGTAAAATAGGGACGATACCCACAGCATAGTGTGAAGACTACATGATGATAATATATAAAATGCTGGGACTTCTCTGGTTGCCTAGTGGCTAACACTCTGCCCTCTCTGTGCAGGGGGGCCCAGGTTTGATCCCTGGTCAGGGAACTACATCCCAAATGCTGCAACTAAGAGTTCAAATGCCATAAATAAAGATCCCATGTTCTGCAACTAAGGCCCAGAGCAGCCAAATAAATATCTTAAAAAATAAAATAAAACAAAATGCTTACACATGGCTTGGCAAGTACAGAGGACTCGAAAAATAGTGACTCTTTTACTAATAGCTTAAGCAATGGCACCCCACTCCAGTACTCTTGCCTGGAAAATCCCATGGATGGAGGAGCCTGGTAGGCTGCAGTCCATGGGGTCGCTAAGAGTCGGACACAACTGAGCGACTTTCCTTTCACTTTTCACTTTCATGCATTG
>NW_011494669.1:1911463-1935755 GCF_000754665.1 Bison bison bison
CATCCTCAAAAGCTTATTAATGGTCCTCAAGAGTGATCTTACTGCTGGTCCCCCAAAAAACGAAAACAATCTAATATTCACCAACATGAAACTGAGTCAACAATGGAAGATAATTTATAGGGTCTAATTTAAATTTTAAAAAATCTCTTTAAGAAAATAATAACTAGTATTTATTGTTTACTATATGCCCAACCCTTATACTAGATCATTTAGTTCTCACAAAAATCCTATGAAGAGGTACCATTATCCTAATGCTGTTTGAGGCTCATAGACCTGAAGTAACTTCCCCTAAGTGACACAACTGGCAAATGCTTTGCAGTTCTTCTGTCTTCATTCATCATGAGTCCTTCTTCTGGGATCTGGAAACCACCTACATGAGCACTATACTTAGACATATTGCCCCCAAAGCGTCGTCTTCATTATGAAAGTTAATAGCTAGAAGGAAATTTTGGACTTTTTGTCATCTCACTGTCCCAGTCAACAAAATCTACTGAAGCTTTATCTGCAGAGCAGAGTTAGAATAGGTTACTGGCAAGACGGTGGACATTTTCTTGATATACAGGAAAAAGCATTCTAAATGACACATGATGATCAAGCAAATCTATCAAATGATCCTGAACATTTCATTTTCCACCAAGTGAAATTCTGGGTGAGATGCATACCATGTGTTCGGGGGTGACACTAGAGGTGTAAGACCATCTGGAGAGCTAAACGCTATAGTGATACACAGCGGGTATCACTATACCCGCTTCTCTTGATAAACCCTGTCTTCTCTTCCTCCTAGATTCCTCAGCTCTATCCATGTCTTCCACTGCACTCACAGCAAGGGTCACATTCTGGCTTGCTTTGTGGTTCACTGGGTGCCCCTGCACACCACGCTCAAAGGCCTGTCCATTATAATGGCTTAATAAACATTTCTTAAACAGAACAGGGAAAGCCGTCCCCTCTTAAATCACCCCACACTGAAAAGTAGTGATTTCATCAGCCAGTCTTGGGGTCATAGGTTAATCTGCTTAAAAATTAATCAGAGGTCCATCAACAATATTGAAACCCATGCCCAGAACTAACATCACAAACGTGAACAAAGTGTGTCCAGGAGACGTCCTGAAACTGCTCAGGAGAAAGAAAAACCTGTCAAGGCATATAAAGCATGCAACTTTGCTCTGAAAGGAAAGATCTCAACTTTTCCCTCAAAATCACTTTCAAATAATGTGCTAGCTGCAAACAGACATCTCTTCTATAGCATTTTACTGAGGGACGGGTATTTGTTTTTATTTTTTAATTGGAGTATAATTGCTTTACAGTGTTGTGTTGGTTTCTGCTGTACAACATGTGAATCAACTATATGTATACGTATATTCCCTTCCCCTTCAGCCTCCTTCCTCCACCCATCCCGCCCCTCTAGGTGAGCACAGAGCACTGAGCTGAGCTCCCCGGGCTGCGAAGCTGCCTCCCACTAGCTGGCTACTCTACATGTGGGTGTATTTATGTCAGTGCTACTCTCCCAATTGGTCCCACCCTCTCCTTCCTCTCCACAAGTCCATTCTCTACGTCCTCTTCTCTATTCCTGCCCTGCAAATAGGTTCATCAGTACGATGGATATTTCTGAAGCCTGAGGTCATGCACCCCACACTGAGAAACAGAAATATTAGTCACTTTCATTGAGACCTATGGAGACCTCCCTCGAAGGTCTTTCTCATCCGGGAAATAGGACAGGCTCCCAAGTGTAAGCCATGAGTCAAATCATTACTTGGACAGCATGTTCAGATCCCAGCTACAGAGAAACGCTCTTTCTTGGGACTTAGTTTTCTTTATACTGGGGGTAAAGAAAAACAAATGCTGCAGGAGCCAGTAAAGGAGTAAAGTCCCTTGACTAAACGTTCAAGTAACAGAAGGATGGGGATCGTGGCACACAAGGCAATCCACATGTGTTTAAAATTCACTGCAGCCCACGTGATAGTGGGGGCTCACTGTTGCCAAATGATCAGATTTCTCAAGAGTCAGAAATCTAGATTTTTACGTGAAACTTCCAATTTTTAAATGCTGGCAGCTAGTTTAAATTAAATATCTATATAGAAGGGCACCATAACAGCTGTGGGCTACATCTGACTTCCCACTAATAGGCAGTAAATTCCTATGAATTTTATATGTATTCTTAATGGTGATCTCTATAATGGGTCTTAGATGATGGTAGATCTGAAATATCAGATGCAGTGACTATGCAGATGAAGCTTCAGTTAATGTGAACATAACCTTGTCACCAAGGTGTATTGGTAAATGTTTAACAATTACCTCTCTAGGAGCAAAAGCCCTGGTTTACAGCTTTTACCAATTTCAGTTGTATCATCACTCCCACCACGGCCAGCTTCAAGCTGCCAGCACAATGTCACTAAGCACCAACTTGGGAAGACACAGTGGGTTCTCATGAGCCAACAGGAGCTGACTCCAGTGCACCACTGAGTGTAACTCTCCTTAGCACTTTCAGAAGATATGATTTGCAGGACTTCCCTGGCAGTCCAATGGTTAAACCCTTCACTTCCACTGCAGTGGGCACCAGGCTCAATCCCTGATGGGGAACTATGATCCCACATGCTACACAGTGCAGCCAAAAAGAAAAGACAGTATGAGTTCTGCCTGTTCTTAAATCATTAAGTTTAAACTATTCCCCAAACTTAAAAACAAGAAATCAAAATTAGCCCTAAAACTCAAACTCTGTAAATAATGGGGATAGAGGAAGAAATAAAGTAAAAAAAAACACACACACACAAAAAAACCCCCACTTTTTTTCAAATTATTACTATGATAAACTAATTCTGTTTTGCCCATTCCCAAAGTCACCCAAGCAAGCATGGGTGCAGTGGGGATTCTCAAATTTTAGGCACCATCAGAACACCTGGAGGCTTTGTTAAATCAGATTGCTGGGCCCCGACTCCCAGAGTTTCTGATTGCCTGTCTAACAATATCCCAAGTGATCCAGATGCTGCTGGTCCTGCGACCACACAGACTTTGGAGCTGAAGAGCTGGTATGAATGTATGATCACAGAGTGACAACAGGCCTTCAATAAAATCACATACTGTCCCCAGTACCGGCTGCTCTAGTTAACTTTCAGGGCTCTTTTCAAGAACCGGATGAGATGGCTGTGTGAATGCCTTGGAAACATGAGCTACACATGAGTTATACAATTTATACAAGAGGTGAAATAATTCAATCTTCTTAAGCTGAAATACATTTGGAAACCCACTTCCAAACTGAAGGCTCTAATTTCTCAAAGGAATTCAGTGATTCCCTGTATGCTGAAATTAGAAAAAAAATATGGATTATAAACACAAGACATGTTGAGGATACAATTGGAAGAGGTTCTCCTTATGTGCTTCCCTCTGTCAAAAATAACTAACTAGCAAAAATTATTATATATAAGATAGGCTAAACAAGAAGGCCCTACTGTATAACACAGGGAACTGTTGTCAGTATCCTAAACATAATGGAAAAGAATATGAAAAAGAAGGTGTATATGTGTATCAATACAGAGAATCTTTCTGCTGTACAGCAGAAATTAACACACAATTGCAAATCAACTAGTGAAAGTTGCTCAGTCATGTCTGACTCTTTGCGACCCCATGGACTATATACAGTCCATGGAATTCTCCAGGCCAGAATACTGGAGTGGATAGCCTTTCCCTTCTCCAGGGGATCTTCCCAACCCAGGGATCGAACCAGGGTCTCCTGTATTGCAGATGGATTCAATTAGATTCAACTAGGAAATCAACTAGACTTCAATACAATAAACTTTCAAAGTAACTAAATAAATAGCTGAATGAATAAATAAATAAATGCATTCATACATACATATGTATGTTCATAAATATGAAAAAAACCATCCCAGGAGGTTTCATGCCTGCTCTCTATGGGAGTATGCCATTGACCTACCCCATTATATCACTCTCCTGCCCTTGAGAAATGAGTCACTAAATTGTTTGTATGATACACATTTGTATGATACCCCACACTGTCCAAGGTGCTTTTGCTGACATTGGTTCTATAAGTCATACTGGAAATGGTAGAAAAGGTTATCTTACTAAGCTCAAGAACAATCTGCATATAAAATGGTTGACTCTGAACTATAGATTACACTAGGGGCTCTTTGCTCCTTACACAGGAGAGCTGAGAGAGACCAGAAAGAGAGTTGAATTTCAAATATGTTTTGTGAGTGAGAAAAATAACAAAACCTGAGTAGGCAAACAGAAGGCAGCCCATATATTGATACTTTCTTTTATAGATGGCTAGACTGTTAGGCAAGTACTCCAGACTTGCTGCCTGCACCAATCTGTTTATTAGGCTCCAGCAGCCTGAAGGAACAGTTCAGTTCAGTTCAGTTGCTCAGTCGTGTCCAACTCTTTGTGACCCCATGAATCGCAGCATGCCAGACCTCCTGTCCATCACCAACTCCCGGTGTCCACACAAACCCATGTCCATCAAGTTGACGATGCCATCCAACCACTTCATCCTGTGTTGTCCCCTTCTCCTCCTGCCCTCAATCTTTCCCAGCATCAGGGTCTTTTCAAATGAGTCAGCTCTTCACATCAGGTGGCCAAAGTGTTGGAGTTTCAGCTTCAACATCAGTCCTTCCAATGAACACCCAGGACTGATCTCCTTCAGGATGGACTGGTTGGATCTCCTTGCAGTCCAAGGGACTCTCAAGAGTCTTCTCCAACACCACAGGTCAAAAGCATCAATTCTTCAGTGCTCAGCCTTCTTTATAGTCCAACTCTCACATCCATACATGACTACTGGAAAAACCATAGCCTTGACTAGATGGACCTTTATTGGCAAAGAAATGTCTCTGCTTTTTAATATGCTGTCTAGCTTGGTCATAACTTTTCTTCCAAGGAGCAAGCATCTTTTAATTTCATGGCTGCAATCACCATCTGCAGTGATTTTGGAGCCCAAAAAAATAAAATCTCACTGTTTCCATTGTTTCCCCATCTATTTGCCATGAAGTGATGGGACCAGATGCCATCATCTTAGTTTTCTGAATGTTGAGCTTTAAGCCAACTTTTTCACTCTCCTCTTTCACGTTCATCAAGAGGCTCTTTAGTTCTTCTTCACTTTCTGCCATAAGGGTGGTGTCATCTGCGTATCTGAGGTTACTGATATTTCTCCTGGACAGAGGCTTCTTTTTTTTGGTTAAATAAGACATGACTTTTCTCAAGTCAGATCCTTGAGAAACACACTTGCTCATGACCAACAAAAATTGAGTAACTTTCTCCTGGGGCATTACCCCAGAGGAGGGATAGAGCCTTTGATAGAGGTTGCTTAAATGCTGTAGGTCACCTTGGTTCACTTCAGGCTCCCTAGAAGAGATGGACACAGGCAACCTTGGGGACCTGGGGAGCTCACAGCACTAGCAGTGGGTCAGCATCTGCTGAATCAGAATTGAGCTAACACTCAGCTCTCACCTAAGGGGGCACTAGGAATGCCTCTTTATGGCTCTTTAGCTTTAGTTTCCTTATCCTTGTAGCCACCTTCTGCTGCCTTCTGAAGATGATGAAACTGAGTCCCACAGGAGGGACATGATTTATCCAAAGGCACCCAGATAGTTAAATGCAGAAACATAATCAGAATTCAGGATCAGTGCTTTTTCATTTATGAATTTGCACTTAATGTTCATGCTCCTAGATCTCAACCTTCTCAGTTTCAAAACTCTTCAATTATTGGGCCCCAAAGAGGAGAGTGAAAAAGTTGGCTTAAAGGTCAACATTCAGAAAACTAAGATCATGGTATCCGGTCCCATCACTTAATGGCAAATAGATGGGGAAACAGTGGAAACAGTGGGTGACTTTATTTTTTGGGGCTCCAAAATCACTACAGATGGTGACTGCAGCCATGAAATTAAAAGACATTTACTCCTTGGAAGAAAAGTTATGACCAAGCTAGACAGCATATTAAAAAGTGGGACATTACTTTGCCAACAAAGGTCCGTTTTGTCAAGGCTATGGTTTTTCCAGTAGTCATGTATGGATGAGAATTGGACTATAAAGAAGGCTGAGCACCAAAGAATTGATGCTTTTGAACTGTGGTGTTGGAGAAGACTCTTGAGAGTCCCTTGGACTGCAAGGAGATCCAACCAGTCCATCCTAAAGGAATCAGTCCTGAGTATTCATTGGAAGGACTGATGTTGAAGCTGAAACTCCAACACTTTGGCCACCTGATGTGAAGAGCTGACTCATCTGAAAAGACCCTGATGCTGGGAGGGATTGGGGGTAGGAGGAGACAGGGATAACGACAGAGGGTGAGATGGTTGGATGGCATTACCGAGTCAATGGACATGAGTTTGGGTAAACTCCAGGAGTTGGTGATGGATTGGGAGGCCTGGTGTGCTGCAGTACATGGGGTCACAAAGAGTCAGACACAACTGAGCAACTGAACTGAATTGAACTTGGTGGAGAAAAGATTCCATGGATCATTTAAGTAAGTGGCAGCATCAAATTCTACTGCTGGGTAGGGAACACGGACACAAAAGGAAAAGTGAACACCTGAATATAATCAATCTGATTGAAGGGAACGTTCCAGGGCTCTATTGCTAGCTCTTGCAGAAACTACTTATCAATGAGATAAATGATGCTCCTTTTGATTGTGCAAATCAATTTGCATTAGAGCTTTATTAAATACAATGAATAAGGCATTGATTTACTAATTTATTCATTAATGATAAAGTTTCTGGCAAGACTAATCCCAGAATCTTTCAACCTTCCTTCTTTTATGTTCAAACACTTCTGTTCATTTAAATTTCTCTATTATTTTTCTTTCTTCTCATTTTATTCCCTGTGAGATGAACCTAGACATTAAAGAGATTATCTTGATTATAGAAATGGGGAAATTGGAACACACAGGTGTTAGAGATTGCTTAATAAAGAGGAAGTTAGGACTCTATGCCACTCATCCATATCTTCCATTTAGCCAACTCTGTCAAATCTAAATAAGCAACACAGAGGCAGAATATCCTGCTGGTCAGGATAAGGTATTATTTACTTATTTGGCTGCACCATGTGGCGTATGGGATCCTAATTCCCTGTCCAGGGATTGAACCCACACCCTCTGGACTAGAATCACAGAGTCTCAACCACTGGACTGCCAAGGATGCCCTCAGGATAAGTTACTATTCTTATTATGTAGAACCATACTGCCTAAATCTTGTTTATTTATAAAGGAATTTACCTGTAAGTAATATCAAAGATTTCATTTTTGTTTGTGAGCAAAACTTCTAAAGGACATTCATAAAACAGAAAAGACACAGAGCAAATGGGCAGAAAGAAGTACTCATTTTTAGTAAGATGTATAAAAAGTCTTTCCTGCAGGCCTCGGTCTATATATCTATGAAACTGGCACAATAATTATGTTTTTCACAAGACTCAAGAGTCTGGAAAACTAAAATAGTTCAGAAGGTGATTTACATCACCTTGTCTTTAGCACATTGTGCAGACATAATTGAAACAAAACTGAAGAGGGCAGCTAATATTTACTGGGCATTGTAAGTGCCAGGTACATATTATAGCCGCCAGCCCTATGAAGTAGGAACTATTTTTATTCTCATATAGATGAGGAAACTGAAGCAGTGAGAGGTGAGGTAAACGTGTCCAAAGTTGCCAAGCCTAGTAGCCTAGTTCTTCTATTGGAGACGCCATGCTTATGGGCATAGGAAAGGCTTCCTTTGTTTCTCTAAGAGGTGGTTTTGTGGTTTGCACAGGGCTAAAGCGGAAGACCCTGATACTGGGAGGGATTGGGGCAGGAGGAGAAGGGGACGACAGAGGATGAGATGGCTGGATGGCATCACCGACTTGATGGACATGGGTTTGGGTAAACTCTGGGAGTTGGTGATGGACAGGGGGGCCTGGCGTGCTGCGATTCATGGGGTCGCAGAGTCGGACACGACTGAGTGACTGAACTGAACTGAACGCGGACATACCGTTCTGAAATCCTCTTCGAACTTGAAAGCCCCGCCTCCCGTGGCACAGAGCGTGGTGTGCAGGCTGGAGAAGTTCTTCTCGCTGCCCATCTGGATGAACTTGTGCATTGCACAGCTGGGGAAGCGGATGAAGTGCAGGTTCCCCTTCCGCCCACACATGGTCAAGTTTTTCAGTTCCAGGTGGACGTCTCGGATCCCGGTTTTCCCATAAGCCGTGTTAGAAGTCAAATACTTCCTGATGCTCTTTAGGTTCTCCACCTCCTCCTGCTCTTCTTCAGCTGTAATATCCTTCGGCTCAAAGTAGACCAATTTAACCAGCGTCCCACCGATATCCATGCCGAACCACGGGAACGCTAGGGGACAGAAAGAGTGACCGTGAATTCTGTACATTCAAGAAACAGTCAATAATGAAACGCAGTGGTGTCGCAGATGTATGTGCATTTACCATTAAATTTACCAGAATTCTACTCTAGGTGCCTAAAAGAAGAGACAGGCGAGGTGAAATACCCTCTTTAAAATGGTGCCCGTGATTCTGCTTCCATCCCACTCAAGAGTTGGACTCAGAATTGACTATGAGATAAGAATAGGATTCTCTAAGGCAGTCAATGGCCGCTTGCTTCTCAGGGCTCCAGAATGTCACCAAATGGAGTGCAATTTCAATACTTAGAGATACATATTTTGCATACACTCTGGCTCCCAAAAGCTATTTTATCAGAATTTCAGGGAAAGAAACAATGATCTGACACCAGAGGAAATGCTGCTATGCTATCTGTATGTACCAAGAGATGGTATGTTGACCCCTAAGCCTCATGCTCTCTTCCCAGAGCACTCTTGGATGATAATTATCACAGTACACAATTTTTGCCTTCACGAGCTGACTTTTATACAATGTGACTCCACTGCTTCACTCAACAGAATAAACAGGAAGGAGAAAGGAGAGACAGTGGGTTATAAGAGCTGAGGGGCAGACATGATGATTCCAATGGCAACAGGCCTCTCAAAAGAACAGATCGAATTACAACTCATTCCTTTCTTTTCTAAGGAAGAGATTCTCTCTCCATCTCCAGGTGCCCACCCAGAAGTCCTCACCTCAGCCCTGTGTCTCCTCCCCCATCGATTCTGATTTAATTCTTGGGGAGGACCTAGGCATGAGTGTTTTTTTAAGTTCCCCAGATGTTCCAGTTTGCAGGCTTGCAAACTGCTGAACTACAAGAACCATGACCACTGATGGTCAAGCCTACAAATACCAGGTATACAACACAGAGGCATGTTTTGTGTAATATTTTAATACATAAATATATGTTTATATTTAATAAAATGCTGGAGAGGCTTACCTATGACAAAATGAATTTCCATAGTAATTATTTTTATTGTTATTGTGAGGAAAGGGCTGAGCTCCCTGAACAGGCTGAGTTTATTTAGAGGCAACCTGGAAAATTAATACTGGACTGTTGAATGCTTTGTAGTAAGCATGGGGCAAACTCAAATGGGAATCTGAAATTTGGAGATCCCTTTTCATCTTCCTCAGTAGACTGTATGGGCTAAATCTGAATCTTACAGTAAAAGTGAGTTTACATTCTAAATCAACTATACTGAGATCTTGGAGAAGGCAACGGCACCCCACTCCAGTACTCTTGCCTGGAAAATCCCATGGACGGAGGAGCCTGGTAGGCTGAAGTCCACGGGGTCGCACAGAGTCAGACACGACTGAGCGACTTCACTTTCACGCATTGGAGAAGGAAATGGCAACCCACTCCAGTGTTCTTGCCTGGAGAATCCCAGGGATGGGGGAGCCTGGTGGGTTGCCGTCTATGGGGTCGCACAGAGTTGGACACGACTGAGCGACTTCACTTTCACGCATTGGAGAAGGAAATGACAACCCACTCCAGTGTTCTTGCCTGGAGAATCCCAGGGATGGGGGAGCCTGGTGGGTTGCCGTCTATGGGGTCGCACAGAGTTGGACACGACTGAAGCGACTTAGCAGCAGCAGCATACTCAGATCTAAACTAAAAACACCAAAACTGAGTTTAAAGACTCAAGAAGTTAAAGTGGCTTCTTTCAAAAAGCTTATTTTATTCAGCCCTAGACAACAGCCACTTGAGCCCTGGTCAAATTGTGCACATTATGCCTAGAGATTACACGGCCAGCAACAGAACTAGGACTTAGAGGAAGTCTTCTTTCTAGGCAGCCCCACTATTTAGCCCTCTCCATCGGTACACTGGGAAGGGAGGAGGAAGGAGTACATAGGAGGAAGCCATTCCTGCCTAGAATCTTCTCTCCTGTGCTTGCCTGTTGTCATTTGAGTTCTGATCCAAGCCAGCTCCTCCACACTTGGTAAGCAGTAACTCGAATGGTAAATCCCAAACTCCCTAGAAGATTGAGAACAGCAGGGACTTCCCTGGTTGGTTCAGTGGCTAAGACTGTGCTCCCAATGCAGGGGGCCCGGGTTCAATCCCAGTTCGGGGAACTAGATCCCATATGCTGCAACTAAGAGTTCTCATATGCCATAACTAAAGATCCTGTGTGCCTCAGTGAAGGTCAAAGATCCCTCATGCCACAACTAAGACCTGGTGCAGCTATATAAATATATTTTTTTTTCTCAAAAACATATTAAGAGAAGCAAATTCCGGTAACAAGACTGTTAACAAATGTCCTCTTATCTTTGCAGAAGTTTGCAAAGCAAATCCCACACAGCTCAGTATAGACTGGGAAGCTTGCCTATCCTAGCAGGAGAGAGCAGAAACCTGGGAACCATTCATCCCTAGCTCACAGATGATGTTCTTGGTCCATTCTTGAAAAATCACTGTCAGCACGGCCCACAGTGTGCATGCGTGAGTGCTCAGTCACTTCAGTTGTGTCCAACTCTTTGTGATCCCAGGGACTGCAGCCCACCAGGCTCCTCTGTCCATGGGATTCTCCAGGCAAGAATACTGGAGTGGGTTGCCATTCCCTCCTCCAGGAGACCTTCCCGACCCAGGAATTGAACCCATGTCTCTTACATCTACCTGCACTGGCACAAGGGTTCTTTACCACTAGCGCCACCTGGGAAGCCCAATCCACAGTGTAATAGGTGGAGTCCCAGTTCAGGATTCTGAACAACTGCTTCTCAGAAGCAGCAGCCAGTAACTAGCTCACACTAACTTCCTTCACCTCTCTGGATCACAATTTCCTTATCTGCGAAAGGAGTGGACTGTGTAAGAATGGCCTCTAGCCCCCTCCCTCCCATAAACTTCCCAAGGATTTTTTTTTTTTTTAAGAAACACATATACAAAAATCACAACCAGCCACAATCAAATAGGCCAACCAGAGCCCTAGTTTTAAACCCCACTGAAATATACTGTAGTATGTCAACACTGTCCAGTTATGCAATCGAGGTTGCAGGTATAATCCATTCTTGTCCACGTAGGAAAGACACCTACTACTGAATAGGATGGGAGAAGTGTATTCTGGAACACTGCTAAGGATAACCATTTTTGACAGACTCTGCCAACATCTATTAAAAGCACACATACATTTTAAAATGCAGTTAATTCCTCTCTTGGACCATATTTTTTAAAGGACTAGTATTTGAGGATGGGTATAAAGAAGTTTACTGCACCCCTTCTTGTTGACTAGTCACCAAGTCATGTCCGGCTCTTTCGCAACCCCATGGGCTGAACCTAGCAAGGCTCCTCTGTCCATGGGATTCTGCAGGCAAGAATACTGGAGTGGATTGCCATTTCCTTCTGCAGGAGATCTTGCTGACCTGGAGATCAAACCCATGTCTCCTGCACTGCAGGCAGATTCTTTAACACTGAGCTACCTGGGAAGCCCACTGCATCCCTTACAGTGGCCAAATGTAAGAAAAACAAAAAAGCAAGATCAAAACAAATTGGAAGCAACATACATGCCCTTTAACAGAGAAACTTCAATAAAGCATGACTTTCCAAACCATGGGATATTAGGCAGACATTAGAAAGAATGAATGAGATCTATACTAGAGATACCCCCAATCTTCTACAGATGAGAAAAACAAGAGATACCTAGCAGTGTAAATAACTTATTAACTCCATCTGGTTTGGAAAAAAAAAAAAGAAGGGAGAAAGGAAAAGAGGAAGGAGGAACGAAGGACAGTGGGCAGGCAGGTGGAAGGCAGACCCCAAGTGTTTATGATTATATGAGCCCACAGGAAGGTAGAGAAGGCCACCCCTTCGGGTTGTTTATATTGTCGGAGGATGGTGGGATAAGTAGATTGTATAGGTAGAGGCTAGAAGTCAGAGAAAAGCATGAGAAAATTCTATACTTAGAAATTTCAGTATGTGAAGAAGTAAAATAAGAATTCAGTGATAATGGAAAATAAGACATCTTAGTGCAGAATGGACAGAACAAGTTGTATGTAACCCAGAAAAGCCCCTGTGGCCTGTATATGGTTGGCTGTTGTTAATTTAAGTACAGGCAACTGAAAAGAGGTCTCCCTTTTTAAAATGTGTCTAGGGACAGCTAAGCATTTTATAAATTATTTATAATTCCAGTTTCTTCTTCCTGCGTCACCTCCTCCATTTCAAAGCTTTTGTTAGCAGCTCAGCAAAACAGTGGGGGAAAGTGTTGAGTTTTGAAAATTCAGTTAAATGGCATATGAGCAGTTTGGGTTAAGGTAAAAGGGAATAAGGATTGGAAAACTATAGTTTAAATGGCAATATAAATTGCTTTCACTTACTGTATTCATTTCTTACCTTCATAAAAAATTAAATGCCCTTCTATTTACATTTTAATGCTTTTATAGGACACTATCATATTTTAAATGTTCAGTTTTATTTATCTTCCTGATATCAAGGGCTACCTAAACGATAGTTCCCATATACAAGCTGTGGTTGGAGACAGAAGAGAAAGGGAAAAAAGAAATCCAAATGCAGCCACCATCCATGACTCGTGTTTTCTTTAATCCAGGGTATGCAGATGTTTTGATAAATTTAGCTGAACCACTGATAAGAATCTCTTCTGTGTTTGCCAGAAGTGATGCTCCTTCTAGATACAGAATATCTGCACTCACTCTTTACTCTTCCCTTTTAAACCCAGATGCTTTTTTTTTTTTAGTTCAGAAGCCTCTAGATCAAGAGGACCCACATCTAGAGTTGATGTTGAAATAACTTTGTTTCACCTCCTAATTTAGTGCCAACTGTGCATCACCTAGGCTCTTTGACTGGGTGGGACTGTGGGGTTCTCTCCTTTGGGGAGGAGATGAGTATTTCACATGGAGGAAGGAGAGTGAGCCAAATACCTGGGAACCAGAAGCACACCTTGTGGTGGTCACTGGTGCTGCTGGCCCCTTCCCTCCTGGACTGAGTTTCTTTCCCCACTCTTTGTTAATAGATTGTCAAGCAAACTAATAAACAGGTGGGAAAGAAGTTTGAGGATTGTGTAATCAACAGAAAAGAGACTTTTCAAGTACTTTGGAAGATATTTTTATACTATGTGAGTACCGATTATGCTCAAGTTGCCTAGGGACTTCTGCAAGTTAAAAACACCACCAATAACAACTTTAATTTAGATCCAAGTATGTAATACAAACTGTATTTCTTTACAAATTTCCTCAGTGCTAGCCACCCCCTCACTGTGTCTCAATTTCACTGACAGCATAATGAAATTCTCTGCTAATGTATTCACAGAAGCACTGAACTTTAAGAGGTGGAAGGGATCTTTGGTCAAATTCAACACTTTGTTTACAGATAACAAAATCGAGGTTTGGAAAGCTCAAGGGATTACCCAAGGTTGATCACAGTAGGTAACAGAAACTATTTTCAGTTTCATGAGCCCACATATTCCCCATTTCGCTAGGCTGGTCTGAGTTGAGTTGTCAGTCACAGACAGAATGATTGTAGGCAGGTTTTTCTCTTGAGCCATTTACTAACCTGTAAGATGAAGTAGACTAACTAACTAAGGTTCTGTTAAATTCTTACATTTCATCATCCCAATTACACATATACAAAGTCCTCCAAAAGCATAGCTTTAACAGCATAAAATATAAGAGCTGAAAACCTAAGAACTATTTAAGGACCTTGAAGAAAATGGTAAATGTAAAATTTAATAAAAGGGTTTCCATAACATTGTGAAGAAACCCGTAATTATTGTACACAGAGCAGTCTGCTAAACATTAAATACTCTACGCAAAGAAACTTGAGTGATGGTTTCTTTTAAATTAATGCATACCAGATTTCTTGAAATTTTAGTCACACTGCAACCCACTCCAGTATTCTTGCCTAGAGAATCCCCATGGACAGAGGAACCTGGCAAGCTACAGTCCATGGGGTTGCAAAGAGTCGGACATGACTGAGCGGCTAAGCACAGCACAGCACAGCACAAAGGTATCAGAACACAAGCACTTCCAGAGTAGGAATGGGAATATAAATGGTTGGAATCCTTCCTCTGGGCTATTTGGAAATATATACTAAAAAGCACCACATTCCTACGCCCTTTGATACACTGGTTCCGCTTTACCCTATAGAAATAGTTATGCATGCATTCAAAAATTTATCTTAAAAATCATTGTTTTACTACTACTACTGAGGAAATGAATTTCATGTCCAAAAATAAAAGGTTGGTTATAGACAATTATCCATTAATACAAAGGAACAATATATCACCATCAAAATAATTTTGTAAGATAGCAATTAATGCGGAGAAGGCAATGGCACCCCACTCCAGTACTCCTGCCTGGAAAATCCCATGGATGGAGGAGCCTGGAAGGCTGAAGTCCACGGGGTCGCACAGAGTCAGACACGACTGAGCGACTTCACTTTCACGCATTGGAGAAGGAAACGGCAACCCACTCCAGTGTTCTTGCCTGGAGAATCCCAGGGACGGGGGAGCCTGGTGCGCTGCAATCCATGGGGTCGCACAGAGTCGGACACGACTAAAGTGACTTAGCAGTAGCAGCAGCAGCAATTAATGACATGAGGAGAATGTTCATTATATATTATTATATATTATTAGGTAAAAAGTGCGGGTGGTTAGTGGTACATTTTGTATGATTACAGTTTTGTGTAAAAATTAAACAGTTACTTGTTCCCAGAAAACAAGACTAGAAACTTCAGGCCAAAATGTTAACAGGCATTATGGATAGTGTGTGCTAAGTCACTTCAGTCCTTTCCAACTCTGCAACCCTATGGACCACAGCCCACCAGGCTCCTCTGTCTGAATACTGGAGTGGGTTGCTGTGCCCTGCTCCAGGGGATCTTCCTGACCCAGGGATCGAATCCACATCTCTCATGCCTACCTGCATTGGCAGGCAGGTTCTTTACCACTAGCACCATGTGGGAAGCCCATTAGAGTGGGCTTATGGTTTTTTTCTTCTGGCTTTGCTGATAGGATGTTTTTCAATTTTTACAATCAATATGTTTAATCTTCATAAGCAGAGTTATTTTATAATTCTCAATCAAAAACTTCTCTGTAATGATGCAAAAGCTAAAAAAAAAGTTTTAATTTCACTTCAATGAACAGAGAGCAGGTCTGTGGTCTTGCTCATGAAAAAGTGTGCCTTCATTTCCTCATCTCAACAATTTGGGTTACTCATCTCAACAATTGCTTTCTCAAGCAATATTCTGCTCATGTCAAGCCTGTTACCAAAATCTAAGATAGCACTATAAAGAGCGTGTGATATATATATACACACACAATGGAATACTACTCAGTCAAAATAAAAGAATTAAATGTTGCTATTTGCCACAACATGGATGGACTTGGAAGGTATTCTGCTTAGTGAAATAACTAAACCAGAGAAAGACAAATACTGTATGCTATCCCTTATATAGGGAATCTAAAAAATAAAACAAACTAGTAAATATAACCAAAAAGAAACAGACTCACAGATATAGAGCACAAACTAGTGGTTACCAGTGGGGAGAGAGGGGCAAGAAAGGGGTAGGAGAGTAGAGGTACAAACCATTAGGTACAGTAAGTTGCAAGGACATACTGTACAACACAGGGAATATAACCAATATTTTGTAATAACTATAAAAAGGAATGATGCTAAAGCTGAAACTCCAGTACTTTGGCCGCCTCACGCGAAGAGTTGACTCATTGGAAAAGACGCTGATGCTGGGAGGGATTGGGGGCAGGAGGAGAAGGGGACGACAGAGGATGAGATGGCTGGATGGCATCACCAACTCGATGGACGTGAGTTTGAGTGAACTCTGGGAGTTGGTGATGGACAGGGAGGCCTGGCGTGCTGCGATTCATGGGGTCGCAAAGAGTCAGACACGACTGATCGACAGATCTGATCTGATAAATGGCCTATAACCTTTAAAATTTGTGAATCACTATATTGTACACCTTTAACTTACATAATATTGTACAGCAACTATATTTCAATTTAAAAGGTTGGGGAAAAAAAAAAAAAAGAGGGACTTCCTTGGGTGTCCAGTGGCTAAGACTTCACATTCCAACACAGGGTGTGCAGGTTCCTTCCCTGGTTGGGGAGCTAAAATCCCACGTAACTTGCAGTCAAAAAACCAAAACATAAACAACAGCAGCAATAGTGTAACAAAATCAATAAAGACTTTAAAAATGGTCCACATTAAAAAAAAAAAAAATTTAAAAAAAGAAAAGGAATGACAGGGGAAGCCTGACACTCAAGAGCAGAGTTGTTTAGCTAGTTAGATGCTTGACATCACCAGGGCTCTTTCAGGCAGGAAGGGACCTGATTTCCCTCACTGTTGGCAAGGCACACCCTTGACAGCCTGAATGTTAAACCTGGAATTCAGAACACACTGAAGAAAGCACGGGGATGTTTGTGGGAATGGATCACCATGGCAAAGGGCCCACGTCGCTGTGTGATAATAGCCCTTCTTCTACTGACAAGCCTCAGATGCCCATCAATTTTCTCCCTCTCCCAGACAGGTGGGAAAGAACCAAAAGGCCGATCATATTCTCATATGCAAAAGGGGAACAGGATAGTGAGAACAGTCCTTTCAGAGAATAATCCTTTCAGAACTCCCAAGGCAAGTAGAAGTATTACCACAAGTCACCAGAACTAACTTCTGGATTTCACCACCTCTGCCATACAGGCTCCAGTTAACTGTTAGGCACCACAGGTTCCATGCCTACCATATTTTAAACAATCACAAAAAAATCAGAAGAAAATATGAATTTTCATGTCAAAGGAAATGCTGTCATACATAACAACACATCCAACTTTACAGCAACAGTCGTAAAAGGCCTTTTTTTTTTTAAATGGAGCAAGAGGCCCACAAAGTCAAGAGTGCCTGAGATCCATGAGAGTGAGACTCTGTTTATATTCTGCTCTGTGCCAACCCCAGGTTAGAAGTGACGTGAAACCCAATCAGGGTCTACTTTGCATGTGCAATTTGAACGGCAGCTCTGTGATTTTCTTACAACTGTATTTCCCGAAAGCAACTCCCATTTTAGTATTTTATGCAACTAAATTTTAAAGTCAAATGTTTCAATTATCTTTAGTTTTAAAAACTGATTGTGTAGGGACTTTCCTAGTGGTTCAGTGGCTGGGACTCTCCTCTCCCACAGCAGGGGGCTTGGATTCGATCCCTGGTTGGGGAGCTAGACTAAATATCTTGCATGCGAAGATCAAAGATGCAGGGGGCTGCAACTATGATCTGGTGCAGCCAGATAAATAAATAAAGAAAAATAAATATTAAAAAAAACCCAAACAACAACAACAAAAACCTTGACTGCCATCAACAACATTTCTCAAATTTGCCTCATCATAAAAAACATCCAAGGCACTTGTTAAAAATACAGACTCCTAGGCCTTTGCCTGGAGAGCCCAGAGCAGGGGGACTAGAGACAATGTTTTCAAGGAGGAGCCCCTGGAATTCTCATGGGTCAAGTTCAAAACCAGAGTTCTAGCTGAACTAATGCTCTTGAATGCTCATAAGTACTGGACCACAATTTGAAAGTGAGAGTCAGAGTCTGAATGAGCTGTCTTTGCTCATAACTGCCAGGGAGCTCAGGCTGCCAACTGAGGCCAATGCATGGTAATGACCCGGCTGACGTCCCCATTCCCAGAGGGCCTTGGAAACATCTTATCGATTGCTAATGAAATTATTTCTGGACAATTTATAACACCAGTGCCGCGGGTGATTTTCACATTTTAAAGATAGCTTCTCAAGTTTCCAGTTATCATTCAACCAGGACTGAACCCAACCGACATGGGTCTAGAAATGTTACACATATAATTAAATTTCATCATGTGCTCCTCTCTCCCAATGACTTCCATTTTAAAGGTAACCAGCCATTCTTCCATAAAGAAGTAAGCTCTGGCGACAGCACTCATGTATTTAGGTCAGGCAGGCAGATATTCTCTGATTTGCAACCCACGGCACAGACAACCCCATGAAATCAGAACAAACAGGTATACTGACATGAAAGTCATGTCTCTCTCTCTTTTTGTTTAAGTTAAGATTTGGGAGGGGAAAAAAAGGCCTTGCAGGGCCCCACTGTGGTGGCACCAGTAAGTGTATTCTTAGCCTGGATCTGGGCCAGGAGGAATCGGGGCCAAGTTGGAGCCAGACCTGCTGCTGCTGCTAAGTTGCTTCAGTCGTGTCCGACTCTGTGCGACCCCATAGACGGAAGCCCACCAGGCTCCCCGGACCCGGGATTCTCTAGGCAAGAACACTGGAGTGGGTTGCCATTTCCTTCTCCAATGCATGAAAGTGGAAAGTGAAAGTGAAGTCACTCAGTCCTGTCTGACTCTTAGTGACCCCATGGACTGCAGCCCACCAGGCTCCTCCGTCCATGGGATTTTCCAGGCAAGAGTACTGGAGTGGGGTGCCACTGCCTTCTCTGGGAGCCAGACATGACGGGACCCAAAATGTCAAACCCCTGAGGCTAAAACAAACTTTTCCTCGAGTCTCTTCCATGAGTTGCTGACAGGCTCAGTGAGGTGCAATCTCTTTTCCAAGGTCCTGGAATCTCTCTCTCCATTCCACCTTCTTACAAGAAGTTAGAACAGTGAGGACGGTCATTGCAGTGTCCATTGAACTCATCTTCTCGCCCTCGCCTGAAGTCCAGCCCTGCTTTCCTGCAACAGGTCTTAAGGAGGAGAAATGAAAGGCAGATGAAATTTGTTTCCTATTCCCTTGCAATATTCTCAGGCTGAGTGTATGTGTGTGTGTGTGTGTGTGTGTGTGTTGGGGTGGTGTGTGTGTGTGTGTGTGTGCATGTTCAGTTGTATCCTACTCTTTGGGACCCCATGGACTGTAGCCTATCAGGCTCCTCTGCCCATGGAGTTTACCAGGTGAGAATACTGGAGTGGATTGCCATTTCCTCCTCCAGATGATCTTCCTGACGCAAGGATCAAAACCGAGTCTCCTGCCTTGGTAGGAAACATTCTTTACCACCGCACCACCTGGGGTGGCAAGAGATGTATACAATTACAGATCTTCCATGTGGTCTTCACCTTTAGTTACACCACTCGACTCATCAGAAATGGCTTTGCTGGTGCTCAGCAGTAAAGAATCCACCTGCAAGGCAGGAGACATGGACTTGATCCCTGGGTTGGGAAGATCCCCTGGAGAAGGAAATGGCAACACACTCCAGTATTCTTGCCTGGAGAATTCCATGGACAGAGGAGACTGATGAGCAACAGTCCATGGGGTCACAGTCAGACACGACTTAGTGACTAAACAACAACAATTCATCAGAAATATAGTCCATGAATTAAAAAGAAGATGCCACAGTTTTGACCATGCAGAGATGTGCCAAGGGGACCTGAAGGCAGTGCACCTGTATGACTGTCTCCAGTGTGATCGTTTCAGCCACCAGAGCTGATCCCAGCATCCACTTAAGAATGGTTCTTCCAACTTCCTAATACCTTGCACTGAAGCTCAAGATGGTAATCTCATTACCTCCTTAAACAAATCCCAGTTTAAATCTCCAAGAGGTTTAGCTTTGTGTCTTGACAAGCCACCAGAGCATGCTTACTTACTCTAGGGACGCTATTGACAATTTAATACCAGGGGGTGGTTAATTAAAGAGGCTTTGGGGAGAACGGCATTGCTAGGTGGCACTGCAGAGAACAACGGGGCTACCAGAAATGAGCTTTGTTCATTAATTTTAGCTGTGAAAGCCTGGCAAACCTTTCAGGTCTAGCTGGGTGGGGACTGAGAAAAGATGTGCTAACTGCTCATGTGGCGATACAAGCTGAAATCGAGGCGGTCACAAGGACCCTCCTTCAATGATCTAAGACCAAGTTATATGCTTATGGGGCCACCGATTCAGTGAACAGATCACTTTGTTCTATAGACTGGGAGGTTCTATGGTGGAGTCAGGATGCAGCAATGAACCCGGTCTCCTGGCATTTACATTCTCCTCTGCAAGGACTGATCATTAATCAAGAAGTCTGGAAAGAAGAAGTGAAAATTCTGCTATGAGTGAAATTCACATTGTCCTTGTACCAGACATTACTTAATTAAAACAATCCTTTAATATTTACAAAGGGCAGCAGTTCTGTGCAGGGTTCTCTTTTGAGCACAGTAAAGTTTGACACTTCCCAGACATTCAGGAACCTTCTAATTCAACTGCAGATAAAGTTTGAACCTACTAAATGTTTCAAAATCACAGGATGCTAGTGTTGGAGGGATGTAAGGGCACTTTTTTAGGGAAATGCACATCAAAACCACAATGAGGTATTTCCTCAAACCCACTAGGATGGTTATAATTTAAAAAATGGAAAATAACAAGTGTTGATGGGGATATGGAGTAACTGGAACCCTCCTACACCGATGGTCAGAATATAAAACAGTGCAGTCACTTTGGAAAATAGTCTGGCAGTTTTGCAAGAGGTTAGACATAAGCTTGTCTATAATCTAGCAATTGCAGTCTTGGGTATATACCCAAGAGAAATGAAAGCATATGCCCACACAAAAATTTGTATGTAAATGATCAGAGCAGTATTACATATAATAGTCAAGAAGTGGAAACAACAGAAATGTACATCAATTGATGAATAACACAGGACATGTCCATACAATGAAATATCATTTGGCAATAAAAAGGAAGGAAATACTGATACATACTAACACACAAGTGAAGTTTGAAAACACTATGCTAAGTGAAAAGAGCCAATCGCAAAAGACCAGATATATGATTCCATATACATGAAACATCCACAATAGGCAAGTCTATAGAGACAAACGGAGAAGGCAACGGCACCCCACTCCAGTGCTCTTGCCTGGAAAATCCCATGGACGGAGGAGCCTGGTGGGCTGCAGTCCATGGGGTCGCTAAGAGTCGGACACGACTAAGCGACTTCACTTTCACTTTTCACTTTCATGCATTGGAGAAGGAAATGGCAACCCACTCCAGTGTTCTTGCCTGGAGAATCCCAGGGACGGGGGAGCCTGATGGGCTGCCGTCTATGGGGTCGCACAGAATCAGACACGACTGAAGCGACTTAGCCGCAGCAGAAGCAGGACTAGGAGTTGTGGGAGAAAAGGGGAGTGATTGCTAATCAGGTTTTTTTGGGGGGTGATGATGTAGTCTAAATTGTGTTAATGGTTTCACTGTGAATATGCTGAAAACCACTGAACTGGGCACTTTCAATGGGTGAATTGTATGTGTGTATGTCTCAATAAAGCAGATTTCATAACATATATAAAGCTCTGACCCAATCCATGCATTTTACCAATGACTTTTAAGATATAAATGCCAAATTATAAATAGTTTTTGAAGGAAATCTTTCTAAAATGCATGACTCACTTCTCATATTCTTAAAGAAACATGAATAAAGTCTTAGCTCTTTTGATGACTCAGGGTCATGTGAGAATCAATTACTGTACCCACTATATACTGATGCCCTCAAGTACCACATTAACTTGTGCTTCCCTGGCTGCTACGGTTTGAGTATTCATCTGTCTCTGTTATAGCTTTCTATGTCTTTCTTTTCAGCTAATGCTGTTAATTTCTTGGCTGCTGTTGGTGTACTGTAATGTCTTTCCCTAACCTGCTATGTATGATTGCAGAGAAACCAGAAGATCAAGTCTGTTAAAGCTGTGACTTGGGTGAAAGTAAATAGACTCGAGAGAGTCCAGGAAGTACTCCAAGTGCAAAATGCACGAGCATCTCCAACTTGATCTACTTTCTAACACTGATTTTTGGCAGCTCAGAAGGGTTTGTTTCCTTCCAGATTCTCAGCTGCCTTCTGGGTTATGGCTGCCAACATGCCAGAAGTGATGATCGCTGTGATCAGCAGGAACAGCCAGATGTAATATATAATTGGGAAAAGAGATTCAAATTTCACAGATATATGAGTATTCAAAAGATTTTGTCTGGTGCCACTTAGTTTGGGGGCATGGTGCCCTTCTCTATCACTAAGGTGAGACTGTCAAACTCTTGAGCATGGGAGCTTTTTTTTTTTAAACATCTTAACTGTGGATCTCAAATATGAAAGAGGTAAAAACAGTATCTTACTTAAGTTGGTTTATTTTACAAAACATATCACGTATTTAACATTAAGTTAACCAATAAGAACGATGCTGTTTTGATGAACATGAAGACCGGAAAACTGTCATTTATGGGTGACAGGCGCAGCGTCAGGGACCTCAGCACGGTCTATCTGTGTGCTTTCCTTGGATTACACAATATGGAGACAAATTTGAGTCACAGACAGTAGGCGTAAATCCTATCTGGTTTTGCAGCAGTTTTCCCTACAATCTCAGAGATTGCGTGAATCAAAACTGATGCAGTAGCTTGAAAAGATTTACTGGAAATGTACCACAAAAAGCTGAATAGTAAAATATCTAACAGCTCCTCAGTTTACTTGTAGTAAACATTAAAAAACAAAACAAAACAAAAAGCCTCTAAATCTTATACATGCTAAAACTCGACGACGACATAATCAGGACGCAACAGGTTATCCATTTACTTGTGAGAGCATTTGCCAACCAAATATGCCTAAGCCTTGCCCCAAATTTAATGGAGGGTGGTAAATGTGTGCTGAAGTACTAGCTTATGCAAGTTTATCTGGATGTGTGGGCATAGACACACAGGCCAAATTTCAAAAAATACCTCAGGGCTGCACACATGCCAATCAAAGGTCTCTTTTTAGAAGTTCTGGAGAAGTTTATTCCAGGGTCTATAAAAAATGCAGCAGCATTGTAACAACTAGTGTTAAGGGCATACTATGTGCCAGGCGCTGTGCCAGGAGCTTCACAGGCAATATTTAATTGTCATAACCAAACGAGGTAGGCACTGTTATTATGCTCAATTTACAGATGACAAAACTGAGGCGCAGAGAGGTTAATGAACCCACCCAGACATTAGTTAAGTGATCTCCAGCTTTTTAATTACAGCTTTTAAATAAATAAACAATTTTTTTTTAAATTGAAGTATAGTTGATTGTAGAATGTTGTGTTAGTTTCAGGTATACAGGTGTTTACACACACACACACACACACATCCTTTATTTTTGGCCATGCCACACAGTATGTGGAATCTTAGTTCCCTGACCAAGGCTTGAATCCGTGCTCCCTGCATTGGAAGCACAGTCTTAACCACATGACTGCAGTTATATCAATAAGAACTCACTGATGTTTAACTGATTTGATCCCTAGGAATGTTTGACAAACAAGAGTGATACTAGACAGATTCAGGATCTTTTTTTTCTCTTTTGTGGTTAACCTGAAATACAGGGTCATCGGTGGAGAGATTGCCTGGAATCACAAATATCTCACAAGTTTCAGCAATGTCCCTCTTGGCTCAACCCTGAATCTAGCACCTCCAGATTGCCAGGCCCGAGTCCAGACCTACATCCTACTTGTCTTTCTTTATCTCCAGTGTGAGTGCTAGCTTGCCTGTTCCCAGCCTACTGACTTCAGAAGAAAGGAGGGGAGAATTCTTGTAAGACTGTTCCTAACCTCTCAATGAGGGCTTCCCTAGTGGTTCAGTGGTGAAGAATCTACCCGCCAATGCAGGAGACACAAGGTCAATCCCTGGGTTGGGAGGATCCTCTGGAGAAGGAAATGACAACCCACTCCAGCATTCTTTCCTGGGAAATCCCATGGACAGAGGAGCCTGACAGGCTACAGACCATGGGGTGGCAGAGTCAGACACAACGGAGCAACTAAACAACAAGAAACCTCTCAAGCTCAAGACAAAAACTACATAGGAGATACCAGATGCTTCCATCTCAGTGATTTTGGAGTGACCCCAAAGCATCTGTTTTGGGGCACAGGACTATTTCATCCCAAGAAAGGTTTCAAAATCTCAGACCATGAAGAAATGGTTAAAAATTAATGATATTATGGAAATAGTACTCTAAGCATAAAAGCTATCTACAAATTCTTATAGAAAAAAAAATTAATGATAAACAAATAATA
>NW_011494669.1:1935855-1949902 GCF_000754665.1 Bison bison bison
CGCCCCCCACCGCAAAAAAGAAAAGGAATCCTTCAGGGCAACACGATATCAGATTTTCAGCTATCAACAAATAGGATGCAACAATTTTACCCATGGTTAGATAATTGAATTTATTCATCTCATCGTGCATCATAAAATACTATTTTCTCAATTGGATATAATACATTGTTAATGTTTTTAGCAAATAACAGATTATGCCTATTTTTTTAAAGCATTCTTATCCTTTAAACATATATATGAAAATATCTACCACTGAAATGATACGATATCTGAGATTTGCTTTCAATATCATCCAGTTTGGGAGGGGAAGATTTGCATGTAATAGCCTAAATAAAATAAGATTGGACATGAGTTGATAACTGAGTTGAGTGATGAGTACTTAGTAGTAGGTTATACCATATACTCTGCTGATGCTGCGTCGCTTCAGTTGTGTCCGACTCTGTGTGACCCCATAGATGGCAGCCCACCAGGCTTCCCATCCCTGGGATTCTCCAGGCAAGAACACTGGAGTGGGTTGCCATTTCCTTCTCCAAGGCATGAAAGTGAAAAGTGAAAGTGAAGCCGCTCAGTCCTGTCTGACTCTATCGACCCCATGGACTGCAGCCCACCAGGCTCCTCCGTCCATGGGAGTTTTTAGGCAAAAGTACTAGAGTGGGGTGCCATTGCCTTCTCCGACCATATATTCTAGTTTTGTATAATGTTTGAAATTTTCCTAAATAAAAAGATTTAAAAACAAAAATCCCAACACTCTCCAAATACTTCTTCAGGACAGTGAGAGAACAAATGGAGCATAATGAGTTGCCTTTGGAGTAAAATGCAAGTGGGGATGAAATGGAGAAGTCCCTTTTTTGCTTGAGAGATCCTGTTTTGGAAGCAAACTTACATACCAAGTTCTTTCTCCTCCTGGCTGAGACAAATTTCAACCTGCCCATCATAACCAGAAACATGAAATGAAGATACTCTGGCAACTCCACCCTGTTGCTTCAGCAGCAGTAAATTCTAAATCAGTGTAGAAATTCTAAATTGGCAAGGCTCAACTGGGGCTGGATTTATACCTATAGCCTCTTGATGAAAGTGAAAGAGGAGAGTGAAAAAGTTGGCTTACAGCTCAACATTCAGAAAACTAAGATCATGGCATCTGGTCCCATCACTTCATGGGAAATAGATGGGGAAACAGTGGAAACAGTGTCAGACTTTATTTCTGGGGGCTTCAAAATCACTGCAGATGGTGATTGCAGCCATGAAATTAAAATATGCTTACTCCTTGGAAGGAAAGTTATGACCAACCTAGATAGCATATTAAAAAGCAGAGACATTACTTTGCCAACAAAGGTCTGGCTAGTCAAGGCTATGGTTTTTCCAGTGGTCATGTATGGATGTGAGAGTTGGACTGTGAAGAAAGCTGAGCACCGAAGAATTGATGCTTTTTGAACTGTGGTGCTTTTTGGACTAAATATTCATTGGAAGGACTGATGCTGAAGCTGAAGCTCCAATACTTTGGCCACCTCATGCGAAGAGCTGACTCACTGGAAAAGACCCTGATGCTGGGAGGGATTGGGGGCAGGTGGAGAAGTGGACGACAGAGGATGGCATGGCTGGATGGCATCACCGACTTGATGCACATGAGTTTGGGTGAACTCCGGGAGTTGGTGATGGACAGGGAGGCCTGGCATGCTGTGATTCATGGGGTCGCAAAGAGTCAGACACAACTGAATGACTGAACTGAACTGAACTGAAAGAAAAATTATATTGTTCTCCAATCCACAGGCGATGAGAGTGTAACTCAAAATTTGTTATTCAAATAAAAGCAGTGGTGAATTATGAAAGAAGTATAAAGAAGTCCAAAGTTATGATTTTGCTCTGATTAATACTTGGGTGCAAACATGTAAGTATACACACACACAAAGACATGTATGTTATTGTCTCCTTTCCTTGATTCCCATGCTGCACTGCTGGTACACTAACACCTACCTGCTCGTTCTACCTGCTGGGTCATCCAGCACTAGCCCCAAAGCGTTAGTCACTCAGTCGTGTTGGACTCTCAGCGACCCCATGGACTGCAGCCCTCCACTCTCCTTTGCACATGGAATTCTGTGCAGGCAAGAATACTGCAGTAGGTTGCATTCCCTGCTCCAGGGGATCTTCCTGACCAGGGAGCGAACCTAGGTCTCCTCTATTGCAGGCAGATTCTTTACCATCTGAGCCACCGGAGCCCAGCTATTTTATTTTTTAGATTTTTTTTTTTCTGTGGGGGCCATTTTCAAAGTCTTTTTGAATTTGTTACAACATTGCTTCTATTTTATGCTTTGGCTTTGGCCATGAGGCATGTGAGATTTTAGCTTCCTTACTGGGGATAGAACCTGCACCCCCCTCAGTGGAGGGCAAAAGTCTTAACCACTGGACCACCAGGGAAGCATGTGTGCATGTGTGCTCAGCCATGTTTGACTCTTTGTGATCGCAAGGAGTGGGGCCCACCAGGCTCCTCTGTCCATGGAATTTTCCAGGCAAGAATACTGAAGGGGGTTGCCATTTCCTACTTCTCTCAGGGAAGTCCCAAGCCTAACTATTTTTGATGTAGAAATTTCAGAGGGAAAAAGGAAAGCAGATAATAGTTGTTCATCTAAAATCCAAGGGGGATTTGCTCCAGAACCTTGAACCCCTCCCCACCAAGTGGATACCAAAATCTTCAGATGCTCAAGTCCCTTATATAAAATAGCATAATATTTGTATACAACCTACATGCATCCTTCTGTATACTGGGGATAGAACCTGCACCCCCCTCATTGGAATGATCTCTAGATTACTTATAATACATAATACAATGTAAATACTATGTAAATAGTTGCCAGTACATGGCAAATTCAAGTTCTGCCTTTTGGAACTTTCTGGAATTCTTTTTCAAATATTTTAATAGAATCTGTAGTTGGCTGAATCTGCTGACACAGAATCTGCAGGTACAGAGGGTTGACTGTGTGTGAGTCTAAATTCTACCCTTATATTACAGTGGGTTTTCAAACATTTGTAGAATACTTTCTTCCTGAGAATGAGGCTCCATCATCTAATGTCTCATATTCTAGTACTGTCCTAAGTATCAGAAGATATATTGAGCTTTTTCTCCCATTCTCTGCCCACAAAGCTGTGATAAATCAGTTTGTATTACTGCTGCCCTCTGGGACTTTTCTCTGAGTGACATGTGACCTGTATTATGGTCAGTGGTCAATATTTAACAACTGGATCTCTGAAAATAAAGCCCTGATTTTCGGCGTTTGCCAATTCCCGTTGTGTAAATACACCCATTGTAGCCAATTTCAAGCTGTCAATACAAGGACACTGACTGCAGAGTTGGGATGTAATGTATACAGCTGGCTCCGAGAGCCTGTAGTACCAGTTCCAGCACACCACTGGAACTCCTGGTTTGCCCAAGATGGTTCTGGCATCTTTATTAATGGTACCCTCTACCACTCTGTAAGGCTGCTGATGCAAAGGAGACATGGACATTTTGGACACAGTGGGGGAAGGAGAGAGTGGGATGATATGAGAGAATAGCATTGAGACATATACATCACCAACAGGTAAAACAGATAGCCAGTGGGAGGTCAATGTATGATGCAGGGAACCCTAAGCCAGTGCTCTGTGACAACCTAGAGGGGTGGGATGGGGAGCGAGGTGGGAGAGGGGTTCAGGAGGGAGGGGGCGTATGTATACCTAATGCCTATTTATGTTGCTGTAAGGCAAAAACCATCACAATATTGTAAAGTAATTATCCTCTAATTAAGAAAAAAATAAAATAATTTTTAAAAGACTGCTGATGAAATATTATGTGGTCACTGCAAAGAATAAATCACATTTGGGCTACTTCTTCACAGTAGAAAGCTTCCATGAAAGGAAAGAAGACGTGATATCTTCCCTGACCAAACTCATGCTATCTTTCTTCTAAATACATGGTATCTCTTTAGATGTTTTTCATCAAATGAAGGTAGCTGAGGAAATATGAATGGTGAACAGTTTTAACTATGTTCAAGCCTTCTGACTCATACACACAGTTTCAGGACTTATGGAACTGCCATAGCACAGGAGTAGAATAAAGTCATGTAACTGGTTTCAGGCTACACTACAGCTTGGAATCACATGGAAGTAAATATCACACCCAGAGTCTAGCACGGTACCTTGGCCCAAAGGAATAAAAACTGACTGACCCCTGTGCGACCCATGGGGAGTATTAAATCTCAGTTTTCAAGGTCACCCAGGTCAATACTTACCTGATCTCCTTTATGACAGTCCAAAAGAAGTCATCCTGTAGTCTAAACTTTAATACTTTCTGGTAAGTCAATACAACCTGTACTCAATCACATGGGTGAAGGAATCTGTCAGCTGAGAGTATGGCTCTTGGTTCTTCAAAGGGTGGGACCCCAAGGAAAAGTCAAAATAAAATAGCTATCTTTAAATATCTATATAATATAAATTAGATGTGCTGCATTGTCAAGGAACACAGGGTAGAAACTGTGAGATGGATTCTGACTTAGTGTAAGGAAGGATATCTAACATCAACTCCCGTAATTTCTATTGAGTGCCTATGTTTTGATGGAAGACTCACCATACTGCTGAATCTCAAGTCAGCTGAGACTGAGCTTCAAGTCAGCTAAGTCCATCCCTGTCTCTTCCACTCCTGGACTGCTTACTTCAGGCTGTAAAGCAGTTGTTTTTCCGTAAGCCCCAGGATTCCCAGCAACTGGTACCACTTAGGCTGGCTTTAGCTTACAGAGGTCCATGCAGGTCCAGAGTGTCCCGAGCCTCTATCTAAAGTCCTGTGGCCTAAGATTCAGCATAGAGTCAAGGCCAGACAACACCAGAAGGTTCATATTCTGGCCCTGCAGACAACAAGCACCCAGAAGTATCCATCTCATCTTCTGCCAGAACAAAGTTTGCTAGGCTGAGGGTTAAAAAACAACACCTAAGCACTGGATGTGGCTGTTCTGAATTCTGAAGCTTTGTTTGTGCAGCTTTTATAAAGGAAAAGTGCTCCCTTTCCTTATCTTTCTCCTCTCCATGGTGCCTATCTGCCTCACTCAAGGGCTGAGATATCAAACGGTAAAAGATCAAAGGAAGATACTTCCTGTTTTAAAAATAACTTTGTCCTGACACTAGATTAGCAGTAACATAAGTTACACAGCTTTCTTATTCACATCATTCTCAGGCAGGGCCTGCTCGTACTTGGTCTCAAGAGTTGCCATGGAGCCACCTATGAAAGTGACAGTGAGATAAAGACACGACACAGCCATGTGTCCTGCTTCCAGAAACCTCAGAAGGAATTAAGGAAGCTTCCATTTAGGAGATGATGTCAGATCAGGTTGGAGGATACCCTGAAACCCTGTCCACAAAAGTACTCAGTCAGAGCAAGATGGGTTGATGAGAATCCTGAGATTTTAGAAAGATTTGAAAGCCTCTGTGACTAAATAATAGCAAGAAAATTAATATTGAATACCTTTTATAAATAGTAGCTAGTATGAATAGTAAAATATCTTTTGCTCTGCACATATCAGGATATAGGCATTCTACTATACGAGACTTCACCTACATTTCCCACATTTGGTGCTCAAAACCGGTAAGATGTGTGTGTGCATGCTAAGTCCCTTCACTTGTGTCTGACTCTTTGCGACCCTACAGACTGTAGCCTGCCAGGCTCCTCTGTCCACGGGATTCTCCAGGCAAGAATACTGGAGTAGGTATCTATTTCCTTCTCTAGGAGATCTTCTCGACCCAGGGATGGAACTCACATCCCTTCTGTCTCCTGCACTGGCAGGTGGGTTCTGTATGACTAGCGCCACCGGGGAAGCCCTATTTTCCACATTTGGTCCTCACCACTGGTAAGACAGATGCCAGTTATTTGTAGTCAACAAAGTGAGCCTCTGAGAAGGTAAGCATCTCAACTGAGACTGCACTGTGAACAGGTAGTAGAATGAGGCTCCGAATCCAGGTCTGGTGACTCCAAAGCTCCTTCCACTCTAGAACACCACCCATTCATCCTGGGAATCCAAGAGGGTCCTGAGCCTGGTCTCCTGACCCAGCAGAGTCCAAATCGAAGCTCAATTTTCCCGAGTCCTAGAGCCCTTGCTCGGTTTCCTGGAGAAGGATAAACGGAAATTTATTCCTCACAGTCCTGGAATCCAAGATTAAGACACTGGCAGATTCAGTGTCTGGTGAGCTCAGTTCCTAGAAAGCGGTCTTTTTTATTTTTAAGCTTTTTATTTTGCATTGGTGTATAGCTGATCAACAACGCTGTGACGGCTCCAGGTGAACAGTGAAGGGACTCAGCCGTGCATATACATGTATCGATTCTCCCCCAAACTCCCCTCCCCTCCAGGCTGCCACACAACATTGAGTGGAGTTCCATGTGCCACACAGTAGCTCCTTGCTGGTTATCCACAGATAACTATCTTTTTGCTTTTAACCTCTGGAGAATTCTCTGGGCTCGTCCTTATGACCTAATCACTTCTAAAACGCCCCACCTCTTATTACCATTATCTTGAGGGTTAGGATTTTGATATCTGAATTTCGGGGGGACACAAGAAATAAATCTAGAGTAGGACCTATCTCATAGGGAGCTGGGAGTGCTGTAATGAGATAATCCATGTAAAATGTTTTGGTTCCTGGCACAGAGTAAGGGTCCCTTAACATCGGCTACTGTAACCTCCACTAACACATGAATGAGCTTTTTGCCAAAGGTGTACCAACTGTATACACCGATCTCTTCTGCAAGTTTTACAGAACACACTTCCTTTCCCAAAATAATAGGCTTAATGTGGCAGAAAAGAAGGCAGCTAGCTGAAAATGGAGGCAGACTTGGCTTTGAATTCTGGCTCTGCCGTTCACTGACTTCAGGTAGGTTGCTTCAATTCTCCAGGCCTTTCTTTCCCCATCGTATAAATCGAGTGTGGGAGTGCTGACCACATTCTTTTGTAAAGACACATAGAGAGCAATGGGACACACAGCTGTTGCTCAATCATAGCTAAGCTAGTTACTTGGTCAATCAAAGTGACCACTGTAAGTACCCACTATTGTCATAAATCTTTTCACCTTCTTTCCAAACTATAGAGAAATCTGTTAGAGGCACAGATCATTATTTTGATGTAACTGCCTCTAAAAATAACACTCCCTTACCCCTTGGAATCATTGACTGCTTTCAAATACACTCCCAAGGATAAAACATAGTCAAACATACACACATACAATTAGCCATTTCTAAGCATCTAAAAGATCTCATAAATTAAGTAATGAGATACCAAGCTTGATAGCTGCACTATCCAGAGGAAAGAAGGGTCTGCTGAGACATTCTGAGCACCCTATCTAATTCAGAATACTGTCATCCCAAGGCGAACACTGCCCTACACAGTGAAGGTAAAGCATAAAATTAAATGTAATGGAAGTCAAACCTTGATTGCTTTTCATGGTTATTGGTTTGTATTAAAATATACACACACACTATTAAGAGTCAGGCTATCACACACATTTAAACAAAAAACCAACCCCAAACCTGTTAATTAAAACCAGTACTCTTCTTTCCTGACTAATTATGTCTCCAAAAACCATGCTGGATTTTGTTTTATACCCTTGTTGAATGTCCCACATGTTAAAAATTAACAGCACTCTTTCTGTCAAAATTTTTGGTTACTATGCCAAACAAAATATGTTTTGTATTAACGTTGAAATTCACTTGGCCTTTTGGGGAAAAGTGGTGTTCAGGTCCCTAATGAATCCTGACACCTAATTTAACCACGTAGATACTGAACACTTGGGCACTTAAATTCATAAATCTCTAGTCCAAATGTGCATTGTAGAATTCATAACTTCACTGACAAACTTAGAAATCGGACCACATCCCCGAGGTAGGAATTCTAGAGTGTGCCCCTGCTTTCCATCCTAAGTCTTTTGTTCTTAATTTGCAAAGCTTGTCCACCATCTAGAAGTTCTGATTATGTTTTTAATAAAAACGCATATATAGTCACACCGTTCCAGCCAGAAAATTCTACCTATTTACCTTTATATCCTGGTTTTTCCATTAGCCCGATTCAGAAGTTGGGGAAACTCTAGGTGCCAAAGCTAAATATCCTAATATTTAGGAAAGTGAAGACTTACACTTTGTCAATGGTGGCCAGCTAAAACTGGTAATAGACTTGTGTTTCTTCAGTTTATACCCCACGAATGTGTTAGGTGCATAATGAACTCTCACCCATTTTCTGCTCGAGTTCTATCTGCATGATCTCAGAATCCAGAACTTCTACTAGGAGGCTGCAGGCACTGCTCCAGCCCTTATTCCCACTTGTTGAAGAGGGCAGCTCACATCCTCGAGTCTTCTGATGACTCTCAAATATTTGCCTTTCTATAGCATAGTGTTTGCTGGCTCAAACAGCAAAAAAGTTATCTCCTTTGCATTTATCTCCTCTCTTCAGTAGTATGGCTCATCTACAAGTATCCTTAGGGTCTAAAATATCCAGGATTTCAAGGCAACAGCTCTATACTTTTTTGTGCCATTTCTGTTCCTTCTCCAAAAAGTATATATTCATCAGTTTCATCAAAAATAAAAGAGTTATGTACAAAATTGTTGCTGCTGCAGTGTTTATGATGTTTAGAGACTCAAGCTGCAGTCTAAAGCTACTAGAGACAGGTTAAATAGATTACGGTGTATCTATATAATGGAATATTGGGAATGTAATACAACCACTACAAATGACGCTTTAATGCTGTAAGAAAATGCTTTTACTAAGATTTTCAAATAAAAAAGGGTAAGTTGGGAGTTTGGGATTGATATATATAGTACTATATTTAAAATAGATAATCAACAAAGACCTACTGTATAGCATAGCTGGTGGTGTTTAGTTGCTAAGTTGTGTCTGACTCTTGTGTGACCCCATGGACTATAGCCCACCAGGCTCCTCTTTCCATGGAATTTTTTTTCAGGCAAGAATACTGGAGTGGGTTGCCATTTCCTTCTCCAGGGGATCTTCCTGACCCAGGGACCAAACCTGTGTCTCCTGTGTTGGCAGGAAGGTTCTTTATCATTGAGTCACATGGAAGCCCACTGTACAGCATTGGGAACTATTGATACTTTGTAATAATTTATAATGGAAAAGAAAATGAAAAGCAATAGATATATGTATATGTAAAACTGAATCACTTTGCTGTATATCTGAAACTAATATAACATTGTAAATCAACTATGCTGCTGCTGCTGCTGCCAAGTTGCTTCAGTCGTGTCCGACTCTGTGCAACCCCATAGACAGCAGCCCACCAGGTTCCCCCATCCCTGGGATTCTCCAGGCAAGAACACTGGAGTGGGTTGCCATTTCCTTCTCTAATGCATGAAACTGAAAAGTGAAAGTGAAGGCGCTCAGTCGTATCCGTCTCTTCTCGACCCCCTGGACTGCAGCCCACCAGGCTCCTCCATCCATTGGATTTTCAAAGCAAGAGTACTGGAGTGGGTTGCCATTGCCTTCTCCCAGACATAACCAATTAGATCATATCTTCTTATTTTCAATAAGCAGTCAGCACTTCTCAAATAATTCAGAACATTGATTTCCAGGTATTTATCTCTTATGCTATTTATCCAAATAGATTTACATTGGAATTGAGCACTTTAGAAATGTATTAATAACAAAAATATATTAAACACTTATAACTGGACCACATATGGCTTTCCTTGTCTTCTATATAGATATACTTACTCAATCATTAATTTACTTATAGTAATACCATCCAGACCTATGAATAGTAATAGCCTGAGAACAAAATCCTGAGCATTAACTTCTGACCTCAGAGTTACAGGGTTTAACCAAATCATTTATTCACACACACCTCAGATATGCATTGGTTCAAACTTTGCACCTTTCCATTCATGCGTACCTTTGTTTACTGATTCCCTAATTAAGTCACTAATAATAATAAAGTCAATATGTAAAATTCAAAAAACCCTAAAAACAATATCTTAGAATATTACTAAGGTCTATCTATAGGCTTATTTTTCATAAAACTAAGATGCTATGTCTTTTTTGCAGCAGATCACGTTACACACAAAGATTATGGGCTTACTTGCTTCATGTCAATCCCATATTTATACTTTATCTACTATGCCTGTCCTTCATTCACTTAATTTTTCCATGTTTTAAAGATGGTACATATGGTAGCCAGCCTCCAAGACAGCATCCAAGGATTCCTGGCTCCTAGTACTCGTAGCCTTGCAGTCTCCTCCCATATTAAATCAACTATGGTCCAACATAAAATAAAAATTAAAAAAATCGTATCTTAGTGTGATCCAAAATTACCTTCAGCAAATGGCACATTTTAAACAGCCATTTTCTCTGGGTGATGGTATTTGTGAGCACTTCTTCCTGCTTTGTTTCCTCCAGTTTGTATTATGTAATATTTTTATTGGAACAAGGGTGTTGGAAGTAACTGTGGGACTAGGAGTGTCATAGATAATCAAATAAAACATTTTGGCTTTCTTATATTAGCCAACTCCCACCTTTTTGTAAACAAGAAAGTCAATCTGAGGTGTCTCTGTCAGCTCAGTCTCTTGTCCTATGGGTTAGTGGTGGACAGTGTTTTGCATGTGTGATAACAACTGGCATTTGCCAAATAACTGCTATGTGCCAAGCAGGAATTTACATACACACACACACACACACACACACACACACACACACATATAATACATATCTTATTTAATCCTCAGATCAACCTGATCACATAGTATGATTAGCTCCATCTTATCAATACTGAAACTGAAGCATAGAGGTTAAATAAGTAGCCCCAGGTCACCCAGATGTAATTTAAACTCAAGCCCTCCAGAGTCTGGATAACTCCACCATTTACAAACATTAGGCTCTTGGCATTTTATTAGGACTATAAAATTAGTTTCAAAATATTTGGGAAATGAGCTGACTTCATAAGGTGCTACTTACGTATGCTTCAAAGAATCAGAACACTAAGGAGCATACAAAAGGATTCGCCCTATAGAGACCTTACCGAGACTCCATTGAAGGGCTTTCGCCTCGTCTGTCCCATGGGATGGAAATGGCTACTTTGATGAGGTGGTGGTGATGTCACCTGTACCTTTTTCGTCAACATCAATCAAGTATTCATGTATCCAAGTTGCAAAGCATATGAAAAAAACTATCATCTGTAATAAGACTTCCAACTTAATTGGGGAGATAAGACCAATAACATGCAGGGACAAGGCAAAAATAAAAAATTTTTAAATGATAATAAAATGCTAAGCCATGTGGTAGACTAGATGACTAGGGTGGAAGTTATGAAGAAAGAACTCTCAGCTCTTTAGAATCTTAGCACTTTGAAAGTACAAGAAACAACCCTTGAAGATCATTTCGTGGACTCCAGCATTCCAAGAGGAGATCTAACCTGGTTGAGGCCACACAATTGCTCAGTAGCAGAGACAGGTAAAGTAACCAAGGAAGCTCAATGAAACAGTTGAGTCTTGGAAAAGCTTTCCAAGGATAAGCACAGTGAGTGAGGTCATGGTACTTTTGATGAACAGAGTGGACAAGATTTCCTGGTTTAACAAAATCAACCTGCCACTACTCTGATTTTTAGATTACAAGATTGTGAATAGTCCTCGTACTGAGGGATTAGATTTAATTTTTTTAAATAATCAAAAACTACTGAATTGCCTGTTTCGTTGCATTCATTGTTTTCAAACATGCAGTATTTCAAAGTGTATTGCACTCTACCCAATATATTACTAAATAGAAACACATCTACCCACATATGCATTCCAGGTGCCTATCTGACAGAAGTGATACCTGGCTGTCCTAAAGCACTTCTGGTTCAGATAGAAGCAGGAGTCTGAAGTTGCAGACTGTAAGTAGGAAGTAGTTATTTGTCCAACTTTGATGATTTTATCAACAATACACTCAAATTTCATTTAAAGCATGTAAATACTCTTTGTAATAATTGCTTATGTAAAATTTATCAGTCATCAGAAAATAGAGAGATACTTAAGTCTAAGTAGATTTGTTTTAGATTACCTAAAAAATCAACTGATTGGGCAAATTTTTTCTTTTTTTTTGTAAAAAGATACTTGAATATTAATACACAAGGTATAAGATCCTAAATTAAACCTAATTTCAACTAAGAAAATTTGGTAGTGAACACAGCAGATGTGGCTTAGAACATGTAAAATTTATTTCAGAAACGTTTGTTCAAATTTGAGGAAAAAATAGGCTAATGAAACACCAATTCTGATGAATTTTTTAAAAAGTTGATAAATAAGTATGATCACTAAACTTAAAATACGTACGGTTTTCATTAAAAAAAAAATACAAAACCTATTTCAATACCTGACAAAACACACAGGCATAAATTTATACTTTCTTATATTCTAAATAATGCTTCCAGTGGATTTTCAAGCAAAAGTTAAGCCTCAAGGTTATTTCTCTGCCTTCCTGCAGAGAAAATTGTTAAGAGAGTATATTTTCAATTCCTCAAAAATTATTTCAAGAGGTATGATACACTCAAACATAGACCATTTATGCTCACAATACTACATAAAAACTCAAAGCAGTTCTCTTTGTTATATTTTAGCTATTTACATTTTAAACTCTAATATAGTTTGTTAAAGTAAATCAGAGAAATAAATGAAATGTGGCTTCAAAAGAAGTAAAACAGGTTAATAAATCATAAACAATCAATACTAGTGCATAAATAAAGTCATTTTCTAACAAGGTTCAAAAACAAAAGAAAACAGAAATTCAGGTTTTAGATGCCTTCCTTACAACCCTACCAATCTGCTGTGTGGGTTCAAAGTTCCTGACAAGTTAACTTTGAACCTGAACTTTCAGACTTACAAAACACAAGTATCAGAGTTACTGAGTCCCACAGTTGGGTTAAAAAGCTTCCCAAAGTCTCAGACTTTAACTGAATGCAGAAAAGCTAAGAGTCTAAGATAATAAACAGAAACAGCAAAAAGTGAAGTTGCCAAATATCAAGGTTTTACAGATGAATCAAAAGTATATCTAGCAATTTCCCTGTATGAAACAATAAATAACCTATACGCAAATATGCATGTTTGAATGCAATCACGTTATTAGCATGCATTCTACTTACTTTGCTTTTTTGCCATTTATAAGCTTCATTGGGGAGACCCAGAAAGAGGTAACAAGTTGAAAGAAGTTCGGCTCAGATAAGAAACAGCTGTATACTTGATCTACAAATTTGCATCTCAGAACGTTCAGTGGGGGAGAGACTCTTCTCAAATTAACATATATACAAGCTTTAGATTGTGAAATTACGCATTTCAGCTTTCAGCACTGTATATTACTATTGGAAACCTCAACTCTACCTCCCCATTCTCCGAAAAAAAAAAAAAATCCACCTCCAATCTTCATTGGTCCACATAGTTCCGGCCCACATGGTATCAGTGGGTGTGTCCCTCCCAACAAGTCCTCTCATTGGCTGCGAGGAAACAGCCTCTAATAGGCTGTGATTTGGGGGGCTGTCAAACTCCACGCCTCCAGACCTCGCGCTCGCCAATAGACCCAGGGAGCTGGCGGCTCCTCTGCGATTCAAAGGGCAGGCTGACTGCCTGAGCGCCAACCCCAGAAAGATGAGCTCTCAGAAAAGGACGAGAAGGGCGACGGCAGCTCAGGCTCGCCCCCCACCGCTGCTCGACTCCTACTCCCGGACCGCACCAAATGTTGGCACACGTGCATTTTCCCACCGACAAATTAGTAAGGCGGCCAGCGCGTTTGCCTTCTGCAGAGCCGTTACCCGAGGAGCAGCTCAGAAGCCGAGTCAAACCGGCCCATTTTACAGATGAAAGCAGGAAAGGGATCTGTAGCGCCTGGCGCCCCTGGGGAAAGAATCAGTCCCGTGCGCCCCCTCAAAGCCGTCCCCAGACAGCCGGGGCTGGGATGCCCCGGGCGCGCTTAGGTGCCTGTCCCGACGCTCCTGGGGGTCGCGCCCCGTTCTGCGCCCGCGCTCCCCTCCCTGAGAGACTTACGCGGCCTGTTCTTCCTCCCGGAGTCCATCCTCCTCC